>NC_077224.1:23148959-23492904 GCF_024763615.1 Phlebotomus papatasi
AAATTTATGAAGATATCTCTTTCCAAACCAGAGATATTGCGTACTTTGGACGGCCGGACGGACGGACGGCCGGCCGGACCCGAAATTGCCGGCTTATGATTTTCGGCATCAGGGATGTTAAAAACATATACCCTGTGAATTTCTGCTCGATCTGACCACTTTGAGAAAATCAGAGGATTACAATAGGTGTGATTAAAAGGAATCACGTAAATGCAAAAAAATATTCGAGGAAAGCATTTAATGGTAATGTACGTATTCTGCGTATTCTGCATTAGCTGTCTGTTTATTTGTTTAATTAATTTGTTTAATTACTCTAAAAAATTCTCCTGACATTTATCGCATCTTCAGAAAAAGAGATCATTTATCTTTTTTATATATCTTCCCCAAAATGATAAGATAATGCAGTACAGCAGACACACGGATCAAATATTTGTCAAAGGAAAATTGTATCAAAATATCCCAAACTTTAATGTTCTTGTAAGAAAATTTGAAAAACTTCAAGAACAATAATTAATTTTCTGATTTTGGGTGTCTCTTCCAGGAACAGCCAGTTCTTAGGCTTCGACTCCACAAACCTAAAAGCGACAAGAAGGTCTCCTGGGGCTCAGAGACCGTGGACAATGAGGGAATGGGCAAGAAGAAGTCTAAATGTTGCTGTGTCTACCACAAACCTCTAAGTTTTGGCGAGAGTTCGTCTGAGGATGAAGATGAATGTGAACATTGTTACGGGCATGTGGAGATGCGCAAGAAAAAACGAATACCTCCAGATGCCAATGGAGATCCCAAAGAGCCACCCGAAGGATGCGATGAAACAGATCAGAGTGGGAGCAGTCAGGACTCTGGAGGTAGTTCCAGGCATACTCCAGGTCAACATGCAAATTGTTAATAAAATTAAAATTCCTGAAATATTTTTAGCCCACAAATAAAAATGCGGTAAAAATGCCTTATTTAAAAAAAAAAGAATGTCGGAAATTTGTGTTTAACAGTAGATGGCGGTAGTGTAGGAAAGTTCCGGAAAGTTCGCCATTGCTGCTGAGGAGGGGACTTTTGCGTGGAAAAATCGAGAAAAGTACATTTTTAGGACACAAAGCCACAAGAAAACTTACTCAAGATTGCTGCAGCACCTCCGGCAGACCATGACGCGTGAGTATGCAGGGCATTTGAATGCATATTTGCCGTGGATATGCGTGAAAATTGAATGTATTTGGAGCATGGATGACAAATGGGCTTCCCGCGGGATTTGTTGGTAGCAGAGATAACAAAAAAGTACTCTGTGATGTAGGTGGTAATCAGCGTGATTTGGCCCGTGCTAAGAATCTCAAGAAGCAGTCTGAGAAGCAGAAGGGCAAACGAGATGACGGCCTGACGGTGGAACAGAGGAAACAAAGGTGAGATTTTGGGCTACTTGGATTGACATTTAAGGAAATCCTCTGAATATACCCATCCTCACTGAAGCGTAGCCTGATTCCAGGGATGCCGAAGTGATGCGTGAAAAGCAGAAAAAGAAGGAAGATGCCAATGCTAGTGGATCGAAAGCTGCATCCGGAAGCAGATAGAGGCCTAACTTAAAGATGAGCGTCCGGAAACATCAGCACAGTCTCCAGCTTCATTGTAATAATCCTCCCGATGTTCCCTCTTTCTTACTCTCTCCCGGACACTCTCAGGATTGACAAGAAAATTGTATGAAGAAAAATAAAAGTGGATTTTATTACCAGAATCACTTGAGTTCTCCGCAAGCCACAATGGACACTTTCTGCGTCGGTGTACCACTCTTAGCTCCACATTTCTCAATCTTTCTCAAAACATCCGCTCCACTGATCACATGACCAAACACCACGTGTTTCCCGTTCAACCAATCCGTCTTGGTGGTGCAGAGGAAGAACTGGGAACCGTTGGTATTTGGTCCGGAATTGGCCATGCTAAGTGTCCCGAAGCCCGTGTGTTTTAGATCAAAATTCTCATCTGCAAACTTCCGTCCGTAGATTGATTTACCTCCAGTTCCATTTTTATTGGTAAAATCGCCCCCCTAAAAAAATATATTCAGTATCTTTTCACAAAAAAGTTCTTTCAATTTACTAGACAATCACAAAATCTTAGGTCTTCTTACCTGACACATAAAATCAGGTATGATGCGATGAAATATGCTGCCGGCGTACCCAAATCCTTGTTCTCCAGTGCACAGTGCCCTGAAATTCTCAGCAGTCTTGGGAACAACATCTGCCCTCAGAAGCATAATGATTCTCCCCGCATCGCTATTCCCGATTCTAATGTCAAAGTAAACTTGTGGATTGCGATTCTCCGTGGTCTTAACTTCTTTGGCAATTTCCTCCGTGGCAATTCCTTCCGCTGCAGGGCCCCCAGGAGTCTCGACTTTGTCCTTAAGCGTCGCCCCGGCATGTTTGATGAGCCAGGAGTCTTCTGCCCAAACGGGCCTGTTGCTACCCTCCTTGATGCGCTGTGGTTTAGCCAGATTCACCCTGATAGTGCGCCCATAGAGCTCAGAGTCATTCATATTGTCAATGGCTGCAGAAGCATCTTCCGGACTCTCGTATTCAATAAAAGCGAAGCCCCTGTGTTTTTGAGATTCATAATCAATGGGCACTTGAATGTCTATTAGATCACCAAATGGGATGAAGGCGTTATTTAAAAGTTTCTCAGTCACTTCCTCGGCTAAGCCACCAACATAAATTGTCCTTTTTTCACTCATTTAGAGGGAGAATTCTCAACGTATGCTTTTTTGTTTTGATCTACATAACCTCAAATTACAAACTGTGTAGCGCCGGTAGCGCCATTGTAGAGAGCACCTGAAAGAGGAAATGTCATAAAATCCCACACACTCGCAATTGAAAAAGTTTCTCGATTGACCACCATACTGCGAACGTAGTTGCTAGACGGCTAGACGTAGTAAAGCTACTCAAGAATCTGCGGGTTGTGCGAGTGGATTTGATGGTCCTAAAGAGCTGACGCGGGTGCGAGTGAGGAAGTTAAAAAAAAATTGGTCCTTTGGTGGATGAGCCAGCACGGAGACGTTTTCTTGAAGTGGCTGCGGCAGCAGAAAAGATTGGGTTGAGGATCCTCAGGATCGACGAAGCGAAAACGAAGTACATACATGGTACAGTACAGTAGACTCTCTCTCAATTGGACATTTGGGGCAAAATTTCATCCTGTTTATCAATAGATTTGGGCGTCAAAGCCTTTGTAAGTTCCACAAAAAGCACTCAATTATAAAGAATCACGATAAGATAGGAAAAACTACAGCGAATTTGAGCGAATTAACTTCATAATTAAACGTGAAAATTGTCAAAAAAATTTGTCGCCCGATTGAAAAAGAGCCGATTGAGTGAGAGTCGACTGTAACTAGCAAATCAGCACCAAGGGTCCGGCAGAATGTCACTATTGACCAGTGGAATTTTGAGGTTGCAAGGAACTTCAGATACCTCGAGTCGGTATTGACAACGGACAATGACGTCAGGGTGGAGGTTAATGACAGGCTCGCGGCGGGAAGCAGATGTTTCTATGCTGTATCATCAATTTTCCGAGCGAGGATTGTCTCAAGGTCTTCAAAGATCAAAATTTACACCACCATAGTTAAGCCCATCATTACCTATGGTTTGGAGGTAGTAGCACTGACTCGCGCCGAAGAAAGTACGCTACTGATGTGTGAGAGACAAATTCTCCGACGGATATTTGGAGCTGTCTGGGATATTCAATCGGGGAATTTCGCACTAGAATGAACCACGAATTGGAGCAACTCTATAGACAGCCCGACATTGTTGCCTCCATTCGGGCGAAACAACTGAGCTGGCTCGGCCATGTGCACCGAATGCCAGATGATAGAATGCCCAAGAAGCTACTGAATGCGAAGCCGGAAGGAGTTCGACCTAGGTGACGCCCCCGAAGGAGATGGCAGGAAGTAGTGGATGAGGTCCTTAAACGACTGGTGTGTTGAGGCGCTGGAGGTGGTGCAAGGGGCCTTGTCCCTCAAAGGGACGTAGCGCCACCTAAGTAAGTAAGTGGATGAGCCAGGTACGAGTAACTCGGCTAAATACTCAGGTTGTTTAGTTAATAAAATACGGCAAATTAATTCTACGGCTCGTGACTCCAGAAAGCATGATAAGGATTGTCCTAAGATAGAATTAGTTAAAGGAGCGATATGATCTTACGGTGTCTTCACACTAGAAGCAATTTTCGTCAAAAATTGTTTTAAAAAAAATTGACGTTTCAGCGTACAAGAATAAGGGAAATTTTCTTTAACCCTTTAAACCCTTTAAACCGATTGGAAACCGGTGTCCCATAAAGAAAATAATTTTTCCTGACTACCTAAAGTTATTTTTTCCTTATGTCTGAACATAATTGTAAAGTAGAAGGTTGAAGGAATCTAGAATATTTTTTGCAAGTCTCTAGCTATTTGCTATGTAAAGCTCAAAAATGGCGAATTTTTAAATTCTCAAATTTATAACTGATTTTATTTATTTTTTATACTTCCAATTTTTTTAAGCAAAACCCTTTTGGCAATAAAAACTACAAAACTCATACGTAATATTTTTCATTAAAGCGAAAAATATTATTCATTGGTATTTTCAGAAAAATTACTTAAATTTTTGGGCTATTTTTGTCAATATCGTTCATAGAAGCAAAAAATACACTGAATCAGACTCTGTTGGACTTTCCAAGGTTAGATATCATTGATTGTTTCTCAGTTTAATTTTTATTGTTGATTTTCAGTCCTTAAAAAGTGTCTCGTCGTTAAAGGGTTAAAAAAGCATTTTTTTTTTTAAAATTGCTCCTAGTGTGCGGAGGCCATTAAGGACGAAGATTGAAAATATAACGTAAGCAGTTGTTGAAAGTTACTTGGAGACGTCTCACAAGGGAAGTACTCGAATCATCAAATTCATATAAATCTGGGGCTTTGCTCAACTACGCGGAAAGGCATCAAATTAAACGTGGTATATTCAAAAAGTGCGAAATCGGTTTTTTTTTTTTAATTTTCCAAAGTTGAAAATATGCAGCACATAGGGTGAAAGGAACGTCTATTGACACTTTAAGAACTCGTGTCAGCACCTATTGACACCCTACTCTGTACCATTTGGGATATGAAATTTGAACCTCTCTGTTTATAGTAAAAGGTATATTACAGAAAAAACGTTACATTACTTATATTTTACTAGATACATTAAATAAATTCTCAAGATTTTGGCAAAAGTGTCAATAGGGGTTCCCTGTCGAACAGACGTTCCTCCGACCCTAATAAAGAAAATTCGAATGAGGCTGCATGCAGCGCTGGCTCAGCGGTACAGCACAGGACATTCAACGGGAGAGCCGCGGGTTCGATCCCTGGCTCCGTCTTTTTTTTCATTTTAATTTTTTTTTTTTCAATTAAAAATTCTATTTTTTATTAAGTAGTATTATTGTAGTATAAATTGCTTATCTAGAGAGCCGAATTAAAATCCTCAACAAATTTTTGAAAGCGATGAAAAGTGCATCGCATAATTTATCGAATTATCAATTTGCTAGTAAAAGAATTAAAAAAAAAAACTGTATGTACTTACAATCAGCTATCTGAGGATCGTTATCAATATTATTTATAGTTTTTATTGAAATTTTATAAAAGATTAGAAAGGTCGAAGACCCAAACCATTTTTGTTTTGGAAAAAATCATTTGGAAACCTGCACTCAAACTGATTGTGAAAGTATATCTTTCATTCTATGTGCACATTGTGATTGCATTCTCTGTTTTAATCATTTCTTTACTGAAATCCATATCACTAATTAGTTAAAAAAAAACTAATTCGTGTATTGTGGATAAATATTTATTTGGATCGTGTCTGGCAATTAAGGATATCACTATCTTTTACTAAAACTGCTGCAAATCGTTAAAAACTGAAACTTTTTGCAAATCAATGTAGATGATAAATGATTAATGTTAAAATCCCCTGCAATCACAAAGTGAACAGAGTCAACAAGATAATCAAGGGGGTGATACAGCGACTCAATCGAGCCGACCGGAGGAGGATTATAGGCCACCGCAAGGGCACGATTACACATATTCAATGATAAAACCAAGAATTCAAGACGATCAAGATGTTCTGACGATAAAACGGTAGTAGAAATGCCCCGAGATACACAGGTACATCGCAACCCCACTAACACGACTAGAGCCACGATCACACTGGTAAAGATTAAGACCTGTAACAGAAAGAGATCGATCCGTGTCAAACTCGTCCAATTTTGAATTTTACACTGAAAAAAAAACTGATGTTTTATTAAAAAAAAACGTTTTGACAACCGCCACGTTTGGCAGCTGTCACCCGAATATCGAAGTGCCGGATAACGCGAAGAGCTGAGTGTATAACATAGTACTCGTTGAATGTACTCAAGGATCTGCGGGGTGTACGAGTCAAATTCTCTTGGCTACTAAAGAGCTCACGGGTGCAAGTAAAAGTTTCACAAATTTGCCCTCCGAAGTGGGAATTTCATAAAAAAAAACAAAAATGAAATTTTCATCAATTTTATTATTGCACCATCATCTCTATATAATGAAGTACAGTTTATTATGAATTGGCGCTTCTTAGATCAAAAATTTATTGCTACTTTTAGATATTGAGAAAAATTCTGCGTGTTCTTTCATAATTTTCTCTTGCATAATTATTTCCTACACAAATCCACTGAAAATTGTGGAGAAAATCAAGTCTATATATTTTAAAAAAAAAGTGTAATTAACTGAGAAACAAATAATATTACAAAGTAAAATATAAACTTTGCAGTGTTGAGAATTAACTAAAAACATTATACAAAAAGACAAAAAATGACAATGTTTTGTAAACTTTTTAAACCCAGAATCATAATAGAAAGAAAATATTGAAAAAAAATTAAATTCAATCATAGACATTAAAAACATGTGGGGAACAAGAAAAAAATAGAGCATTGAATCTCTCTTAAACAAACATCTTTGGAATGACGATCATTTTTAAAAAGAAAAAAAAATATTTGTGTTGTCAACATTTTTCTGCATTTACAGCCTCTTATAAATTTCATCTTTATATCTCTCTCAATCTTCTAGACATTTATTTTTCTCATTATTTAGCTCCCAGTTGTATTAATTGATTTCATTTTTTTTAACTCACTAATCGTATACATTGGACAGACAATTTTCAATATTTTTTTTTAATTAATGCTTTTTAACCATTATTTCTTTTACTATGGTTACATTTAAGTAAGTTTTGTTTTTTTTTTTTATTTACTCGCCCTCATTCTTTTGTTTGCCCAAGAAATTATTGAATAGAATGTTTTACTAAATCTAACCTCAAATATCATGGAGAAAAATCCTTAGACGAAAAGGTTATATTAGAAAATTTCGCAATGTTGAGAGTTTACCACGAAGTACCTTAAGTGAATTTCCATTCAATCTGATCTTCTTTTGCCTTTCACAAAGTTAAATATCAGTGTAATAAAAATTACCTTGTAGTTTTTCCTTAAAATATATCCCATTGAGGTTAGAAATAGTAAAAATATCATTATTTCAAAATATCTTACAGGCCTAGGTCAAATAAAAGAATGATGCTTTTTCAATATTTTTTCTCACTAGAGAGAATATATTTTCGTTAAAAATGTTTTTTTTTTCATTTCATTATTTTATAGTAAGTGAAAGATTATCGAAAATCCTTCTAAAATATTTACAACAAAGTAAAAATTAAGAGCTACCCAAAAAAAGTGTAAATTTGAATATAAATCGTAAAAAGTGAGTGAAACAAAAGAATATCCAAAAACTTAATAAATAATGTACCACAGAATCTTAAAAAAAAAGTTCACTTTTAAGCCATTCTTTCATTTTAAAAATTACTCCCTAAAAATATTTCTATATATACATTTTATAGAAAAAAAATCCAATTCACAAATTATATCCAAAAATAAAACAGACGTAAAAGGGGTACAAAAACGTATGTTGAAATGCACAAAAAACTCTCGCGCTGTCAAATTGACATTTTGCGTTGGATATTATCTGTCAAAGCGACGTACGGGAAATCCTCTCGAGTTTAGAAACGAGGTAAAAGAGGTGAAAATCTGGGTGGAAGGTGAGGATTGCTGAGAAAATTGCCAAGAATATGAGAGGATTTCGGTTGAAGAAATTTTTGTTGATGCCGGAGAAGATTACCTGAAATCGACGTTGCTGGTATTTTGTTGCTTTTTGCTGCGTCGCTTTCCCGAGACACCATTCACGAAACTCACCTATTACAGAGAAAAAAAAAAGATGGAGAAAAATAGATGTCAAAGTGACGTTTTTTCGCATTGGTCCTAGTGCCCGAGATTTTAAAACCCTAGCGGATACTTTTGTAACAGCTTTATTACCTGCAACACCTGACTGGCTTCAAATGCCGTCCCAGGCAAAAGAATCACCGGACTGGAAACATGTCCTGACTCCACACACAGCATATTGGGATACTCATCATCACCAAAGTCTGGAGTTTCACGAGCTTTTTCCATCCACGGATTCCAGATTACCGTGTCCGGAAAATTGTATTTTTGCACACGCATTTTCCTCCCAGACACCACATTTGTGATAATATGCTCCTGAGGGGTATGCTGATAAATGCGATCTGTCCATTCATTAATGGTCACTACATCACGACCTTCCTGATAGATGGCGTTTTCGCGTGTCTTGTCAATAAAAGTACATCCATGGAGGCCGGTAATTTGGCATCTACGCACATCCGGAACCTTCAAATATGTGTGCAAGAGCATGTTGAAGGAGAACGTAAGGTCCTTGCTGGGATTGTAGACGCCAATGTGAAAATGGAGTTCTTTTTCGCGCAAAATAAGCCGATAGGTAATCCGAAATCTAGGTGTATTTTAAATACAAATGTCCAAAAAATGACAACTGGTCAATATCACAAGGTTGATTTATTGAAAAATATAATTTAGAGTCTGTTAAGTAAGATCGTGATCGGGAAAAGTGGTAACAGTGCCTGCTTTGTTATTCGGATGATTGGGAAACAAAATGACAGATGTCCGCTTCATTATCCGGGTTATCCTGATGTATTTTTTGTTTTATTTTTTTTTCAACGTCTCGAAAATATAATACAAATACAAGATTATTTTTTGATTTTCTTTGTACGATTAGAATTAGAATAAAAGTTTTAAAGAAGATTAAAAAGACATAGGGGAAGGTTTTGATCGTTCGCACATACGCTACCATAAAACACTTCATATTTCTTCCGTATTCCTTTATGAATCTCACCTATGACCATTTATTTTAGTACCTACTCTTAAATCCCACCTCTCCTGAAAAAATTGGGTGTCTAATCCTTTTTCCTAGTTTCAGGAAGCAAAAATTAAAAACAAGTGCAAAACTGTAATTTTTATGTGTAATATTTCGTACAATTTTGAACAATTGATATCACTTTTTTGGAAAACTACTATCACAGAATGTAGAGGGGTTATTAGGGTTTAAATTTGTATAAAAACCTTTTGGAATGAAGAAGGCCGTTTTTGTGGGTGGAAGAAAATTCTCAAACTTGACTCATATTCATCGATCGCACATTAAGAATTATTATGTCTCGGATAGTGAATCTGGCAACACTATAATTTTAATGTTCCAACGTTTATGAACTAAAAAGCTCGCAAAAGTTACTCAGTGATTACGGAGTGATTAAATAAAGGGACAGAAAGAATAAACGTCGTTGCTTTGTGTTTTTTCTCACAACAAAGATGAAGACTAACACTTCGACTGAGACTTCGAATTTTTATTAGTGGATAGACTGTATCCATTCATTAATGGTAAAACGTTTTGGTCCTCAAGGAGCATGACAAATGTATCAATGAAGAATAAAAAAAATAATTTTTTAACACATTAAGCCTATCATTCTCTTACTTAACAGATTGTTTATGGTTTGGGCTTCCAGTAACTCACGGATAGTTCCACATTGAACGCGTAAATTCGTTGTCCATCAAACTAAAAACTGCCTCAACATCACCCGTTGGCAATCTCTCTGGTGCCCTCTCGAG
Source organism: Phlebotomus papatasi (assembly GCF_024763615.1). NCBI lineage: Eukaryota > Metazoa > Arthropoda > Insecta > Diptera > Psychodidae > Phlebotomus > Phlebotomus papatasi. The sequence continues at coordinate 23,158,962 of NC_077224.1, forward strand.
GGCCCATCGTGTAATCCTGGCAAATCCGTGCTGTGGCCCAAAAGTCCACTGTCCAAATTGTGCTACAATCACCACCAAATAAATCAGTCATGGTCATTAAGGAACATCATTTGAATATAGTCATCAAGATTATGCTTCATTGAATCTTTCTTTTTCCAAATCACTGAACACTTCTCTACGCTCCTTCCTGAGCAACATCTTCGGTTCCATACATAGTTTTTGTGCATTTATTCCGTTTGTATTGGAATGTAAAAAAAGCATACAAAAAAGAAATGTAAAACATAGAAGAGAACTTACGAAATACAAATGGAATTCCTCCTCTAATTGCTTTCTTGCCATCAAAAACCGCCAATTTGCTAGAATGACACAAAAAAAAAGACAAAGAAACCTTAAGATAAACTAGAGCAAACCCAGACCAAATTGAGTCATTTATTACTGGAAATGTTTGAAATAATCTGAAATCATTTTAAGTACGAGGCTACAGTAGACTCTCTCTAATTCGGAAATTTGGGACTAAAATGTCATCCGAATTAGAGAGAAATTCGGGCGACACATTTTTTGAAATACAACGATTGTTTATTCATCTGCATACACATATTGAGTTTACATACTTAATAATGCAAAATCACATGAAAAATAAGACAAATCATGGAAAATTTGAGCATACTTGCTTCATTTGATAATCTTTATCAAATTTGAAAAATGTCAACAAACTTTTTAAATGTAAAAGAGCCAAATTAGTGAGAGTCTACTGTACTTAAAAATATCTACAGAAAATTTCATAAATAAACAAGAGACTAATGCGTAATGATCTCTACACATTGGCAGCACTTTTCGTCAAAAATTGCTTTTTGAAGGAAATTATCTGTAGTTCTGTAGGTAGAAACGTCAAAATTCTGTCAAACAGCAATGTTTGACGAAAATTGCTTCTAATGTATAGAGGCCTTAACTCTAAGACTTTTTTATACTGAAGTATGTTCTACGATAAAAGAACTACATTTGGAAAATAAATTGATTTAATAAACAATAAGAATAATTAATAATATTGGATGAGTTCATATATTCTGTCAGTAGAAGAGGTTGAAAGTTTGGAGTGGTATATCTCAGCTCCTGATGAACATAATTGGATGGGTGAACTATTGTTGGAAAGCTTGGCTCATTAGCTTTTAGAATCTGGTATATGTAGTCTGCTATGAGTAAACCATGGTCATCCAGAACCATTTATGTCGAAGAAGACACTTTTTGCAGCGTCATTTTTGGCCATCTACTGCTGGGACCAGGAGTGATCCACAATTCTCGCTCAAGGACTATTTGTTAGAGGAACTCAAAAGGTATAATTTGTGGAAGAAACTTTTTTTTTGGACATCTTCCTTTTTTTTATTCATCGACTTTTGCAAGAATTTTAACATTTTACACGCATAGAAAAAAATGACAGAAATCCTTCTATCTCATTTTCTGGGCAAACTAATGAAGATATCGACTTGGAATGTTCTAAGTACTCCCCCATAAGTTGATCCAAGGAATCCAAATGTCACTTCAATTTCACCCCAACGTCTATCCTTCTCCTCCAGAAACCACTCTTTTAGGATTTCTGTAATTTTTTCCTTGCGTTTAACACTTCAAAATTCTTGCAAAAGTCGATGAATAAAAAAAAGTAAGATGTCCAAAAAAAAATTTATTCCACAAATTGTACCATTTGAGTTCCTCTAACGAACAGTCCATGTGCGAGAAAAGTGGGTCACTCCTGGTCCTAGCAGTAGATGGCCAAAAAAGACGTTGCAAAAAATGTTTTCTTCGACATAAATGGTTCTGGATGACCATGGTTTACCCATAGCAGATTAAGTATACCAGATTCTAAAAGCTAATGAGCCAAGCTTTCCAACAATAGTTCACCCATCCAATTATGTTCATCAGGAGCTGAGATATACCACTCCAAACTTTCGACCTCTTCTACTGACAGAATATATGAACTCATCCAATATAATAATAATTTATTGGTTGATGCCCAGGTTACATAATATAACAAAAAGGACTATCCAAAAATTAAGAATGTCAAAAACAGACGACCACCTTCAAAACTGATTAGCTAAGCAAATCAGATCAAAGAAATCGTAAAATAATTTATAAAAAATATTCAAAAGAGACTATTTGAAGATGATAATAACATTCTGATTTAATACACGAACATTGTGTAATAATCAAACTCATAAATGGCTTAGGAAAATACATCTACTCTTCATAATCTCAAGAATAATTTGAGAAGAAACCAGTTCTTTTTTTCTAAACACTAACACAATCTCCCTGGATCTTAAAAAAAAATCAGTAGAAAAAATCACGCATTCATCATTATTTTGAATTCTCTGATGAGCATTTGCTATGGATGGAAAAATGAGATTGAATTACTTTCTTTCTTGAAGCTCAACAGATATACCAAATCATCTTCTTCTATTTCTTGCAAGTTCGTCAGAGCTATTGATGAAATTCATCATAATAACAATTTCTTCCATGAATTTCTGAAGTTCGAATTCCTTTCCCCAATGAATTCCACCCAAAAAGTAGGTTATCCGAAGAAAAAAAAACTTTTAATTTTGGACAGAAGGTTAAAAAGTAATTTAAATAATCTAGCATTAAAAAAACTTTAAGAATTAAAATAAAACACTGTGATTAATTACTTTTTCGTTGATCCCCCAACAAAATGTTAGTTTAAAAGTCAAGCAAACTTAACATCGATGTGATCAAATATAATTGATAAATCTCTTCTAAAATCAATAATTATTACCGTGGTGTCACATATAAGATTAATCTAATGACCATATATCACTTATAAGATTAATATTAAGATTAATACTTTCTAAACTGCAAGAATGGCAAAATAAGATAGCAATTGTTTTTATCTTGCCTCTGTCTCTCTCGTATTTTCCCACTGTACAAAGTTGGCAGCAATACAATCGCTCGAAAACTGACCGAATCACAGTTGGCACGCATGGAAAATTGCTGGAATTGCGTGGTGTCACATACACTGGTAAAAATAAAAGGATGAAATTGATCCAAATTTAATTCAATTTGATTCTTTTGCAAAGAATGGATCAAATTTCAAACTCTGAATGCACGTTTATCATAATAGAACATGTTAATTTGATCCATACTTTGCAAAAGGATCAATTTGATCCTTTTATTTTTATCAGTGTATAAGATTAATACTAGAAAAGACGGAAAGAGAGGTGTATAGTATGCAAAATTTCAAATGCAAAATCACGTGTGTTAGAAAGACTACACTCTCTCTAGTGCAGTATATCACTGATCGTATTAATTGTTTTCTGAATAGTATTACACTCTCAGTCCCGGCATTAAGTACTTCAGGATTAGGCACCTGACGGAATTATGCACATAAAATTATACAAGTTTGCCTAACATTAGGAGTCAATTTATGAAATCATTTTTGAAATACGCCTGAATGTATACTATCACGTCTGACTAGGTAAGCGTGGATTATAGCCTGAATTAACCCTTATCGTTCATACCTTACTTTTAAGAAGGTCCCATACAAAATACCCCTTACCAAATATATGTAAAGGACACTGTTTTGCGCTCTTAGAGGTGAGCATTGGAACTGCAAAAATTATGTTGCCGGTCGTGTTGCTCAACTGTCAGTGACAAGATAGAATATTTTCCAAAACATTTTATTTGTTTCAAATTTATTCAAAGATTCTTAGTGATTTGACGTGATTTGAATGATTTTATTTAAATATGCGACACTGTGTTTAGTGTAGGGAAAAGTAAAAAATGATTTTTCCTTTTCTAAAGTGTTAAATCGTTAATATCAGTTAAATAAAACATATCGTTATCCTTGTAGCTTCTGCAGTTTGTATAACATTCGGAAGTGAAATCAGGAGGTGCGTATTTGACAGTTTTATTCGTCTGCGATTGATGTACGTGGCAAAATCTAGTCCTTTATTCGGACCTACTACTTAGATCTTGCCGATGAGGGCTAAAAAAGTGCCTAAAGATGGGTGCTAATTAATGGCTCAACGCTGGGCCCCCTTACCCTGTGTCAGACGGGATGTTGCGACGCGGGAAATTTGAAAACATTTTGCTGCTTTTTCAAAGTAAAACTTTAATTTGTTTTATTAAGGTAAATTTTTCAAATATTCTAACTATTTATTGAAAAACTGTGGTCAAAAAGTATTGTTTGTTAATGCATTTCTATTAAACAGGTGAATCTTTTTATTTGAACTACTTTTACTCCGCGCGAAATTCGTTCTACGGTAGATTTATTCAAAAGAAAGCCCCTGCGGGTATGCAAATTTTCTCGATACGTAATGCCATTTGCGCAAATGTGCATAATAGCGGGATTGAGTGTACAGGCAATTCAGCAACTTTCCATGCTTGTCAACTGTGATTCGGTCAGTTTTCGAGCAATTGTATTGCTGCCAACTTTGTACGTAGGGGGGAAATACGAGAAGAGAGGCAATATAAAACAATTGTTATCTCTTTTTGCCATTCTCGCAGTTCAAAAAGTAACTAATCTTAATAAATCTTATATGAGACATGGTCATAAAACATTTGGAATTTGATTCTTTTCGAAATTTCCTCTGTTCCAAAAATATCGAATTATGAAGGGATTTCTGACACATTTTCGTAAATCTCTTGGCACAAATCCTACCATTGAGCAATCCTTCTCTTATCACCTTTCCAACTCTATCTCTAGTTTAAAAAGATGTCGTACAGAGTTCCAGGGTTTGCAAGGTGCTCGAACTTGTGACTTAGATGCTATACCACAAAAGTACTTTCGCATGATTTACTGTTTACCGGTTATCTACAGATTTAAACCGATTCATAAATAACTGAAAAAATCCTCTAAAATAGTTTTAAGAGCAAGAATTGATTTTCGGTCGAGAATTAATGATCGATTCGTAACCGATTCACAACCGGTTCACAACCGATTTAGACCGATTTAGTAATCACTCAAAACATTGCCCAAAATAAAAATATACCTCAAAAGTAATAGAACTGAATTTAAAATAATAATTAGTCATCGGATAAGAACAGGGACACCATTCAGATGACAAATACGCTTTCTGCAGCCTTTTTAACCTTTGACCTTGAAAACCCGTATTAGGAATGATTCAATGGTACAGTAGACTCTCGCGCAATCGGCTCTTTTTCAATCGGGCGAAAAATGTTGACAATTTTCACGCTTGATTTTGAAGAAAATCTGCTCAAATTCGCTGTAGTTCCTCCTTGTTTTATCGTGATTCTTTATAATTGAGCGCTTTTTGTGGAATTTACAATGAATTTAACGTCCGAATCTCTCGATAATTTGGATGACATTTTGCCCCATATACCCGATGAGAGAGAGTGTACTGTTTTTTCGTATAAGAATGAAATGTCAACCTGGATAATCTCTAAATCATATCCAAAAATGGAGAAAAAAAATCGCACGACACGTTTTAGAGCAACCCCAAAAAATATTCTTTTGGAGGGGAAGGGAAGGGGTGGGGAAAATGAGGGACATGTTAACGATCCTTGAGTCGACTTATGGGGGGGCACTCCAAAGCTCCCAAATCGGTATCTCTTACCGTTGGACCTCTAGACCCGACGACATTTGGACCGAGAAACAGCGTGTCTGTTTTCTCTATGGAGTTCGAGCAGTGAAACTTTTCTGGAAGAGGAACTTGACTCTCTTTGGTTCTAAAAAGCCTCAATCAATGTCTCAAGAGTTCGTTCCATCACCGCTGAATATATACAATTCTCCAAACATCGATCATCAGCTCAATCTTTTGCACTTCCGGGACCAAGTTTCATCTTGTTTTTTTTTTTTTAATACTGTGGTTGAAAATGGTAAAATGGGTCTCGAATTGTTTTCTGTATCGTCTTTTGGTACAATCATCAATTTGTGGTAAGAAGAATTTTGCTTATTTAAGAATGAAAAGAATATTCCCTTTGACGTGGATTATGCAAAAACAGGCTGTTACTTGGTAGAGTCTTTCAATACGCAAAGAACGAATGAGTTCAGTGTGAATGATGAGGATGTGAAAGTATAAAAGAAGTTTTGGATTAAAGTGGATCGCATCGTGAATCTTTTGTCCTCCACTTTGCGTGGCTTTTTCCCGCGCTTTTTTGCTATCCCACCCCGTAAAGAAAAGCTCAAGAAATTACAGTGAATTTCTGCAGAGACAATTGAGTAGCTCAAGAAAAAGAGACATTCGTTCTGAAGAGAAAATCACTGACTTTTTTGCAATGAAACATCCCCATCATTCTCGAGACAGTGTCTCTGGGATATGGGCAAGAGTTAGATGTTATATACATGGAAGTAACCAGTGAAAAAAGTCCCAAGATGCGGCAGAAGCTAAAGAGAGAGAATTTGGGATGGAGAATACAGAGAAAGATTGGGAGAATTAGATGAACAAGTTGGTTGAGGGAAAACACTGGAAGCGGCACAAACATCAATGATGAGAAGAGTTGGAGAAACAGAAGCAAGAAGTGCTCGTCGGAAATGGGATTTGACACAAAAAGTAGGCGCTACTGTTTTCAAATAAAGCGCACAACAGAACAGAGATGAATTGGTTTGAATATTTGCACAGCGTGCGAGACTGATGTGGTCACTAAAATGCTTTCCGAGTGCAAAAAATCCTCTTAAGTATGAGTATATCTAATTGTAAGTACGAATTTAAAATTGACAACTCCAATCTGTTATACTCTCAATTTACAAAAAAAATTAATTTACAAATCCAAGAATCAATCTCCTTATTTTGAATACTTCAGGGAGAATTAAAAAAAAAATTTAGTGATACTTCAAGATTTCGAATATGAAAATGACTTATCTGTCAATGTCAGAACATTAAAGCAAACCTTATAATAACTACAGTTTTTAGCTGAGATTCTTTACAATCTAAACTTCTATGATCCGAGATGAAAGGCAACCTCGTCATCTCGCGCTTAAACTTTGTATAAATACATTTTAACTTGCCAAAAACCGATTGTCATGGCAGTCCGTCCGGTCGATTCTACGTAATACAAATTACAAATTCTTCTGGCGAGAGAACGGAAACAGATATCGACAAGCACTGTTCAGTGAAGATGAAATATCGATGGGTGGCTAAAAGTATTGTCTGATCCATCCTCCCGCATCCTCTTCCACCATTTTGGAACAATCCCAAATTTTGTTTTCTCAATACAGTAGTCTCGCTATAGTCCATATTTGGTTCCAGATTTGACACTTAGGTCGCACTAGTCCATTTCATTTTTTAAAATTATCAACGAATTTTAGTATTGAAATTGTTTGACGGCGTCCACTTTCTTTGCGATTGTGGTACTTGTCCTCGCTCTCTTCATTATGGATCACAATTATCACAACTACTCAATAAAGTTTGCCAAAAATATTAAAATAATAATAACAACATAGCATGTCGCGTACTAAAAAACATAACCTAACTTAAAATCAGTGTTTTGAAATCAACGGTCGATAAATTGTGGACTATAGAGCGATGGCCTATAGCGGGGCTCTACTGTAATGATTAAACTACATTTCCATAATTTTCCACTAAGTCGTCTCTCGGCTTAAATCGTAAGTGTGTCGAGGGCGTCGAGGGCGTAAGGTATCAATAGGTCCTGATACGAGTTTTTATAGTGTCAGTATGTGTTCCTTTCACCCTACAGTACTACAACCATTATGACACGCTAACTTCATTCGATTTAATCGAAGATCCGATTAATCGAAAAATCGATTTTCGATTAATTGACCTAGAATATATTGAAAACTAGACCATGCTTTTTCTTTAAATTTTAGTATGTTGTAGCTGAGGTCGAGACCTTTCCAATGGTGGATCGCACTCCTCCCTCGATGTTCCCTGACCTGAGCTATAAACGAAAATATCTTGACCGGACCATATTTTCATTGATTTTGATGCGATTTCAATGAAATTTTAGTATATATTGTATCTGAGATCGAGATCTTTCTAACGAAGGGTCTCATTCGTCTCTACTCCAACCTACTGTACCCCGACCCTTACTATATCCAAATGGAGCGGACTCTCCATCTCTAATGTTTATTAACTGATTTTAGTGAACTTTTTTTATCGTTTGCGCTCTGTACTCAAAATATTTAAAATAGAAAATGACCAGTGATAAGCTCAAACTTATCTGGGCTTATCACTGGTAATTGTTTCTAAAATTTTCGCGGAACTTCTTTTTTATAACTTCTACAAAAATCAATTTTAAATGTGTTAGTTGTGTAATTAGAAATCTCACAATTAATTTTAATTTTGAATTTGTTCAATTCATTTTAGACCGCCCAAAAGCGCTTTCCTTGGCATATGGATGCTTCTTCAGTGTTTCCTAAACACTAAAATTTTGTGTTTGTGAATGTGAATAAATAAAAAAACTATCGAAAGTTTTTGTTTTCAATTTCGCAAAACCGATGAAATCCCGGATTCCTCTGGAATTTTCTCGAACCTCGTTAACCCTTTAAGGACGAGACACTTTTTATTGACCGAAAATCAACAATAAAAATGAAATCGATGAACAAAATCAATGAAATGTCTAATAAGAAAAATTATTTCCTCTATGTGTCACGGGTAATCCAATCGTCCTCAGAGTTTAAAGTTGAATTCTTCGTAATTGAAAAATTTTAATTAGGGGAGACCGGGGAGATTTGGGACAGGGGTAGTGTGGGACAAGGCGATTTTTTTCATTAATTTTTTAAATAAATGGGATTTAATCACTACTCAATCGTAAACAATATTAAGATGTATCTTGACTAAAAGAATGGATATCCTCAGTTTTACTGTTTTAATTCTATGAACACTTTCTTAAAAATTAATAAAAATTGTATTTTGTGATTTCTCAGTTTTGTTGAGTTGCAAGAAAATCTACTCGTGTGAGGAATTTGATGATCATGATTGCAATACTTAGAATAAAAAAAAAGCAAAGAAAGATAGATGGAAAATAATAAAATAATACTTTAAATAACTGATTGACAATAAATGACTCTACTGTACAAATTAGATTGATATTAATTTCTAAGTATGAAAAAAAAGATAAAACATTTTTATTTCTATTAGAAATATTTTTAATCTAGTACGTAAAATTAATTAACGTGCTCCAATAATGCAAATTCTGCAAGAAAAAACGCGTCCCAAACATCCCCTTTTGCGTCCCATACTGCCCCACATCGGGGAGGTTTGGGACAAAGCGTCAAGTTAAATGTTTTACCTTCTCCAAAAAAAAAAACTCGGTTGTTTTCCAAGTTCTATCGAGTACTTTTTATAAAGTCAATACCCATAAGTATCCTATAGACCGCATATAATTACGATACGCTATCGCGATTTTTTGGAATACTGTCTGAAAGTCAAAACATAGAAAAGTGTCCCAAACCTCCTCCCCGGTCTCCCCTAACTCTTAATATTTTCAAATTTAAATTGACAGCTCTCCAAACGAGTAAATCTGTCAACTAACATATTATACTTATACATTGCAATTTCTTAAGTCATGTTTTAAAGCCAAAAGCTTCACCCACAAGGGTTTTCTAGAGTAAAAAGAAAACTCCATAACGTGCACCGCAAAATAATCCCTACAATTATTATTCCCTAAAAGTTTTGTATGTGCTCTTGTTATAATTCTCCCCCATATCGATCCAGGGAATTTGTGTGCTTTCTCCTCTCCGAGCTTTTTTGCACTCATTGCCTGATGATGAAGCTGATGAAAAAGTGCTTCAACCCCACACATTTTCCACCCACTCATCCCCCTGTTCTCAGTCGCTTTTTTTTTTTAGTATCATGCAACACATTTTGATGGTGGAACAGCGTCTGTGAAAATGGCTGGACCAAGAAGAATTTCCTGAAGAATTTTGCCGAGGGCAGATAGCTTCAGATAACCAGATGATGCCTCACTTCTTACAAGCTTCAATTCTTAATGAATCCCTCGAGAACTGGTGAGTTTTTGTTTTTTTTAAAGGTTGGTTTTGAGGACTTGCAGAAATTCTAAAAATTTCCCACATTTACAGATTTCTCTATTCTTTGCCTATATTAGGTGAGATTCTTATTTCACTTTCTACTTGTAAGATACAACGGATACAACCCTGGTCAGGAAAATAACTGTCAGAAGATTCTTTGTCCTTGGAAAACATTCTTCAGAAAAAAAGCTCACCGTGAATTAGTTTTTCGCATAAATTTTTGGTGCGTACTGATCTATACTAGAGATCAAGTTGATTCAGTTTTGAGAAAAACCGAAAAAAAAACATGTTTTTAGGGGTGGGGAGGGGAATAGGGGAAAAACGTATAGAGATAGTTTTTTTATTGGGAGTGATCGAAGACCGGAAGTCGATATCTCTGACCGTTTGACCTTTAGCTCGGGAACAAACTTAAGGTCAAGTAAAAAAATTTTCCGAAAAAAATTATTCAAAATCGGTACTTAGGGGAAAGTAGACATGGTTGTTCGTACACAGTCAACCTTCAAACGATGCGAATTTTCTCTTTGGTTGTCAAGAGCTAGTTCATCATTTCTTAGCCATAAGATAAATATATTAACCTCATGAAACTAGATGAGAAATGGTAAACTAGGTCTTTGAGAACAAAGAGAAAATTCGCATCGTTTGAAGGTTCACTGTGTGCGAAAAATGCCTACATTCCCCTAACCGGTTCATTACCGATGAAGACCGATACAGCCGGGTTCAAAATTTCAATACCTTTCCAAAAAATGCAAATTTAACCAAATCGGTTGAAAAATGAGCCCTTCAAAGTGTTTCACATTTGACCTTCAATAACTCAAAATGGCGAATTTTCTGGTCATAAGTATGTTTGGGCGAAATGTTCGCCTGGACTACCTCTAAAATATATCCGAAAATCATTGAAAAAACTTGGACTAATTTTGAGAAAAAAAAAACAAAAAAACATGGTTTTTTAGGAGTTAGAGGGGAGATAGGGAGGGAAAAAACGTCTAGATGTATTGTTTTTTTTTTTTTTTGTTGGGGGTCATTGAAGACTGTAAGTCGAGATCTCTGGCCGTTTAAGCTTCAGAACGCTGATAAGTTGAAAAAAATACGATTATATAGGGTAAAGTGATATAATTTGGAATTAGTGTTACAAGTTGGACAAATCGCCGGTACAAGTTGGACATGGCTTTTTTCTTGATAAATACAGTACAAAATTTGTTTTTAAGCACAAGGAACCAAAAAAAAAATGAAGTACTAAAGGAGAATGGTCAAAACTATATGGGCGCTGGTCCCGGAATCGCCACAAACGAGAGTAAGCGCATTTTGTAGGTACTGATATAAGATTGAAAAATTGCCGGGACGCAGGACCATAAACGCTGGGAGTCCTTGTAAAAATGCATTTATCCTTTCGAAAAATCGCTGTTTTGACAACGAATTACGCAAGAACGGCTAAAGTGATCTTGATGAAATTCGGTATAGGGTCACTGTATGACTTAAAGTTTTTATCCATGCATACCACCTCCTCCCCCCACCCTCCATTCTGATAGCCCCTATACAAAATGGGGGCACTTTACCTTATAACTCCTTTCTAAGAGGAGGTAGAAAGCTGAAATTCGACAAGAGAACAAAGCTTAGGGAAGACTTTTAAACCATGTATAATATCTCCCTCCTCTGTCCCCCTTTCTGCTAGCCCTCGTACCAAATTAGGGCATTTCACCTTATAACTCCTTTCTGAGAAAAGATAGAAAGTTGAAATAGAGCATGGTAACAAGGGTTAAAGAAGACTTTTTAACCATACTACCCAAACTCTTCGTCCATCACCCCTTCTGGTAGCCCCCATACAAAATAAGACTATTTTACCTTATAACTCCTTTCTAAGAGGAGGCAGAAAGCTGTAATTCGACTAGATGTCTATAAATGCATATAAAATCTAGAAAATTATTGTTAACGTTATTAGTTATTCATTTTTTTCATTCTTTTACAAACAAACTACTTCTTCTCAGAAAAGAGGTCAAAATGTTCTCATTTTGTATAGGATTACTAGAAGGGGTGGTGGAGGAGGGGATTAACATGCATGGTTTAAGTGTCTGCCATAAGCTTTGTTCCCTTGTTGAATATTAGCTTTCTACATCCTCTTAGAAAGGAGTTATAAGGTAAAGTGCCCCCATTTTGTATGAGTGCTACCAGAACGGAGGGTGGAGGGAGGGGGTGGTATGCATAAATAAAAAGTTTAAAACATACACTGACCCTATACCGAATTTCATCAATATCATTTTAGCGGTTCTTGTATAATTCGTAGTCAAAACAACAATTTTTCGGAAGGATAAAGGCCTTTTTTACAAGGACTCCCAGCATTTATCGTCCTGGGTCCTGGCATTTTTCTCAACCTTATATCAATATCTTCAAAATGCGTCTACTCTAATCTTTGTATGAAGATGAACCAGCGCCCATATACTTTTGATCATTTTTCATCATTCTAAAAAATAGTTTTTATGCTCTAGAACTGTTCCTCCATGGTTTAGAACATTGATCCCAGAACAAAAGTTGTTACCTATACTAATGTCTATCCAATGACATAGGTCCCCCGTTCGTGGCGATTCCGGGACCGGATTTGACTATTCTCCTTTATCAAGCAAAAAGGCCCTGTTCAAATTGTACCACTGTTCAACTGTACCACTGTCCAATTTGTACCACTTTACCCTGTTCTCTTTTTGAGTTCGAGCAGTAAAATACCCAAATTGCACAAGAAATTTTACTCCTTTTTCCTTGTAATTTCAACAATGCAATTTTATTGACAAATTCTTTTAAAGAGGGTTTTCTCAGTGGAAATATTGTTGAACAATTTTGTGTGTGAAAGACAAATAAATTTTCAATTTTTAAGAAAATTGTACACGGTGATGACCTTTGTTCTTTCTTCTCCGTTATTCTCTCATACGACGTTTCGAAGGCAGATTTCCTCCTTCCTCAGGTCTACAAATGCATTTTTAACAAATTTTGGACAATTTTTGAAAAATATTTTTACAAACAATAATAACAATCTCAAAAACACTTACACGGAAAATTCGGGGAAAAATGTCACAATCTTTCGTTACCACAACTGTGACATTTTTTCCCGAATTTTCCGTGTAAGTGTTTTTGAGATTGTTATTATTGTTTGTAAAAATATTTTTCAAAAATTGTCCAAAATTTGTTAAAAATGTATTTGTAGACCTGAGGAAGGAGGAAATCTGCCTCCGAAACGTCGTATGAGAGAATAACGGAGAAGAAAGAACAAAGGTCATCACCGTGTACAATTTTCTTGAAACAATTTCCTTGACCGAAAACACACTTAAAATTTCAATTTTTATTTTTATAAAAAAAAATTACAGAAAATTGAAATTTTCTGCATGAATGGTAAAACGGAAAATAACGAGTTTCTATTCATTACAAAGATTAGTATACTGGCAGTTTATGTCTTTTATTACTGCTCTAACTCCACTTAGACAGCAGTACCGATATATAATCAATCAATTTTTTCACAACCCCCCCCCCCCCCCAAATTTCCACATTCCCCTCCCCGAAGACCACTTTTCTCAACAAATCTTTGCGTTTCACACAATTTTTGACAAATGTCGTCACGCTGTTTGCCCGACTGTCCGTATGTCCGTCCGGCTGTTGCCAGCTCTAGAGACCAAACGGTTAGAGATAGTTACTTAGGACCTAAGGTTCAGATCGGTTGTGAATCGGTAATAAACCGGTTATGAACCGATAAGTAATTTTTGTCAGATAATTAATTTTATTACTCTTAAAATTATTTTGTGGGATCTTTCGAGTGATTTACAAATCGATATAATTTAAACGAACTCTATATAGGGGAGACTGGGGCAAAATTTGCCAAATCAAAAATTTTAATATTCTATAACTTTGAAGAGAAAAGAAATAAAAAATTAGATTTTTTACCACAGATAGCCTGCATGAAGTCCTTTAAACGTCCAATGTTTTAAAGAATTCAAGTAAGAAATATAGAAAATAAAAAATATTGAAATTTTGAGGCCTCTTTTTAAAATATTTGGCCTTCAGGAGATATCAATTTTCATTGATTTGCTTTCCAAATTTTTTTCATTGGTGTGTATTTTTATGATAATTTGAACCCGCTCAACATGAATATGGTATCAGTTTAAGCTTTTTCTAAAAAGTTTTCTTCCTAAAAATATTTGTATTAGAAAAGAGCACTCGGGGTAAAATTTGTCAAAAGGCATGGGGCAAAATTTGGCAAAAAACGAAGATTTCCGATGTTTTGCACGGCGAAGAAAAACGTCATTGTCAAAAACTCGCCGCTTGTTATTTGTTTTTGTTTATCAAAAGATTCAGAGCAGTTTTATCGCTTTTCCTAGTTCCTCGACGTCAGGGAGTTCCAGATTGATCTATTCCAGCTTAAGTGAGAACATCAATATTTGGATATTTAGCTTGTAGTTATATTAATATAATTATAACCATTAATCAACCTTTCAAGAGTATCATGGTCCGAGAGTATCAGAGAAGAAACAACGTGCTTGACCCTGAGAAGCTCTTGTTGGCTTTGAATGCGGTGAAGGATGGTGTATCGGTGAGATCGGCTGCCAAATCCCAAGGAATCAACCGCGAAACATTGCGACTCTATTGGAAAGTAAGAGGAGGAGAATTGGAGAATACTAAACTCCTAAAAACTGTGAAGCCAGGTCGATCAAGTGTGTTCAATGAAGCACAGGAAGCTGCTTTGGAAAAATATTTGTTGGATTGTTCGGACAGCTACTTCGGCTTAACTATAAATAATGTAAGAAAATTGGCCTTCGATTTTGCCCATCAACTGAAGATTTATACACCATCATCTTGGGATCGGAAGAAGATTGCAGGGATTGACTGGTTTTACAATTTTCGTAAACGCCATCCGAATTTGTCTTTGAGAAAGCCGGAAGCAACAAGCTTGCAAAGGGCGATGGGATTTAACAAGACAAATGTAAATAAGTTTTTCACCCAGCTCCGTTCACTATATGCCAGACACTCCTTCGATGCCTCCCACATATATAACATGGATGAAACGGGAGTAACCACTGTGCAGGATCCTGGAAAAATAATTTGCCGTCGAGGCGTTAAGCAAATTGGACGTATAACCTCGAGTGAAAGGGGCACACTGATCACAGTGGCACTTGCGGTCAACGCTGCAGGAAACTCCATTCCACCATTTTTTATTTTCCCGCGTGTAAAATACCATGAGCACTTTATCAATGGTGCACCGCCTGGGAGTATTGGGGCAGCCAACCCATCAGGCTGGATGAACGCTGACCATTTCCTTCAATTTTTGCAACACTTCAAAATGCATTCCGGTGCTTCCATGACAAACCCAGTGCTTCTGGTTTTAGATAACCATCAATCCCATTTGTCTATCGCAGGACTGAAGTTTTGCGTTGACAATGGAATCAATGTGTTGTCAATTCCTCCACATTCTAGCCACAAACTCCAACCACTAGACCGCTCAGTGTATGGCCCGTTCAAGAGAGCAATGGCTGCTCACATGGATTCTTGGATGAATGCACATCCTGGACGATCTTTGTCTATATATGATCTTCCAGGAGTAGTTTCTCTAGCCATGGACGCTGCAGTGACAAGAGCCAACAACATTTCTGGTTTCAAAGCCACTGGCATATGGCCCTTCAATCCTTTAATTTTTAATGACGATGCATTCAAGCCATCCATGGTAACTGACATCCCTCAAATACCTGCAGTTTGCAATTCTCCTCAAGCTTCAAATATAAAGGAGGAACCAGTTGATACAAGATCTGCACCGGAAAGTGAAAAGAAAAATTTTGACGACCTTCTTGAATCCATAAGGCCTTTGCCAAAAGCAGAACCACGATCTACATCCCGTCCCGGACGCAAGAAGAGATGTAGTGAGATTTTAACAGATCCCGATATGATGTCGCAACTTGCAGCTGAGCAGAAATCTGCTAAAAAACAAAAAACTGAGAAGGAGGCTGCAAAAGAGAGGCCGAAAAAGAGGGGACGTCTGCCAAAGAAAACATAGGAAATACAAAGTTACAACTAGTTAGTACCTATCCTGAAATAAACTGGCTCAAAGAATATTTATCTTTTGATTCGTATTTCCTTCATCCTATTATTAGGACCACTTGACGTTAGTAACATTTTTAATAATATTGCCTACGAGCAAGAAGCCAATAATCTCATTGAAGGAGCTTAAAACGTTGAAAAAAATGAAAAAAGTGACCAAAATAACTCTGCGACACTATTTAAGTATTTGTTGTAACAAATTTATTCACTTATAATTCCAACATTATTTTTCGAAGAGGTTTAAATCAAGTCAAGTTTCGGGATTCAAGACAGTAGGATATCACGAGGAAGATAATAAACACAGAATGCCAATTATTCACTACTAAGCTCTAAAATCTGAAAATTCTGTAAAAGGTAAACACAACCTTCATCTTGGCCATATTCTTCTTCTTCTTTTTGTTTCGCCACAAGTGACATTTAGTCGGCAAACTTCGTTCATTCAACTCGCCCAATTCGCCTTTTCTGCATTTTTTGAGCGGCCGAAGAGAATTTTCTTGCGAGAAACAGCTCTTGGAAAATTACTTGAAAATCATATTTTTCGTTTATTTACAGGCAAGTAATTTGCAACAAATTGTAGAGGAACAAACATTCCTACCAAAATATGTCAATAGAATATTTATTTCATTCACCAGAGCTCCTAACAAAGGGAAAGAAAATTACAAAAAATGCCCCTTGCCTGACAAATTTTGCCCCAGCACTTTTGAGAATTTCCACAAAATCATCTTTTGGAAAATGGCTCGGAAAGCGCATTTCCTTTCGAGATAGAGAAAAGTGAGCTTCGGCAAAGTTGTAGAGCAGTAATTTTTCTATAAGAATACGCTCAATAGATATCAATTAGATTCTCTGGGAGCTTGTAAAAAAATCAAATATCCGTTTTGACAAATATTGCCCCAGTCTCCCCTACTTAATTTAAATCTACCGATACTACGAAATGTACCAAATACTACCGATACGATCTGCCGACTTTTGCTAATAAACACGCCGATCGGTCATTCTTTGGTCAAATTGTGCCGATTTCTTGATATCTTAGCAAAACAATACCGATCTGTCTATTTTTAGCTCCACATCGGCACAATTTTGCCGATCGCCGCTTACAGTGCACTTTGAGATTCACTTACAGTAGAGTCTCGCTATAGGCCATCGCTCTATAGTCCACAATTTATCGACCGTTGATTTCAAAACACTGATTTTATGTTAGGTTATGTTTTTTGTACGCAACAAGCATAATTATTTTAATATTTTTGGCAAACTTTATTAAGCAGTTGTGATAATTGTGATCCATAATGAAGAGAGCAAGGACAAGTACCACAATCGCAAAGAAAGTGGAAGCCGTCGAGCAATTTCAATAGTAAAAGCCGTTGATAATTTTAAAAAATTACATGGACTATAGTGCGACCCAAGTGTCAAATCTGAAACCAAATATGGGCTATAACGAGACTCTACTGTATTCAGAGTTAGCTTCTTTTTATTCTAAAAAATCTAAATGATGCGTAAATTTTCCTCAAATTAGAATGGCAAGGGATCAACTTGCTTGAGTTCCTTGTTTCACAAAAAAAAAATGAGTCATAAATCTATTTTGTGCCCCTTTACTTCAAACAAAATTGTGCAAGCAATCAAAATGATAAAAAATAAAATAAAATATATATATACATATTTGGAAAATTTATTAAATTCTGTTTCTAAGTGCATTAAAATTGCAAAAAAACTTAGTTAGGGGGAGGTGGGGCTATCTTTAACTGTGGGGCTACATTGATAGGGGAGACCGGGGATGTTTGGGACAGGGGTAGTGTGGGACAAGGCGATTTTTTCAATTAATTTTTGAAATAAATGGGATTTAACCATTACTGTATCGTAGGCAATATTAAGATGTATCTTGACTAAAAAAATGGATATCCTCAGTTTTATTGTTTTAATTCTATGAACACTTTCCTAAAAATTGATAAAAATTGTACTTTTTGATTTCTCAGTTTTGCTCTTTGTATTTTATATCAGCGATATATAATCAAAATTTTTTATCTCATTAGCTAGCAGTATAATCTGGTAACATATTTTTATAAAAGTTTCAGAGATTTTACGCTCTTGTTTTTTACTTAAAGGTTTTAAATACCGAAACTACCCGCGGGGATGTTTGGGACACCTGAAAGGGGATGAATGGGACGTTGGTTTTCTACAAGAATGTAGGTGGCGTGCAATTTTTTATTGTAAAAAATGGAGAGTAATTCCCAGTTTCCACTGGAAATCTTCATCTTGTGCAAACTTTACCAGTTGTGCACTTGTTTACAGAGACAATTAAATCATCAATGATGCCATTTACATCGTCGCATTAGATTGAGATTGGATTGTCCCAAAATCCGAATCCAATCTTGTCTGTTTATATCGTACTGTTGAGATTGAATTGGATTTTTAGCGGGATGATATTTTTGTGAGGTTAAAAGCTAAAGCTGAAAAGCTGAGGCTAAAAGTTAAAGCTGAACTTACCTCACAAATAATTGTTCTTGATTGTTGACTCTCCAAGACACGACAGTTGCACCTGAAAAAAATAAATTCTTGATAGTTAGAGCACTCATTTTGTCCATTTCACCACTTCTCCACCCATCTAGGAACTTTTTTTTTTCCTTTTTCTCCCTTTTCTCTACCAAAAACCTATCGCAAAACTTTCATTTGCAGACATATTTTAGGTGTAATTCCTTCATAATCACACCTATATTTTTAATTTTCAGAAACTGAAATCTCATTAGAAATTTGCAAAGTTCGTCTTCGACAAAAACAAACAATTAGTGAGAGTTTGCTGAATGAGAAATACCAAAAAAAAACTCGTTATTTTCTCTCTGCAAAAATTGAGCGTTTGGAAAGTAAGCAACATTGGTCAAAGACAGTTCTGGGCGGGCTCCAGAAATGCCCGGAAAAGCACCTTTTGAGAGTGTTTGGAGCTCGGAGAACGACATGCAATAAAAGATAGCATACTACAAAACGCGCGCTGGAATATGTACCCGTTTTTTGTTCATGTTTTTTTTTCAACACTTCCCTTCTCTCTTGCGTTTTTTTTCCTAAAAGCTCGAAAATGTTATTATATGGTTTATTCTCTATTATTTAGCCTCTCTGCTTTTTTTTCTTGGCTTAACACCAACAAAAACATGCTGTTTCTCTCGCTCTATCGTTAATTTTCGTCATCATCATTAGGAGAAAACGTACCATACAATGGAACTCGCGAGAGAGTGTTAAGAGGAAAGCGAATATAGTTTTTCCGGGATTGATTGCAGGTGTCCTATAGAACAATTTCCGGGAACAAAAAAGCGAGGGAAAAAGGTCTGAGTGGAAACTGAGACGCCCTCTATAAAATACACCCCCTGAGTGCTGCCCCCTAATTTCTGTCATATTGTTTTTCAACACACACTCATACACTATGGCGGCTGAATTATATTAGTGTAGAAGATGTATTTGAATCGGTAGTGTGTGTGTATCCACGCGCTTTTTTTCATATGAACTTTTCCAATTGAAAATGGCCTTGTCATCGCCTAATTTTCACACAGTACCCTTTTCAATCCAGCCAAAGAGCAATATTTCCACCATCTACCGAGACCTAATTGTCACTTACCATGTAAATTAATGGTGCAAGTGGTATTATTTCCCCTATCAAGAACAACCACACTCGTGGCAGCCATTTCAAATAAACACAAACGACAAACTTTTTTACAACAATCCCAAAATCAACCAATTTCACCACCCAACACGTCAAAATTGTCACAAATTCAACCTTTAATCGATCACTTAGAACCTCAACTATCACCTATAGCACTTATGCACGAAACACGTGTGGAAAAATTGGATGAAAGAGGGACTTGCAATCCCCAAACTCGTTTACTATATACTCTCTGGGATCGGGAAAAGAAAAATCTCGCCACTCTATTGTATGCTTCTCACACTTGCACTCGTCTTTTGACACTCCTTCGCATGCAACACACTCTCGCGGGCAATTTTTCATAATCTCCCATCCGGGGTAGAAGGGAGTCAAAAATACTCCAACAACAGTATCTGTCCAGCTCTATCACACGCAATGTTATATGGCTGGATCTTGGGCAAAAATGGCCGACTCTTTTTGTTCATCGTACCTCAGGGGAAAGCTGATACGTGGTGGGGGGTGCAGTGACATAACCTCACAGCTAACTTTTTAAAATTAACCGATTTTTCAAAGAGGGAGTGTCTGGAGTGTCTTGTTTGAAGCACTACAGCCCAAGGTAATCCTCAAGTGTTTGATTCTCAATTTTTCCGTCTATCATTCTTTCTTTGAATAAGAATGTCTATACAAAGTATTTTACATTGCGGAAGTCTGAGTCGCAAGAACAAACAGTACGAGACAGGAAAAAGAAAGAAAAAACAACTAAACAGCTCCAGAAGAAGTTTCTGCCTCTCATTCCTTGGGAGAGTGTTCCAAATGGCAATACCCGCCACAAAAAAAGTCTCATGAAACAGATGGCACGGTCAGGCGCGAAGCCCTGACAGATGACCCCACATCAAGAATCTCAGCCAAGTAATTAGGAGTAGCAGTCTGCAGTAAACGCGTGATAAAAGTGGTGATTCTGGACACAGGTAAGTGAAGAGCGGACACCGCGGACACCCAAGGACAGCGTCCGCATGTGCAGAGATATGGACATACTTTCGCAAACCAAAAACATACCTGTTACAGCAGTTAAAGGTAGCATTCAGACGACGTCTTGAGTCAGTATCACAGAAATAAAAGAACTCTACAGCATAGAGAAAGTGTGGCACAAGAAGGAAGCGGACCAGGAGCAAGCGAATATCTTCTGGTGTGTAAATAGCAACTCTACGTAAAGTATAAAGAGCAAAATTAACCTTACGGCGAACTGCAGAGAGATGATCATGCCATCATGATAGCGCATCATTTTTCTACATTTTATTCCCAACCTCACATGATTCTTATCATGGGTCCCGGTCATAATCCCGAAAGCTAAAATCCCGAAAGCCAAAATCACGAACACCAAAATCCCGAAAGCCACAAATCCGAATTCTTAAAAGTGTAATAGCTACTCCTACGATTGCACCGCGCTTGCTGGAGGCAAAGGGAAATTTTCTTTGGCTTGGGAAATTATTCTACACAATTATCCTCCATAATTTCATCCCTTTCGGGATTTTGGCCCTTTCGGGATTTTGGCTTTCGGGATTTTAGCATTCGGGATTTTAGCATTCGGGATTTTGGCTTTCGGGATTTTGGATTTCGAGATTTTAGCCCTTTCAGGATTTTGGCTTTCGAGATTTTGGCTCTTTCGGGATTTTGGCTTTCCAGATTTTGGCATTCGGGATTTTGGCCCTTTCGGAATTTTGGCTTTCGGAATTTTGGCTTTCGAGATTTTGGCTTTCCGGATTTTAACTTTCGGGATTTTAGCATTCGGGATTTTGGCCCTTTCGGGATTTTGGCGTTCGGGATTTTGGCTTTCGGGATTTTGGCTTTCGAGATTTGGCCCTTTCGGGATTTTAACGTTCGGGATTTTGGATTTCGGAATTTTGGCTTTCGAGATTATGGCCCTTTTGGGATTTTGGCGTTCGGAATTTTGGCTTTCGGAATTTTGGCTTTCGAGATTTTAGCCCTTTCGGGATTTTAACGTTCGGGATTTTGGTTTTCGGGATTTTGGCTTTCGAGATTTTGGCCCTTTCGGGATTTAGGCGTTCGGGATATTAGCGTACGGGATTTTAGCCCTTTCGGGATTTTGGCGTTCGGGATTTTGGCCCTTTCGAGATTTTGGCGTTCGGGATTTTGGATTTCGATATTTTGGCCCTTTCGGGATTTAGGCGTTCGGGATATTAGCGTCCGGGATTTTGGCCCTTTCGGGATTGTGGCGTTCGGGATTTTGGCCCTTTCGAGATTTTGGCGTTCTGGATTTTGGCTTTCGCGATTTTGGATTTCGAAATTTTGGCCCTTTCGGGATTTAGGCGTTCGGGATTTTGGCTTTCGGGTTTTTGGCCCTTTCAGGATTTTGGCCCTTTCGGGATTTTGGTGTTCGGGATTTTGGCTTTCGGGATTTTGGCTTTCGGGATTTTGGCATTCGGGATTTTGGCCCTTTTTCGGGATTTTGGCCCTTTCGAGATTTTGGTGTTCGGGATTTTAGTAAGTTGCTGGGCTAGTTCTAATGAACTGCTCTTGAACCCTAAAAAGTCCCAAGCTTTGATCATCTCGTGTGGGAGATCCCGTCCTTCTCCTGGTCCTCTTAATCTCAATGGTGAAATTATCCCATACGTCCATAAGGCTAAAAATCTTGGAGTCATTTTCAACAATTCTTTGGCCTGAGACGATCATATCTCCTACATCAGTAGGAGAGCGAACTTTTCCCTCTATACACTTAGAAATCAATTCTTCATCCCTCAGGATATTCGGCTACTTTTAGTTCGTGCCCTGCTCCTTCCCCTTTTTTCCTATGGTGCTGAGTTATTTTTTTCGTGCGATAAAGCCTCGCTTCGGCGCTTGACCGTAACTTTTAATAATTGCATTCGTTTCATATATTCACTTCGTCCTTACGACCATGTCTCTCATTATCATAATGTAGTATTGGGGCAATCTTTCCCACTCTTCCTGCAGTCACGAGTAGTTTATTTTTTATGTCGGGTGTTTCAATGCGGTCAGCCTGGTTATCTGGCTGAGCTACTGCAGCCGGGCTCGTCTACCAGGTCTTCCTGTCTCGTCGTCCCCAGATCGGGGAACCGCATTCTTCATTGCTCACTCTGTCATGGGGGTGACTCTCTGAAATGAGCTACCCAGAGAGAAGAAGTAGCGAGCGGCTCATTCGATCCTTCTTGTCTGAATGAATTTTTCTGTTTTCTGGCTTTTTGGACGGTTTGGCCCGCATTGCTCTACTGCCTGAGTACTCTTTGGACTCTGCGGTACACTTGCAATATGTATCGATTCTATGCCTTATTTTATTCAAAAAATTCTAAATTTCGACTGTTACCGTCCTGGAGTTTAAACGGTAAAAGATATCACGTTCCGGTCTTCGGTGACCCCCAATAAAAGAACGATGTCTCCAGACGTTTTTTATTCTTTTCTCCCCACCCTCCTCCATACCCCCCAAATCCAAGTTTTTTTTTATTTTTTCAAAAACGGCTCCCACGATTTCTTTTATTTTTGGATATGTTTTGGAGGTGGTTCAGACGAACATTTCGTCCAAACATACCAAAGACTTAAAAAAAATCTCCATCTTGAATTTTGGAAGGAAAAAGTTTTTACCACGTTAGGGGGTGTATTTTTCAACTGATTTGGATAAATTTGGATGCTTTGGAAAGGTCTTGAAATCTCCAATCCAATTACATCGGTCGCAATCGGTAATGAATCGGTTAAGTACCCGTAAATGACCAATCTTTTTCAAATATTCTCCTTTTCTGTCCGTAAACTTGTTCCCAATGAAGAAATGATCAATTTAGAATGTTCTGGCATGAGACACGCACAAACAAAAAATGTAAACACGAGAAAGATAAGTCATTCTCGGATATTTAACCGATTCAGTACTGATTTCAAGACCAGTTCAACTTAGACTTTCAAAAATTCAAGATGGCGTTTTTTACTGCTCCAACTAAAAGAGAGAACAGTTATAAATTCGTCTTTTTTTCAACTTGTCACAGTTCTGGACCTGGGGTCATCGAAGACCGGAAGTCGATATCTCTTATCATTTAACTTCTAGCTCGGGAACAAACTTAGTCAAGTGAAAAAAAATCGAAAAAATTATTCAAAATCGGTACGTAACCGATTCATTACCGATTAAGGGAAGGGGTAAAAAATTTGCCTGCAGAAAAAGCGATCGCAGCGCCATAAAAGATACAATAAAGAAAACTGAGTTTTTACGGGACTATTTAGTTCCAAAGACAATGACCTTAAGTTAAATTTTTCCAAAAAATCGTGATTGATAAGAAATTAGAGGAGTTAAGAAATATGGCTAAGTCTTAGGTCTGAAAGTCTGAAACCCGTATAAAGGTCGAAAAGTCTCATCCACAACAATACATTTTAAATTTCACATTGCAATATCTCGAGAAATAAGGTACCGTTTTAGAAATATATTTTTTAATTGGCCTACTAAATTGGTGAACTTTAAAATGATCAAAATCGCATAAACAGATTTCGAAAAAGTTTAGAAAATCTGTAAAATTTTCAAAATTCGATTTTTCTTTAATTGTAAATAATATTGAAAACTAAGCTATTTTCTCAGTAATTATTTTGCAAAATTAATCTACTCAAATAACTCTAAAAAATTAGCCTAAGGGCTTAAAGTGATCGAAAAGGCTTAGTCATTATTTCGAAATGGGGATCTCAGTGGCGCAATAGGCAAGATCGTTTGTCTTGGACGGATAAGATGTCTGACTCTCGCCTCTCATACTTGCAAGTTCGAGTTCAGCCCGGTGCAAACCGGTTTAGAAAAGGCATTTTCACATTAAATAAAACGTAATAAAGTGAACCGCCTCTGCCCAACAACTTCAAATGGAAGAAGCATTAAAATAGATGTGATTATGTAAGAATCATACCGAATTTCGTATAGAATAGAATCTCAAACATTGAAAGAGTTAACTTCTTGTTCAGAATAATAATTCTATTAGGATTTCCTGTGTAAGTAGGCTAAGAAAATGGCTCCTTTGTTCAATTGGGCAAAAAAAAGATGCACATTTAAATATATTTTTATAATATTAATAAATCACAATAGAATATGCTTTTTACTTTCTTACCTATTTTGCCTCTTCAATTCCAGTCATTCTTGACTCTATCCCAATCACTGATGAAAGGCTTATCGATAGTCTCAATGGTCAATTCCCCACAGAAAACGCAATCCGAAGCGACAATTGTTTGAATCTCCTCTTTTAGTGCTTCTCTGGCATTCTGAGCATCTCCTTCTTGATTTGTGTGACTTCCTCCCAGCATATTGAGCCTCACTTTCAATCCTGAAAGCCTTTGAGCCACTTCAGTGGCCAAAAGAGGCATTAGATGCTTCTCCAAGCAATCCTCGTGAAACTTATGACCACAGGGAAAGACAAAGAAGGGTCTAACCAGAAGACATGCAGTACAAATTGAACATTGATCAGTGGCTGAGATAGTTACTGATCGATTTCGGAATGATTGCAGATCTGCACGAACTTTCTCTGCCGACTTGGCAGATTCATCCATATCTCGACGCTGTTCCTGGATTTTCAGGTTGTACTCCTTGAGGGCATCACAGATGGCCTCCTTGAAGTGATCAATGCGCTCAAAATCCGAAAAAAACGGCAGAAGATCTTCAATACGCAACAAATCACATTCTCCTAGTAACTCCAAAGCTTCCTTCACATCTTCCTTGCCACGAATCTCATGCTCAGCAATTCTCAGCCAGAGTTTTCGTTTGAGATCGCGATCCTGCACCATTGAGGCTGTTTGTTGAGCTAATTTGGTATTAACTGTCAATGCCAGTTCAACAGCCTGATACCACATCTCCAGCAGACACTGCAAGAAGACACAGGCTTCCGGAATATCGTGCTGCCTACAAATTCTTAGTGCATAGTGAACATCGTAGTGAATTAATGTAACATCCTTCCCCTGAGTCTCAAGGAAGATCATCAATTTCTCTCCACGATGCTGCGCATACAGTTTTATGA
Source organism: Phlebotomus papatasi (assembly GCF_024763615.1). NCBI lineage: Eukaryota > Metazoa > Arthropoda > Insecta > Diptera > Psychodidae > Phlebotomus > Phlebotomus papatasi. Next base: position 23,184,595 of record NC_077224.1, read on the forward strand.
TGAAATTGTGAATGGCTGTCTCAGTGCAGCCCATTGAATGAATACAAAACTCCAAATACCTAATTATCTCAGCCACATGGACATCACTCTCAATAACAATTAGCGTAGGCAGAAGCTTCACAGGATCTAGACGCTTTCCCTGCATCATGGCTGCAGCAATAGTCTCCTTTGGAATGTCTTCCATCAAAATCGGTGCATATTTGTAGAACAATTCCGGCCGATTTTGACTTCTTAACACCACCAGGGCCTCCAGAAATTTCCCCTGACCAATGTGTTGATTCACTACATTCTCAAAATCTCGGTTGACCGCTGTAAAAGTGGCTAGATTGTGAACATCTCCATGTGAAGCCATCAACTCATAAATAACCGATCGATTGGTCTTCATGCACTCAACCACTCTCGGTGTATTCATAAAAGCATCAAAGTCTCTCTGCAGAATCCTCACTTGCTCCTGATTCTCACTCTTCCTAGCCATCTCGGTCAGAAACAGCTCCACCATCCAGACTACCAGCATCGTTATCTGACTCTTATCCTGCGCCTTTAGACCCTCCAAACGCTTCCGAAGAAAAAGCATCAGAGCTTCATTTTCATTAATTTCCAGAAATTTCAAACAAATGCCCTCAAAGCTACTCTTTGTCTCGGCAAACAGTCGTGCGCTCTCGATAAATTCCCTCTGATTGAAGCATTGCTGAGCTTGACGACAGAGAACAATGTCCACATGAGCTGGATTGTCTTTGGCATATCTGAGGGCATTATCAAATTCACTTCTCTCCAGAAAAATCTGCCACACGTTGCGTTCTTCCTTGGTCACTTTAATTCTGGAATAAAATGAAAACTACACTGAGAAAAAAACGGGGGTGCGATTAACATTTTTTCCTGATAACTTTGACACTTTTTAGGTGTAAAAATATATCAACATATTTTAATGTTAATTTTACACCTTTTTAAGGGAAAATTAACATGAAGAAGTGTAACTTTAACCCCTAATACACCTAAAAAGCATAATATTTACACCGATTTAGGATCAATACTGCAGGGTAAAATTAACATTTCCGGAATGTTATTTTTTTAACTTTGTCGAATTTCTCTCAGTGTACCAATTTTTCAGGATCATGGAAGAATATTTGTGTATGAGTCTCAAAGTCTACAAAACATTTAATTGACAAATCCACGAATATATAGTGAAGGAAACATGTCTAACTTTAAACTTCGCTGTTATAAAGCATGTATACGAAAAATTTTGGCCAACACTTGATATGAAGTCAATTCCAGTAGGCTTTGGATTTTGTTTTTTCTTGTTAAAAAATATTGAGTTTTGGCTGAGCAATTGCAAACAGATGGAGACCACGCGAAGATTAAAAGTTGACAACTATCTCAAGAATCCAAAAGTGAGCTATATTGAAATCGCGAAATTGATCGGAAAGTGAACCAATCTACTTTTCGGAAGATTATAATTGGGTTCTAGAAACTCAAGAATGGTCATCAGAATTCAGGAGGAAGTAGCCGAAAGCCTGTAATTGAGGACAAGAGGATGGAAAATTCAAGTGCTTGAGCTTTTCGAGAAGCAACTCAATCTTTCCGTGTGAGATGTTGGCAAAAAGATGGGAATACATTTGTTTGAAAACCTACAAAGCTCATTTTGCTCCTCATCGGACCAACAAACACCGTAAAAATGCTTAACAAAGTCGCGGAAACTCAACGATCATCTTTTCAAAGGATTCCAAGGCTATTAGAAAGATATTTAACCCGTTCTGCACTCCAGAAGATTGAGAAATACTGGGAAATTTTGAAGACAAATGTTAAGAAGAAGGGTCAGACAGCCGAAAATTTTCTGGATTTCGAGATTAAGTAGATGAAAGCCATCCAATACCGTGGAGACGGGTTTGTCAAGTGGTCAAGTCCTTAATGAAGAGAATTAAGAAGAAGGTGCGAGGATTCAGCGAGAAGCCATTCGAATAAAAAGAAAAACAAAATCCTATAAAAACTCCAATAAAATTATCTTTCAGAAAATACATTTATTTTTTTTTCACTACTGTGGTTAACATGTGAGAGCCATTTTTAAATAGCCAAAATTTATCGTATACACGCTTTAGTAATGAAATCAAGGGCCTCTCGACATTTCATTTTTCCATATGTTTTTGCATAGAGGCACTGAAGACTTTTGGCAAGTTTTTTCCTAAAGATAATTGACTTATCAGTCTGATATATTTCGAAATTGTGCATTAAAAGCTATCTAAAAAGGGACAGATAATCCTAAGCGGCTTATGTAGGTGAGATTCTTAATGTGAGCTAACTCGGAATGCTTAAATTATACAAATTTTGTATTTAAACCAAAATATCAAGGATTTGGATGGACTGACAGAAAAGTGATATATGGGTGAAATGTAGACCAGAATGTTCTCTATAATTTTGCCGTAGAACTTGATCTAATCGATTAATTAGAAGCTGAGATAATCGAGGTTGTTTGTTTCTGAACTCGTTTTTTCGACCAGAGCGCCCCAAGTGTTCATTTGATGAACTTCAACTATATCGAAGAATTGTTGTATTATGTGAGAATTTCCATTTAAAACCCTATTTTAAGTGTCTTGGTCGAGTTAGAAACAGTCAAATTAGCATCTGAGTGATTTCAAAGCGTTATTATGGGAAAAATCAATTATTTCACACTTAAACGGTAAAATCAAACAGATCGCATTATCTGATCGAAAAATGATGTATGCACGAAATGTAGACACGAATGTTCTCTACAATTATGTCGAAGTAATCATCAAAATCGGTTAAGCACGTGTCGAGATAATTGAGGTTATGTGATATTGAAATTGGTTTTTCGACTGTGGCGCCCCTGGTGTTGGCCCCACGAAGTTCAAATATTTTAGAAAGTTGTAGCATTTGGTGAGATCTTTTGTTTAAGCCCTCACTCATCAAAATCGGTCAAATAGAACCGGAGATATGATTTTTTGAATTTCGTGAACTTACCCCTCATATCTCCGGTTCTATTATAACCACAGCGCATCTACGTCCCATTTTGGAAACACCCTGGACTGAACTATTACACTCTAAAATTTGATGAACTTGCACAATGCCGTTTTTGAGAAAAATGAGTTTGAATTTCAATGAATGTTGACGCTATCCCAGCGCCACCTGTGGTGACTTTTTGAACTTCCATCTCAAAGTGCTCATCGAGACGGAACCAAAAAGCCAAAATTTAGCTCAAAATGTTAATTAGAACCGGAGATAGAGGCCGGTCAATATTCGAACTTTGATCCCTTATAGCTCGGGTCAGGGGTAATAGATCGACTTAAGTATTTTTTTGTTTGATAGATATAATCAGCGGCTACAACATACTAAATGTTAGCCCGATGCACAATGGAATTTTTGAGTTATTTAACTTAGAATATTGAAAAATCATCTTTTTAAAAATAGCGCCCCTAGCGGTGGTTTTATGAACTTGCGATGTTAGAAGGAAAAGTGGCATTTCACGAGAGCTTTCCAAAAAGCCCTCACTTTTTAAATTCTGACAATTAGAACCGGAGTTATGGCCATTTTAAGAAATTTTTTTTGGACCCTTATAGCTCGGGTCAGGGGGGTCGGGGGACCTTAAGTTTGATATTGATCGAAAGCCCTAAGGCCCATCTATAACATACTAAAATTTGAGCCCGCTCGATGCCATAGAGGCGGAGCTATTGAGAAAACAAAAAAGGGGGGTATTCAAAATGGCGGAAGGAGGGGTGGGGGGTGGGGGGTCAATGCACCAAGTTGCAATTTTCACCCGATATATAACCTTTGCCGAAAACCGCAAGTCGATATCTTTTTTAGTTTAGGAGCTATTAAGCTCCAAAGAGCGGCCGGCCGGCCAGCCGGCCGGCCGGCCGGGAACGTAAATTAGCCACATATATATTCGTAATCAGGAAGTGATGAAACACATTCTGGCAAAGTTTGAGCTCGATCGGACAACATGAAATTTTGTTAGGATTATAGTAGGCGAGATTATTAAGAATCTCACCTAATAGATCAGACTGTTTTCCAATTGCAATTACACGAACATTTTTTCGGCATAGGTGGAAATCTATGAAAGCAAGCATAGATCCTTCTATGTTCCATTCTTTAAGTTGGGTAATAGTGGTGATTTTCCAGATCCAGATCCGGTCATATGCTTCTTCGAGATCGAAAAATATGGAAATAGTATGATCCCCCTTTGACCAACCTGAATAAATATCATGAGTCAATCGAAGCAGGGCATTAATTGTGCTTATTTTTCTTCTGAATCCACTTTCTGATTCTGCGAGAAGGCAATTTGATTCTAGGGTCCACATGAGTCGATAGTTTACTATTATTTTAAAAATTTTAAGGTCACAGTTTGTGAGGGAGATTGGTCAATATTCAGGATTGAGTGGTGTCTGTCCTTGGAATTTGGGAATGGGTATAATGTTGGCCTCTGTCTATTTGGAAGGGTATGATTTTTCATTCCACATCGCATTGTAGAGTATAATAATAGAGTTTTGTTTCTTGGAAGTAGGTTTGATATCATGCTATATGAGATTTCATTGAGTCCTTTGGATTTGCCTTTACTATGTGAAATTGCCGATTCTAATTCAACTAAGGTAAATTTTAAGTCCAAATTCAGGAAATAAGTCCTATTTGGCGGATTGCATGTTATTGAGGTCGTAATCGATTTAAATTTGTTAGAAATCACTACATATTCAGACTGGGACGCTTTGCCGCCTCTAGCTTCTTTATCAATATAAATCACAAAAATAAAATTTTCTTTAACCCTTTAAGGACGATTGGGTCACCCGTGACCCATAGAGAAAATTATTTTTTCTGACTACCCAAAGTTCTTACTTTCTAATGTTTGTACGTAATCGTAAAGTAGAAGGTTATAGGAAGCTAGGATATTTTTTGCAAAACTCCAACTAATTTGCTATATAGTAAATATTTAAGCTAAAATGTCGAATTTTCATCAAATGACCGCACTGATAAATGATTTTTATTATTTTTTATATTTCCAATTTTTTTTTTAAGCAAAACCCTTTTGGGAATAGAAAGTACACTACTCAAACATAATATTTTTCATTAGAGTAAAAATTATCATTCATTGGTATCGTCAGAAAAATTACTTAAATTTTTAGGCTATTTTTGTTCCTATCGTTCATAGAAGCAAAAGATATACCGAATCAGACTCTGTTGGGCTTTCCAAGGTTAGACGTAAAACATTTAATTAATTTTGGTTTTTTTGTGTCCTTTTTATTATTGATTTTCGATCAGAAAAACACGTCTCGTCCTTAAATGGTTAACGATTTGTGTTTCAGAAGATTATGTCGTAATAACGTGGTAATCAAGCAATTAGGGTAAGTGTGCCAAATTTCGGCATAGTTGCATGCAAGCGTCAAAGTCTCAAGTTTGAAATGGAATATTTTAAATACAAATTGATTTTTTTTATTCTATCTTTTGTAAGAGTGTTGCTTGGAACCTTGTAAAGAGTTTACCGTCTTTATTTACTCTAAATCTCTAAAATCATTCATATTACATTTTAAAATGAATAAAAATATAGACATAGCTTTGGTGCTCTATTTAGGCCACCTTCATTCTCATAGTTCCTTGCCCTTCGGGAATTCTTCCAATATCTTTTTCAAGTCATATCGTTTGTCGTAGCTACATTTTTTGTTATTCTTTTGCATTGTATAATCTCTAGAGTACGTAAAATCTAAAAGTTCATGGAAATTCGAGGAACAAAAAAGATGGCCGAAATTGCAAGCTGACCGGAATTTGGCACACTTTCCCTAATGATTTTAAAGTTTAATTTAAAAAAATGTGCGTCATGAAAGAAAGTGACTCACCGGAAGATGACTTTGGTGCTGTAGACATAGATTACATTCTCCCGATAATCTCTAACGGCATTCATTAGTGGTCCAAAGTTCTCACTAATAAACTCCTCATAGACCGTCTGATAGTTGAGCAGAGAAATCGCCGTAAGATGATCCGGATACACGAGAATAGCATGAAAATCGGTCAGAGCAAAAGCTACTGGACTGTTCTTCTCATTCTCCGGAAATGGTATTCTCTTGTTATGCACAATTCTGGCTGGATTATCGGATTTTGGGTCCATTTCTCCATAAAAAATGCACGGTTCCGTAATCCAGCCGAAGGATCGTGGGAAGTGACTCTTGTAGTCATAGCAGACACGGAGTTTAGTAGTTTTTCCCTTGGCTACATTCTTAATCTCGTAAAAGTCCTGAATGTCTTCGGGAACATTTAGGTAGGAGTTGAAAATACTTTGAAGCGGCTGTCTATCATCGGATTTGATAGTCTCCTGGAACTTGTAGAAACGATCGAGACTCGAAGCCAAGACAATGTATTCATTGGTGCTGGGAACTCTGAAGTACTCAATTCCAGTAATTGGAATATTTTCATTGCGACCAATGTCAAAGACCTACAGAGAACAGGGAGAGGTACTATTTAAAAGGAATCCCTGGGACAACAGATGAGGTATATTTTACCAATCCCTCATCATCTCTGCTGCCGTAGAGGGGCAAATAGTTTGGCAGCTTGCGTGAGAATTACAAATTGACTACAACAATTCTAAAAAAGAAATACCCTGAAAAATTATTACACTAACCTGCTTCCAATTGTTGTTGACAACTTTATCGCTTTCCACTGCCAACTCCACCTCAAAGATGAGACCACGGCTGGTTCCTAGCAAAATAGCTCCTGTGGATGTCTCTGAATCATTTTCATAGTTGAAGGCTACGCAGGTAATCTCGTGATCTCGAAATTTGTCAATCCTCTTGGGCTTGCTCTGACTGCGATGCAGATAGAGAAGTTCTGGGACGAATTGTGTGGACTTAGGCACAAGAGCAATCAACAGATGTGCACCTAGAGGATCCAGGAACACTCTGGCTATCTCCTGGCCAGCCATGTACTTCTCCAGAGGCACCTCATCAGAGCGATTGATGTCAACAAGTTGCATACGGAACACTACATTATTGGCCATCACCAACATCAGCCACCCATTGGACACAGTCAAGTGGTTGATGACATGCGGCATGGAGATATTCATCTTCAGTTTGCTGAAGATTGGCGCCTCCTGTGACATCCTGACCGAGATGTAACCACTGGAAGTTGGCGTCACCACAGCACTGCTCTTGCTGGAGCTCTCATCTCTCTTCAGAGTCTTGTTGTACTGGTCAAACATTGATGTCATTGTTGCTCACAAAAAGCACTCCTTTATATCATTCAATCAATATTTAAACTCCTACTCTTATTTTCTTATCGGATAAAATTGATTTTTCTTTGCATTGCAATGACTACTGTACCACACTGAACTTTTTACAAAAATCACAAATTAATACAAACTGAGCAATTTCGAAACGACAGTTAAACACTGTTAGAAACAGTAACGCAATTGGCGCAATACGCAAGACCGGGTCCTTGATCCTTGTACGGATGAGATTTCTGGATTCGACTGAAGCAACTGAATGTCAGCAAAAGACATTTTCACTGTGATAAAACGTAATATAAATGCATCGCCTCTGCCCAAAAAACTCTGGGAGCATGGAAGAAGCATCAACATCACGGGGAAGCCGCTCCTGATGGGCGTTTGTATAACTGTAACAAAATTACGTTGTAACAAAATATTCCGATATGATTAATGCCCAGCGCACAATAATTTTTGTTTGTAAACATGTTTTCAAAATTACATATGAGAGTGAGCGAGATGACTAGATTGAGATCTCACTCACTCTTACTAAAATGTCAAAAACATGTTTACAAAACAAATGTTATTATGCATTGGGCATAATAGTAACTGTTCTCCAAACATTGGACTTTCGAGACCCGGAGACTCGCCCGGAGACAAATTCGTAAAGCTTGGACAAACTCTGTTACCAATACAAATATCCCCAGCTCCACGTTATCGCTCATGCGACAACAGAGCCGCGATGCGGAAATGAGATAAATCCCCTTTGGGAAATTTCCCCTCTTACCAAACACACGCATCACGGACATTTTTTCGAACCCCTCCTCTACGGACTACGACATCATCTTGAAGCCATATTACCAGGCGACCACGAGAATTATCAATTCTATCTTAATTTTCAATTATTATCCAAGTCATTCTTATGTTTTATTGTTCAATTTAATGCCCAGCGCACAATAACTTTTGTTTTGTAAACATGTTTTTGACATTTCAATGAGAGTGAGTGAGATCTAGATTTAGTCATCTCGCTCATTCTCATGGGAAATTTTGAAAACATGTTTACATACAAAGCTTATTGTGCGCTGGGCATAAGTTTAGACTAAATCCAATGAATTAAAAATATCAATAAATAAAGTTGAATTCATCAAGAAATCAGCGTTTTTGGGTACAAGTTGGCGTCTCTCTCAATCACCTTACAGGTACGCGGTACGCCACAATCTTTCATAATCATGCACGCACGGGACACGGGACAGAATATTCACGCAGCATTCATTTATTTACATTCATCAGGTACAGTTCAGAGCAAGCAATAGTGACGCAGGTATTACAATCAATCTTACAAGATTCATTTACAATTATTCAGGTAACATACAAAACCACCACATAAGAATTAACAAAAAGAAATATAGTAGACTATCGCTCAATCGGATCTTTTTCAATCGGGCGAAAAATTTTGTTGACAATTTTCACGTTTAATTATGAAGCTAATTCGCTCAAATTCGCTGTAGTTCTTCCTATTTTATCGTGATTCTTTATAATTGAGCGCTTTTTGTGGAATTTGCAAAGGTTTTGACGCCCAAATCTATCAATAAACCGGATGACATTTTGCCCCAAATGCCCAATTGAGAGAGAGTCTACTGTAGGGGAGATCGGGGTAGAATTACAGTAGACTCTCTCTCGGGAATATGGGGCGAAATGTCATCCGGTTTATAGATAGATTTGGGCGTCAAAGCCTTTGTAAATTCCACAAAAAGCACTGAATTATAAAGAATCACGATAAAATAGGAAGAACTACAGCGAATTTGAGAGAATTAGCTTCATAATTAAGCGTGAAAATTGTCAACAAAATTTGACGCCCGATTGAAAAAGAGCCGATTGAGTGAGAGTCTACTGTAGTCAGGAGTACAATTACTAAGAGGAGTGTTAGAGTTTTCCTTAGAAAGAATATTGTGCAAAACTCTCTCCCCTTCATTGAAATATTTATCAAACTGATTCAAAAAAGTTTTTCGCAAATTAAATGCATTGAAAAAATTCTTTTAGTGGATAATATTATGCCTAATATTAGGTTGAGAAATATTAGTCAAGTTTTATGTCCAGCGCACAATAACATTTGTTTTGTAAACATGTTTTTAATATTTCAATGAGAGTGAGTGAAACCTAGATCTAGTTATCTTGCTCACTCTCATAGGAAATTTTGAAAACATATTTACAAACAAAAGCTATTGTGTGTTAGGAATTACTCTGTAAATAAAAGGGACAGATAACCCTAACTGGCTTATGTAGGTGAGATTCTTAACGTGAGCTAACTCGGAGTGCATGCAAATTCGATTTAGAGGTGAAGTTTGGAGACGCCATTCAGTTATCTTGAATCAAATTCGTGAAATTATGCAAATTTTGTATTTAAACCAAAATATCAAGGATTTGGATGAACTGGCAGAAAAGTGATAATGGGTGAAATGTAGACCAGAACATGACATGATCTCATCGATTACTCAGAAGCCAAGATAAGCGAAGTTTTTTGTTTCTTAACTCGTTTTTTCATCCAGAGTGCCCCAAGTAGTCATTTGTTGAACTTCAACTATATCAAAGAATTGTTGTATTTTGTGGGACTTTCCATTTAAAATCCTATTTTAAGTGTCTTTGTGGAGTAGAGGCAGTCAAATTGGCATCTGAGTGATTTCAAAGCGTTATTATGGGAAAAATCAATGTTTTCACACTTAAACGGCAAAATCGGAGTGATAGCGTAGTCTGAGCGGAAAATGATGTATGGACGAAATGTAGAGACAAATGTCCTCTACAATTATGTCGAAGTAATCATCAAAATCGGTTCAGAGACAGTCGAGATAATTGAGGTTATGTTATATTGAAATTGGTTTTTCGACTGTGGCGCCCCTGGTGTTGGTCCCACGAAGTTCAAATGTTCTAGAAAGTTGTTGCATTTGGTGAGATCTTTCGTTTAAGCGCTCATTCATCAAAATCGGTCACATAGAACCGGAGATATGATTTTTTGAATTTTGTGAACTTTGACCCCTCATATCTCCGGTTCTATTGAAACCACAGCGCACATACGCACCATTTTGGAAACGTCCTAAACTGGAATACAACATACTAAAATTTCATTAACTTGCACAATGCCGTTTTTGAGAAAAATGATTTTGAATTTCGATGAATTTTGACGCTATCGCACCGCCACCTGTGGTGACTTTTTGAACTTCCATCTGAAAGTGCTCATCGAGACGAAACCAAAAAGGTAAAATTTATGTCGATATGTTAATTAGAACCGGAGATAGAGGCCGGTCAATGTTCGAACTTTGACCCCTTATAGCTCGGGTCAGGGGTTATGGATCGACTTAAGGTTTTTTTTCGTTTGATAGGTATAATCAACGGCTACAACATACTAAAATTTCAGCCCGATTGCATAAGGAATTTTTGAGTTATTTAACTTTTAAGATTTAAAAATTTTCTTTTTAATAATAGCGCCCCGAGCGGTGGTTTTATGAACTTGCGATGTTAGAAGGAGAAGTGGCATTTCACGAGAGCTTTCCAAAAGGCCCTCATTTTTTAAATTCTGACAATTAGAACCGGAGTTATGGCCATTTTAAGAATTTTTTTTTGGACCCTTATAGCTCGGGTCAGGGGGGTCGGGGGACCTTAAGTTTAGTATTGATGGAAAGCTCTAAGGCCCAGCTATAACATACTAAAATTTGAGCCCGATCGATGCCATAGGGGCTGAGCTATTGAGAAAACAAAAAAAGGGGGGTCTTCAAAATGGCGGAAGGAGGGGTGGGGGTGGGGGGTCAATGCACCAAGTTGCAATTTTCACCCGATATATAACCTTTGCCGAAAACCGCAAGTCGATATCTTTTTTAGTTTAGGAGCTATTAAGCTCCAAAGAGCGGCCGGCCGGCCGGCCAGCCGGCCGGCCGGGAACGTAAAATAGCCACATATATATTCGTGGTCAGGAAGTGGCGAAACACATTTTGGCCAAGTTTGAGGTCGATCGGACAACATGAAATTTTGTTAGGATTATAGTAGGTGAGATTGTTAAGAATCTCACCTAATATTAAAGTTAAATCGAGTTACATATAACTTATATTATCATCTACTTGGATTTACTAAAAATGAGAACTTTCAAATGATTTTAGCTAAGATTCTTTACAATCTCAGCTTTTGTAGTCACGGGTGAAATCCGACCTTGTCTGATCGGGCACAAATTTTGGATTTACACGTTTTGACCGTAAAAATCGATTTTCGTGGACGTCCGTCCCGTCCATCCCGTCCGGAGTACAAACGCTTCTGGAGAGAGAACGAAAAGAGATATCGACAAGCGGTTTTCGGAAAAGGTTAAATATCGATAGATGACTAGAAGTAGATGATGCCAGATCCACCTCCCCCTCCCTTCCGTCATTTTGGAATACCCTAAAAATCTTGTTTTCTCAATAACTCAGGCCCTATGGCATCGTTCGATCTCAAATCTTAGTATGTGATATCTGAGCCTTAGAGCTTTCAATTAAAAAAAAATTAAACACCCCAATCTTCCTGACCCGAACCAAATGGGGTCAAAAATTCAATTTATAAATGGCTATATCTCCGGTTCTAATTATCAAAATTTGAGAAATTTTGGTGTCTTGAAAAGCTCTCGTGGGGTGCTACAACCCCTATGGTTGTGACTTATGACACCTGATTTTCATCCGATTTAATCGAAAGTCCGATTAATCGAAAAATCGATTTTCGATTATTCGATCTCAAATATTTGGAAAACTAGACTATGCGTTTTCTATGTTAGACTATGCGTTTTTAAATTTTAGTATGTTGTAACTGAGGTCGAGACCTTTCCAACGCTGAGTCACACTCCTCCCTCGATGTTCCCTGGCCCGAGCTATAATCAAAAATGTTCTTACCTGACTGCATTTTCGGTGTTTATGAAGCGATTTCGATGAACTTTTAGTATTACAGTATGGTGGGCAAAATAATAGAATCAGCTCCGCAAAGACCATTGTTTTACGCGTCGTGCGACTATTTTTCATTTTTGAATATTTTTTAAAGAAAGATTACCCAGCTGGACATTTGACCATATACGAAAATACCGTTGAATCATTCGTAATAACGTTTTTTAAAGGTCAAAGGTTAAAAAGACACTAGAGAACGCATTTATTTATTTATCAAGCCAATGGGGTCATATTTGTGCTCGTTTGAAAGATCTTGGAATTCCCTATAAAACTGAACCGATTTCAATTGGTTCGGAACCGGTAATAAACCGGTTTTTAGCCGATAACTAATTTTGATCCGAAAATCAATCATATTTTAAAATAATTTTGGAGGATCTTTCGAATGATTTATGAATCGGTTGAAATCGGTTGAGAACCGGTAAATGGTAAATGATGCGAAAGTAACTTTCGAGGTATAGAATCTAAGTCACGAGGTCGAACATTTCGCAAACCCTGGAACGCTTTTCCTGTAGATTCCTACAACGTTCTACTTTACGATTAGATACAAACATTTAGAAAGACATGACTTAAGATAGTCAGGAAAAATAATTTTCTCTATGGGTCACTGATGATTCAATCGTCCTTAAAGGGTTAAGGGCTATTAAAAATTTAAAATTGGATAATTTTTTAGTCACTAAAATTTAGTGTCTGAATAAAATATAACAGAAATATTTATAGTAAATATCGTTTAATGTTATTAATTCAATAAGTTACAAAAAAAATTCTCACCTACAACCTTTGTTGAGGACAAACACACAGATGGTTGATTTTCGGTAGAACATTTTGATTACAATTATATTTTTCTGTGCTGATTCTTTTAATTCACAAGCAATAACTTCTTAGATCAAAAACAAATGAACTTACAGCTACATACTTTATCCCGGCTATTCAGAATATTCAATATATATATCGGGTAATCGGGTATAATTTATTTGTCGAAAACTCGATAAAACACAAAAAAATATTGCTGACTAAAAAACAACAAAATAGTTATCAATTAGCAACTCGAATAAAAATCTTCTTAGCCAAGCACGTAACTAGAATTATTTCATGACATCTCTCTTTAATAAAAAGTTAATTGCAAAAAATGCAAAAAATATTACACGTTTCGCACAGATTTTTTTCACATTTTTTTTTAATTCTAACGTTTTTCACTTATTTTTAAAATTACAGTTCTTTTTTTTCATTTTGATAAAATATCTAACCTACATAATAAGAAAGTAAAAGATTCACCTAGAATGGAGATTGTGAGAAAGCAATTATGAAAAAATATTTACTTTTTTATCATTCCTAAAAATCTCATCAAAACTACTCTCACTTCTACAAAATGTACAATGGATCAAAAAGTTGATAAAAAAGATTTGTTCCCGTAATTTCTACAATCTTCAAAATTTCTTTTTTTTGTGTCATTTTATATAAGTCACCTGCATCTATTCGTCGAAAAACAACAAAATTTTGTTTTATTTAATTCGTCACTGTATATAAAGGAATGAAAAGAAAATAGTACAATTTATTTTTTTAAATTTAACACTAGATTTCTCTTTGGGATAAGTTTCATTTTTGTCGTTTGATTATTCATTGTTTCTTTTTAATAGAAAGACTAAGATCTTTTTTTTTAAATTTTTCTTAGAAAAAAATACTTAACCATTAAAAATTGTAGAGAGACAGTGATTAATATTTTGTTTTTGAATACCTACATGGTAAATATTAAAGAGTATATTGATTTTCAGCATAATCATTCATTTGAGAGGACTTTTTTTAAATGTTTTGCGCGTAAGGTTTGCGACCAAAAATCTTTAAAAAATGTAAAATGTTCTTTTCTTGTTCCTCTTCTTAAAAAAAAAAACTTATAAAAATTGGAATTTGAATATTAAAAAAAGTAGCAAAATAAACAAGACAAAAAAACTCAAACTTCTATTTTATGCACAACGCACAGTTATTTTTGTAAACATCTTTTTAGAAATTCAATGAGACTGAAAGAAACAAAAATCTAGTTATATCATAGAAAATTTTGAAAACATGTTGACAAATAAAAGTTATTGTGCGTTGGGCATTATGATCAGAGCACATTAACTTTTGTTTGTAAACATGTTTTCAAAATTTCCCATGAGAATGAGTGAGATGACTAGATCTAGATCTCACTCACTCTCATTGAAATGTCAAAAACATGTTTACTAAACAAAAGTTATTGTGCGTTGTGCATTAGATTAATGCCCAACGCACAATAACTTTTGTTTGTAAACGTGTTTTCAAAATTACCTGTGAGAATGAGCGAGATGACTAGATCTAGATTTCATTCACTCTCACTGAAATATCAACAACATGTTTACAAAACAAAAGTTATTGTGCGTTGGGAATAAGAAATCTGAACAAAATAATGCCCAGCGCACAATAACTTTTATTTATAAACATGTTTTCAAAATTTCCTATAAGAGTGAGCGAGATGACTAGATGTAGATCTCACTCACTCTCATTGAAATGCCAAAAATATGTTTACAAAACTTATTGTGCGCCAGGCATAATCTTTTATCGTATTTTTAGTAAACAAAAACAAAATTAATTTTCTGTACCTTTCGTTTGGCAAGAGAAGAAGCCCTCTTTAAAAAGGTCCAGTAGTTTCCCTCGTAAATTTTCACATGTAAGTGGGCTTGAGCTTATACGCCCTCTTCCAGATCTCACAGAGGCACACTGTACTGTGGAACCTGTAGAAGATGGCCAAAGGCATGGATACGTGCGTTATAATTGTCCATGCCCAAAGTCCATAAAAATTCAGTTGAATCGGATGACTTTCTGCTCTGGATTTCTCCAGTGTACTAATAGCCCACATGGCTAGATTTGCTACCAGCAGAAAAGTCACAATCTCCCTACCTGGCTTCTTACGAATATGCTCAGGAGTTGCAGCATTTCGTCGTCCAGCATCCAAAATAAACATTGTCTGACATGCTGTCTGAACAATAGATGCCAGGGCATTTATCAGCACCAGAATCGTATCTTTTCGCATAGTAAAATGTCCTCCAATTACCGTAAAAGTACTGTAGAGGAACAAGCCCGACTGAGCACCAACCAGTAAAATATCATCCAATTGGAAACTTCTTTCGGCATCGTACTGCAGGTGTCGCACCTGAATCATCCCAATCAAAGTAGCTATCGTAGCTGTTGCATACAGCGTCAATTCACAGACAGTCACTTCAGTCACGGCCAAACTCACAAATTCCGGCCTCGAGATCAGTACAAAGAACAAAATAAGTGAAATTATCGTGAGTACCAAAATAAGAATTCCGATAAAAAGTCCCTTATGAGCCCTAGCACAATCTACTGAGTAGTGATGAGGGGATCTCTTGAAGGACAAATCTCTCCGGACTGGAGGTTCTTGCGGTGGGTTGCTGACATTCCGCCACATCACATAGAGAATTGCAGCGCAAATCAAAGAGTATTCAATGGTGCAGGGAAAGAGAAATGGAGAGGCATCCTGGACAAGGGTTCCGATAATATTTGTGCGTCTGCACTCAAAAATATGATGGGGTCCTTTAAGACCTCGGGGAACACGTAAATGAACGGAAGTATCTGGTGGATGAAGGGCTGTTTTGTGACCTGTAAAGAAAAATACAAGACAATCGTTCCAATAAAAATCTTCTCATCGTCCCTTTTATTTATTCAATTTTAATAATAATAAATGTAAAAATATAAAAAATAAAACGAAAAAACCAGTGATAAGCCTGATTTAGCTTATGGTAGGTGTGATTCTTTCATTGCAAATTCGGATTGGGGGCAAATTCGAAGCACAGATAAGCTTATGGTAGCTGAGATTCATTACAGGCAAGTGTGCAAATTTGATTGTCGAAAATGCACAAAAATACTTGTAAAACTTTAAAGTCAAATAGCTCGGAAACTATCAGAGACAGAGACAGGTTTTATTTGAAATTGAAGTAAATTGTAAGAGAAATGAACAAAAATATATGTGAAAAACTTTAAAGTCGAATATTTCGGAAGCTATGATACAGTGTAGACTCTCGCAAATTCGGGCATGAATTTTTTTGAAATGCAACTATCTTTTGTTTACCTGCGTACTCATATTAAACTTACATGCTCATATTAATTGTAAATTTTATGAAAGCCCCTTAATAATGCAAAATCACATCATAACTGAGACAAAGCACGGCAAATTTGAGCATATTTGCTTCATTCGATAATCACAATCGAACTTGAAAAATATCAGCAAACTCTTTTCAAATTTAGGATAAATTAAGCTAATTCAAAACCTGCTCCAAATGGAGATTTTTCGCTACTCCAAATGGAAACGTCACTGTTTTCGTGATAAATACAGTAATAAATTATTATATTTATATATTTTCTATACCACAGTTTCATTATTTAGTTAATTTTGCTCCAAATAAAGCGAAAATCCATTCATATTCACAAATTTTAATTTGTTAATTTCTCACAAAAATTAAAAGTGTACCTTTTCACCATCGAATTTTTCATCGATCGACCATGTTTTCCAATGAAAAACACAATAAGGTGACTGTTGTTTATACATCTTGTTTAATATTTATGTCATATTTCTGGCTAATTTTAGTTAAATTAAGTGCTAATCTTTATTGTTAACGGTACGTGAAGTTTTTAAATGAAATAATTACCTATTTCGTGAACAAAAAAGGTTTTTCTGAAATGTCTGCAAATGCTTCATTAGGAAACCCCGGAAATATGATTTTTTGGAGAGATTTTCTTACTGTTTTAGATGAGAAAGGAGAAAAAACTAAGAATAAGAACAAATCCTGCATTCAAGAGCAACTCAACAAGGTTTTTGAAGACTTTCATCGCGGTTGCACTTACACTGTTTGTCTCCAATTAGAAACTTTCCCTTGTCTCCATTTGGATTAATTTGTTTCCAATAAAAGTATTTTACACTCGCGTATTTTTCTTGTATTTAAGAGGTTTTAAAATTATATCTAAAGAATTTTCACTAAACAGTAACATTCTAGAAGAGTCAAGAAGCAAATTTTTGTATTTCTCTTCGGAAAAAATATGAACTTAATGTGTTGAATATTCTGTCAAAGTTAAAGCATCTGGAAATGGTTTTGAATTAGCACATTTACCCTAACTGCTGTCCGAAATTAAAGGTAGCCCGATGTTAAAGGAGCCGAATTAGCGAGAGTCTACTGTAGAGACCTCGAACTTGATATCCATTCAGAGCCTTCTTTAGGCTTGAGATTTGCCATGTTTCATTTAAAAATGAATAAAATTGTAAGAGAAATGTATAAAAATATCTGAAAAATTTTAAAAAGGCCCTTTAAAGACGATTAAAACACCGGTGTCCATAAAGAAAATAATTTTTCCTAACTACCTAAAGTTATTTTTTCTAATGTTTGTCAGGTAAAGTATCCTCAAGTCGACCGCCACTCGATTCGATCACCCTAGGTTCCTTAAATCGGCCGGTGGAAATATTTATTCAATTTATTTATTTTTGCAATAATATTTAGCGAATTGTTTAACATAATTGAGTCAATTATTTTATAAATAATACGAATCAGTTGGAAATTTGTAAAAATTGACCATTAAAACTTGGAAGGACCCTAGTGGCAGCCGCTGCCAATTTCGTTTTCAATTTTGTTTTTTTATAATACAGAATATATCATTTCGCCTGAAGGCCTGATTGAATGCATGCAGAATTTATCTGGCTATTTTTTCCTTATAACTTTTTTTAATAAAAAAATTAATATTAATGTAAATATATTGCAAAAACAAAAAACTACACTCGGAAGGACCAAGTGGCAGTTGCTGCTATATGCATTTTATTTGGGAGTTTGGCGTTTTGCAGATGTAATTTTCTTGATTGTTAATATGTAAAACCCTTAAAAGAACAGTTTGAAAGTGTTTTTGCAAATTATTGAGAAGAAAAAAAAATGAAAATTCAGTGTATTACTTTGACCGTGAAGTGTTCGATGAAAAAGCATTACTCTATAATTCTGATAAAGATGAAAACATCGAATGGTTAGAAATCTTTAGATACAGTAACAAGAGATGAAATTTCTGATTCAGACACCAGAAAAGAATTGACTAAAGCTCCGAATGTTAAAATATAAGTAAAAATATCAAAATATTTTGTAAAATACGATAAATGGCAGCGGGTGCCACTTGGTCCCTCTGTGACACATTCAGTTAAGGTTCTACGAAGTGTTAAAGACTGAAAAAATAATTAAAATGGGAAGCGTTAAAGTAATTTCTTAAATAAAAATTCGCAATTTTCCAGCAAATTATAGCATCCTTAGCATAGCATCCTTGATATTCTTGAGTTTTTTCTTAAGGAATTATTTCAATATTACACTTAAAGACTATTAGAAAATTTAAATTTTTAGTCTAATCGCGAGTCAAGCACTTTATCTATGTTACTGTGCATCAATTTTAGTACTATGATTAAAATAAAAGGTGTGTCTCAAGTATGGTTCCACAATTCGACCGGTCGTCGAATCATAGTAAGTGAAACTTTTTTCACTGAAAATTGTTCTATTTTGCAACAATTCCTAAAAGTCTGTTTTCCTATTTTATTTTAATGATTGTTTAATTTTAAGTGTTATGACTAGCGCACAATAACTTTTGTTTGTAAACATGTTTTCAAAATTTCCCATGAGAATGAGTGAGATGACTAGATCTAGATCTCACTCACTCTCATTGAAATGCCAAAAACATGTTTACTAAACATAAGTTATTGTGCGTTGGGCATTATCCGTGAAGTGTACAAAAAGCCTAAAGTTGCATTAATTATTTTATAGTTTTGTGGTTTATTTCATTTTAAGAAAAAATGCGTGGTCAAGTAGAGGAACCCCAGGCGGTCGAGTAGAGGCACTCTGATATCAAAGTGGTCGAATAGAGGAACACTTCGCATTTTTAAACATTTTATTTATTTTTTCTGTAATTTTAAATTATATTATGGCTAAATGAAATTCACATTTAGGTAGATAAAAATCTATTCTATAATTTTAGGTAAAAATCCTATCAAAAAATACAAATTATAATTGTTTTTCATAAGTTTTTCACAAAATCTATCCTTAACTGGTCGACATAGGGTACTTTACTTTACTCATACGTAATATTTTTCATTACAGCGAAAATTATTATTCATTGGTATTGTCAGAAAAATTACTTAAATTTTTGGGCTATTTTTGTCCCTATCGTTCATAGAGGTAAAAAATACACCGAGTCAAACTCTATTGGCTTTTCGAAGATTAGGTAAAAGATTTATCATTTTACCAATTTATCATGTTCACTAATTTCATTTTTATTGTTGATTTTCGATCTATAAAAAGTGTCTCCTCCTTATAGGATTAAAGCCGAATATCTCGGGTCCGCGAAAAATTCAGCGGTCTGCGAAAATCCGTGAAAAAATTTCGCGATCTGCAAAAATCTGCGAAAAATTCCGCAGTCCGCGAAGATCTGCGGAAAATTCTGCAGACCGCGAAAATCCGCAAAAAATCCGTGGTCCGCAAAAATTCGTGAAAAATTCCGCGGTCTGTGAAAATCCTTAAAAAATTCCGCGATCTGCAAAAATCTGCGAAAAATTCCGCATTCCGCGAAAATCCGCGAGAATTTTCGCAATCCGCGATGATCCGTGAAGAACTTCTCCAAGTGCGCCATGTATTATGAGAGAGTGAAAAAGAGTGGCATCATGCCGGATTTTGTGTTATTTTTAACAATAAAAATATATATTTTTTTTAAATTTTACATGTTGACAAGGTGAATAAAATAAAATAAGTACATTATATTGCGTTAAAGAGTCTATGAAAGAATCACACCTAATTGAGAGAACCGATCCACCTGTATATATATGATATGTGTAATACTGATTTATAAACGTACTGCACTCACTGCATTTACTAAACATTAGCAAAAAAATATATTTGACAAGGAAATTCAATTCTAGGAGGTCAGTTTATACAAAGTTTATTATGTGGACCATAAGAAAATAATATGTTTTATCCAAAAAATTAGACTGCACAAAGAAATTTAAAAGAAAAAGCCAATAACCTATGATGGGTTGACCGGGCGGTTTATAGACACGTAAAACTCACTTTTCATAAACATCTCAAATTGTCTTAATAAAATAGTTAAATAAATAATTAAATTGTTTTCATCAACAAATTGTTGCTAGTGAGTAGAGGCCCTAGTTTAAGGTTTTCCCTTATTTTTAAAACCTCGTTAAATGAAGTATGATTTTCAGATTTTAGGATGTTTTACTAATGTTAGGCTTATTAAAAAATATATGCCTCGATATTTTTGTTTTTAAATTTGCAGCATAAAACTAACTTTCACTTAAAAGATAATACAAATATGTTTACGAATAAAAAGTAAAAAAAAAAACAAGTATATAAAGAAAACTTACCCAATCGATGCGAGATCTTTAACGTTCTATTTTCCGGATCATAGAAAGTGAGAATCTCATGTTTCGTCTCCTAATGAAGGAAAAAGAAAGAAAACAAACAAGACACAATTTATCAACTTCTTCATCAATTTCAACCAATATCTCTTATTTTTGTACCCACCCACAAAAATCTGTCTATACTCACTTGAATCAGGACATTCAGCCAAACGGACAAATTCGTACCAATCATGTGCATTAGTCCAAATCGTGCCAGAATTTTGTGCCGATATACTTTAATTTGCTATAAGAGAAATATAAACCAAATTAAAAAAAGAATAACCCCTATTCTCTCTTCCATTTCCGTGTGCAATATACTTCCACGCCAATTGGCAAAAGAATTTTTGAGCTTATGCTGAGTTAATTACATGAAAAGAGAAGCTCACACACACACGTACCTCATTATTTAGGAAGATAAAGTACATTTGGATGAAAATGAATGCCATTCGGGTTGCCGGAGTTAAAGCCAGAAGGACATTATGGCACTTGGTATCCCTCTCAAGTTCAAAGTACTGCCCAAACTCCAGTCCGGAGTAAATCATACTTCCAATTCCAAAAGCTTTGAACGAGAAATTAAACATACTTAGTTTTTTAACTCCGCTTGCTTGATTTCTTTTGCAATGGTTTTTTAACTTTTTTTAAGGAAGTTTCTTCTCTGCAGAACTTGATAAGAATTAGAAATTTAATTTTCCAAAGATTTTCTTCTTGAAAGAATTTTTATTTTCCAGGAAACACAAGTATTTTTTTAATATTTATTATTTTATTTATTAATTATTTTTTGTTAATTATTTTATTAATTAAAAAATAATTAATAAGAAATACTTAATAAATAAAATAATAAATATTAAAAAAAATATATTTTGTTTATTTTTTTTAGAGTGATATTATGGGAAAAATCTATTTTTTCACAATAAAACGACAAAATCGGACAGATGGCATTGTCTAAGCAAAAAATGATGTTTGGACGAAATATAAATATAAACGTGCTTTACAATTATGCTGAAGTAATCATCAAGATCGGTTAAGCAGGCGTCAAGATAATTGAGGATGTGTTATGAAAATAGTTTTTTCGACTGTGGCGCCTCTAGCGTTGGTCCTACGAAGTTCAAATGTTCTAGAAAGTCGTAATGAGGAGTAATTCACGACCGTAACCAGTTAAGTTGTTCACTGGTGATTAATATAGTTTGTAAAGATAATATTGACTCACAACTTAAAGAAGGGAAAGTATCTCGGATTAATACAAAATGGAATACTGTACGAGACAATTGGCTTTGGCTTTCGCTAAATTTCCGATTAGCCAGGCAATCGATAAACGAAATAAACAGTAACCAGTAACCATAGTTGTGAATGATTACGTTCAAGAATTTGACCTCTGTACTTTGCGCTCTATTGTAGCGCCACTTGTGGTGACTTTCTGAACTTCCATCTGAAAGTACACATCGAGACGAAACCAAAAATCCAAAATTTAGGTCAAAATGTTAATTATAACCGGAGATAGAGGCCGGTCAATTTTCGAACTTGGACCCCTTATTGATCGGGTCAGAAGTTATCGATCGACTTAAGTATTTTTGAGTTATTTAACTCAGAAAATAAAAAGAAAGGTTTTTAATAATAACGTTCCTAGCGGTGGTTTTATGAACTTCCGATGTCGATAGAGAAGTGGCATTTCATGAGAGCTCCAAAATGCCCTCACTTTTTAAATTTTGACAATTCGTCAATTAAATCAGCATTTATCGTAACTTAATTTTTGCGATTTTGAGGATATATGCATATTTAGAATCGTCGTAATTTTATTTATTAAACGCACTTGAGAAAAAGAAACTTTTATAAGCGCCCAATAAAAATTATTTTAAACAAAAATTATCGTAAGTGCCCTTAATTCATAATAATTTATCGGAATTTGTCATAACTTCCATTTTTGGGGAAGTTACGACAAATTTTCATACAAAATTTGTAATTTGCAACAAAAATGTTATATTTTTGCCACTGCAATGTAATATTTCTCACTCATTAAAACGTTCATAAACTCTTCCAAATATCCAAAGACAGTGATAATCATTAGATATTAAATCAATTTAATTCAATATTTGTGAGAAAAAAAATGGAAAAAAAATTCTTGCAGACCTGTCATTAATTCAAAACAAAACAAGCGACACGACGCAGCGCACAGAATTTATCCAATAAAACTTATGAAATAAAAGCTTTTAGGGACAGGGAGTTTAATTGAATAATTTAGTCAAATAAAGGCGCTTGTTAACACTAGAGCATTTGAAATTGATATAATGCATTTTTGAAAATTGTCGTAACTTCCAAGATCTTCATACATTTGAAGTTACGACTTTATAAACGATGGAAGTTACGATAAAATATTATTGTGTTACTTCAGATGTATATCTTTATATCTTAGCTTTTAAATCATTTTCTAAAGATTTTCTCGAGTTAACTTAAAGTTTATTAGTGCCATTTTTATTATTTTGACTCAAAAGTATCGCATTCGGGGCTCAGTTTTAAGAAAAATAAAGCTGAACTGAAAATATCGTCTCTTGAAAAGTTGTCAAAAGGAAGTTACGATACATGCTGATTTAACTGACGAATTAGAACCGGAGTTATGGCCATTTTAAGAATTGTTCTTTGGACCCTTATAGCTTAGGTCAGGGGGTCGGGGGATCTTAAGTTTAGTATTGATCGAAATCTCTAAGATCCAGCTATAACATACTGAAATTTGAGCCCGCTCGATGCCACAGGGGCGTAGCTAAGCTATTGAGAAGACAAAAAAGGGGGTATTCAAAATGGCGGAAGGAGGGGTGGGGGGTGGGGGGTCTATGCACCAAGTTGCAATTTTCACCCGATATATAACCTTTGCCGAAAACCGCAAGTCGATATCTTTTTTAGTTTAGGAGCTATTAAGCTCCAAAGAGCGGCCGGACGGACGGACGGACGGGAACGGTTTTTAGCCATCCATATATACGTGATCAGGAAGTGGCCAAAAACATTCTAGCAAAGTTTGAGCTCGATCGAACGACATGAATTTTGGTAGGATTATAGTAGGTGAGATTGTTCAGAATCCAAGGGGTAACTCATATTGAGAAACCCTCGTCAATTGTCCGAGAAACGCTTCGCGAAACCCGAGAAACCCACATTTTGCATCGTGAAACCCGAGAAACCCAAAAATTGCATCGCGAAACCCGAGAAACCCAGTGTCTGCATCGCGAAACCCGAGAAACCCAAAAATTGCATCACGAAACCCGAGAAACCCACTTTTTGCATCGCGAAACCCGAGAAACCCACTCTGTGCATCGCGAAACTCGAGAAACCCACTTTTTGCATCGCGAAACCCGAGGAACCCACTCTTTGCATCGCGAAACCCCGTGAAACCAGAAACCCTTGTCAGAAAAAATGGAAATGAGTTACCCTTTGTCAGAATCTCACCTAATATTGTCGCAAAAGCATGATGAAATGTTTTACATATAATTTTATTGGCATTAAATTAAATTAAATGTATAATCGGATTCACTGAATTATTAAATTTTTGAATATTATTTTTCGTTTAATCTAATTAACAATTTTTTCTCATCTAGTAAACATTGAACAGAATAAAAAATTATTGAAGGCATCAAGCTCAGTGACAATGGTGAAACACATTTGCGGAATGCTCGAGTTTTATCATCAAGAAATTATAGAAAACTTTAAAGTATACAAATATGGAATTCTCGAGTAGAAAATAATAATTACTTCTTGGATGGGAAGGATGGGCACAGCTTTTAGATCAGGAAAATTTCATTAAGTCGAAATTGGAATCCCTTTCTCTATCATATGTTTTGCATATGTCTATCTCATTCTTTTGCACTCTTCTTCTTCTTTTACACATCAGAAAAAAATTCAATTTAGCTCAATCGAATTTGAAGTGCGAAATAATGAGATAGACATACACAAAACGTGTGAGAAAGAAAGGGATGCGAATTTCGACTGCATTAAATTTTCGAGATATAAAAGTTGTGCCGGAGCCATTATTCACCAAAATAAAAATGCAACCCTTATGCTTATTTACTTTTGTAAGTTTTCTAAATAAGTAATCCTATAACAATATTCTTGCTCATTAGAATGGATTCAAATCGGGCTCGGACACACCTTTTAGACCAAGAAAATTTCATGAAATCAAAATTCGTATCACTTTCTTTCAAAATTAGATTGAACTAATTTTTAAATTGGTCTGATGTTTAAATGAAGAAGAAGAGTCCGAAAGAGTGAGATAGACATATGCAAAATGTTTGAGAAAGAAAGATGTGTGAATTTCGCTTACATGAAAATTTTCTGATCTAAAAGGTGAGCCAGAGTTATTAGTTCAATTTTTTACTGAGAAAATTTGAAATTTGGACCTTTGGACATTGAATAAAAGAAAATAATTTAAATTCGACTCACCAACTGCTCCCATTCTCAAGTAGAAGCTCCCATAGTGCTGCTGGCCAGACCCACTGACTGGCAGTAGCGAAGGCCTCCTTGGAGGTGGTGAAATGGTAACATTGAGACGCCTGTTGTTTCCTGAGCTTCCAGTCTCACTCTCTCTATCTGACTCATTGCCACTGTTTGAGCTACATGAAGAATTCCGCCGGGGAGACTTTTTGTTCTGATTAACACCTATCAACGGCAAATCAAAAAGAAAAAAAAACTTCTACAGTGCGAGATAAATCTTGTCAAAAAGTTTCAAGTAACAATACACTTACTTGTCGTATAGATTGTCTTTGGATTTGGACGTCCCCAGAGAAGAGTAGCATACATGAAGAGAAGGAATACCATACTACCGATGTAGAGATAGAGATAGAAACTCTGCAGAATGAGAAAGAATATAGAATCACGAACACTTAATCACATTTTAATCCTTCCTAAGGAAGAGATATACACGATAAACATGACCAATTCTCACCTCGTAGAATGACGGTGGAATGTACGTAGAAATAACCTAAAATTAATTAAGCGAAAAATACATTTTAATTGAGGGTGGAAATTGAAATTCACATCCTGCTCTGCGATAACATTCAACAAATCTCGGAAGTGGAAAATTGTTTTTAAACTTCTAAATTCGAATAAAAAAAAAGTTTTTAATGTCTCCGGCACACCTTTTAAATCGGGAAAATTCCATGAAATCAAAATTCACATCCCTTTCTTTCTCACACATTTTGCATATGTCTGACTTATTCTTTTGCACTCCAAATTTGATTAAACTAAATTCAAATTGGTCTGATAGTTAAATGAAGAAGAAGAGTTCGAAAGAGTGGGATAGACATATGCAAAACGGGTGAGAAAGAAAGTGATGTGAATTTCGACTTCACGAAATTTTCCTGATCTAAAAGGTGTACCGGAGCCATAGAATTCGAAATTTAATTTAATAAATTAATGGCTCCGGCACACTTTTTGGTACAGAAAAATTTCATAAACTCTAAATTCAAGTGCCTTTCTTTCTTTAAAGTTTTGCATATGTCTATCCTACTCTTTCGCACTCTTCTTCTTCTTTTGATAATCACACCAAATTAAATTTAGTTCAGTCCAATTTTAAGTCCGAAAGAGTGGGATAAACTTCTGCAAATCTTATGAAAAGAAAGGGACACGAATTTTGATTTCATGAAATATTACCGATCTAAAAGGTGTGCAGGATACATATTTGACCAAAAAACCTAATTATAAGGCCAAGTAAACAGGCTTGAGCCTTTTTAAGCTTTATTTTGAAGATGAAATTAATATACCTACTTAGGATTATCCGATTTAGATCAAATATGTGCCGTTTTGTTTGACAACTATTAGAAAAAAAACTTGACTACCTCATATTCACAAGCCTCTCTTCAGGACAGTTTTGCACCATTAACAAAATTTTGCAAATGCTTGAAAAACTTGATAATCCCTTATTGATAGATTTGGATGATAAAATGGGTCCCTCTCTCTCCACTAATTCAATCTATAGAAGTTTCTGGCGCGTCTTTAACTCTTTAAGGACGAGATACTTTTCAATGACGGAAAATCAACAATAAAAATGAAACCAATAAACAAAATCTGTGAACCGTCTTTGGAAAATCAAATAGTTTGATTCGTTGCATTTTTTGCTTCTATGGACGATAGGGACAAAAATAACCATAAAAATTTGAGTATTTTTTCTGACTATAACCAATGAATGATAATTTTTACTCTAATAAAAAATATCACGTATGAATATGAATATTGTGCTTTTTATTCCTAAAAGGGGTTTGCTTAAAAAATGGGAAATATAAAAAAAATATTAAAAATCATTCATCAATACAGTTATTTGAATATTCGTCACTTTCGAACAAATACAGGAAGTTCTGCTTTGAAAGAATTTCTCAGGATCGAAAAAAGGCCCACAAATTAACTCCAGTGACACAGAAAATTACATATCTGCAGGAGATATCTTTGGAATAAGTTACAGAAACGCCGTGATATATGCAAGAAATTTTTAGCGCCATTTATTCAGCCTACTTTCAGCACAAACGGTTCGAAAACGATTTTATAAATTAGCTCCAAATAGTAGGCAATTTATATCAAATCCTTTCAGTCCGTTTTCTCTTAAGCCGGAACTCCCTGTCGATAGAGATTTGCAAAAAATATTCTAGATTCCTATAACCTTCTATACTTTACGATTACGTACAAACATTAGAAAAAAATAACTTTAGATAGTCAGGCAAAATTATTTTCTCTACAGCGAGAAAAAAAGAGGGTGCGATGTGCGATTAACATTTTTTCCTCAGAACTTTAACACTTTTTAAGTGGTAAAATATATCAACATTTTTTAATGTTAATTTTACACCTTATTAAGGGTAAAATTAACATATAAAAGGGTACCTAATACACCTAAAAAGGGTAATATTTACACCGATTTTGGATTAATATTGCAGAGTAAAATTAACTTTTCCGGACTTCTCTCAGTGTATGTGTCACGGATGATCCCGGTGACCCAATCGTCCTTAAAGGGTTAAAATTCAGCAATAAAAAGTATACTTCCATTTTTTAGGTGTGTTTTTTATCATTATCAGGCATATTTGCGGAGCTCAGAGGCAAAATGACACATATCCTATGCTTTAACCATAGGATATGTGTCATTTTGCCTCTGAGATCCACATTTAAATCTTTAATCATAATGTAGAAGGGCACCGCCGCCCCTGCCTGCCACCCTCCCCTTGCAACGCCCTCGAGTTCAGCGGAAAAATCTTCCACTTCCGCTAATTGCTAACTGATTCATCACACAACATTCGAGAGGACAAATTTTACCTCAGACAGCGGAAATGCTACCCCCATAATCACAATCAATTTTCCATAAAGAGCCGACAGTGTGGTAGTGAACGCATCGATTCTGCAGAAAAGATACAAAGTTTTGGCAAATATAGCGCTATTTGAAGCCACATCAAAAATTTTATAATTTAAAAAGTATTACAAAGTAATGTTTGAGTTGTTCCTGGTTTGCTCAATATTAACGACACTAAAAGGGAAACCGAGATAGAATTAGTTAAAGGTAAAAATGAAACAGCGAAGTGTTATAGTTTGTCTTAGAAGAAATATTGAGCAAGCCATGGTCTGCTCAGAGTAAACACTTCCCTTCTTGTTCATTGAAATGTTTATCAATGTGATTAAAACATTTCCTTTTTTACAAATTATTACGAGAAGAATAAATTCATTTACTGAGGCTAAGGGCAGAATCACATTGACAGTCAAATTCTCACCGTTTTTCCTTAATTTACTACGCATTATCGTCGTGGCACTAGGTGAAAATAATATTAAAAAGAGTGAAAAAATAAAACGCATTTTCGTTTTATTTCTTCACTTTTCATATATTATTTTCACCTAGTTCCACAGAGTATAACGGTGCAATCACACTAGGATTTTCACGTTTTAATTTTAAATTCAATTGAGCCAATTGAGCATTATAAGATTTCTAGAATTTACTTAGATTTAGCAATAAACTTGTACGGGAGTGAAGCTTCACTATCTGGTTTGCTAAATTCCTCCAAAGCCATTCGAAAGAAATTATTGTGCCCAGAAATCTTCAGTTTGTATGACTTCACACAGATTTTTATATGAGGGTACTATCACACTAGGATTTTCACAATTTAATTTTAAATTCAATTGAGCCAATTGAGCATTATAAGATTTCTAGAATTAACTTGAAAATTCTCACAGCCAGGACACATTTTGCAAGAAATTTGCTCAATTTTAAATACTGCCGCGAGATTTTTGACTGTGAATGAAAATGTGTGATAGTACTTAAATACTTAAAGTGACTTATAAGTCACTTAATATCTGTTATGCAAAAGAATCCCCAAAGCTAGAAGAACGGATTGAAGTCACCCAACTGCGATTTCTTGACACAACAATTTCCTTCGAATTTCTTTGGAGGAATTCAGCAAATAACTCCCGATACTGAAGTTTCACTCGAGCACTAGTTTATCACTAATCACTGTATTTGTTTTATTTTTTGGCCACAAATAATAATGAATTACGAGTGAATAAATTTAATAAGAACAACTTGATTCAAAAGGCTACATATTTAACTGCACTAAAATATAAATTAATGAGCAATTTTAATTTGCTGAATTCAAATTTAATTGAGCAACCATATTTATTCTATTTTAGCATGTTTAAACGTGTTTTGGTGGACCAAGTACCAGTTTATATCAATAAATAAGATTCAAATGATTTTTGAAGCGCGTAAGAACAATCTGAAAATTAAATTGAATTTACAAATTGAAAAATCCTAGTGTGATAGCATGGTAAAATACGGCAATACGGTAATCGAGAATTTACATAAGAATTGCAATGAAAATGTGTAAATTAAGGAAAAAACGGTGAGCATTTAACTGTCAATGTGATTCTGCCCTAATTCTTCTAGGTTTTGCTAACCAATTGTCAATTTGATAAGAGATTTAATTACATCGCAGATTGATTCACATTAATTTTAAATGTTTACAAAAAGAGATGGCAAAGCGTCCTAGCTTTGCGGAGTGCTCGAACTCACGAGAAAGAGCTATCCGTAATTTAATTTTCCGGATGCTTTGTAGGTACAGGCTTTACTATCCATTAAAATTATAGATAAATTTAAAAAGTTATTCCGAAATTAGAAATTGCCTAAGAAAAGTATGTTTTAGAATATTTTAGCATGAGTAATAAACTTTCGAACAAATAAAAAAGGAAATCCGAGAAAAGTAAATCATTTACGGGTATGTACTATCATGACCGATTAAGTCCAATGCAGTCGGGTTGGAAATTTCAAGATCTTTTCAAAAGAAAATCCAAATTTAAACAAATTGGTTGAAATATAAACCCTCCAAAGTGGTTAAACTTTGATGATAGAAAATTCTATAAAGAAATGGTTTTCGAACTTAGATGTCCAAGGACGAAATATGCGCCTTGACTACCCGTAAAACATATTCGAAATCGAAAATAATCATAGGAGCCGTTTTCGAAATAAACCAAAAAAATACATGATTTTGCAGGGGAAAGAGGGAGGTGGGGGGAAAATAAAAAAGTCTGCCCTAGATAATATTGACTTATGGGGGGTCGTCAAAGACCGGAAGTCGATATCTCTTACCGTTTGGCTTCTAGCCGTATCTCAAACTTTCGAAAAAATAAAAAATATTTTTGAAAAATTTTTGAGAAAGATATACGAGTACTATGCCGACTCATGACCGATTAAGTCCGATGCAGTCGGGTTAGAAATTTCAAGATCTTTCAAAAACACCAAATTTAAGGAAATGAGTTGAAAAACAGGCCCTCTAAAGTGGTTAAAATTTAATGGTCGAAAATTCTATATCGAAATGATTTTCGAACATAGATGTCCATGGACGAATTATTCGCTTGGACTATCTCAAAAATATATTTGAAAACGAAAAAGATCGTAGGAGCTGTTTTCGAAAACAAACATGGTTTTGGAGGGGTAAGATGAGGATATGGGGAAATGAAAGAACTGTCGTAGATAATGTAGACTGATGGGGGGTTCGTCGAAGTTCGGAGGTCGATATCTCTTACCGTTTGGCTTCTAGCCGTGTCACAAACTTTCGTAAAAATAAAAATATTTTTGAAACATTTTTGAGAAAGAAATTTTAGGATCTTTCAAAAACTCCAAATCTAAACAAATCTCTCTCTCTTTGAGTTCGATCAGTAAAAAGTTAAATTATGGTTTTATTAACACAGAAAAAACTATTTTGTAAAATTGTTCGTAAATGTTTGTGAATTCCTATGGGGGAATTACAAAATGCTCGTGAATCGTATAACCCACAAGCAAGTTCTTAAAAGTTTGCACTTGTTTCACAAACATTGTTCGTAAAATGATCATTTGACGAACATTTTTTGTACTTTTACAAAAATTTGTTCGTAAATACACAAAAAAAATGTTCGTAAAATTTTGTCATTTGTTCGTACATTTTGGCCAAACAAACAAAAATTTACGAACAAATGACAAAAGTTTACGAACATTTTTGTGTTTACTAACATTTACGAACAAATTTTTGTAAAAGTACAATAAATGTTCGTCAAATGATCATTTTACGAAAAATGTTTGTGAAAATAGCACAAAATTTTACAAACTTGTTTGTGGGTTATATGATTCACGAGCATTTCGTCAGTCCTCCATAGGATTTCACAAACATTTACGAACAATTTTACAAAATATTTTTTTCTCTGTACTTATATGAGAGAAACGGAAGAAACTATGAATCCAAATCTGCAAATTTCGCCAAAAGCCAATTTAAACGTTGTTTTTTTTTCTTTGAACAAGTATCTTTGGTTGGAAGGGTAGGAAAAACTCATTAGTTATAAAATAATCCTTGGAAAAGCATATCAAAATTCGCCAGATTCATTTAAAAGTTTTATGTACTCACGCTCTGATTTCTCTTACAGAACCCGTTGAGTATCTCATCATGGAGGTTTCCGGAAGGCGCGAGAGCTTTCTCGATTGTGTGAGGATGGGATGTAGATGCTGATGGTGAGTATGATGATGATATAAGAGTGCCAAGTGTTGAGTTGTGCCACTAGTTGAGCATGTTGGCGTCGAGAGAGCCACCTGATTTGGCGTGGAGGACCTCGTAGTCGTCTCCACGATGCACGTCTCAGACTCATGGGAGATCAGAGGTTCCACTGAAGCCGTTTCTGGTCGAGTTGTGATAGTTGACGGCGGACTCTGGGCACGAGAAGTCCTTTGGGAACTTTCATCAATTGTAACATGATGATGCAACGGTGGGGGAGACTTTGGCATTTGCACAGGTGATGGCGATTTGGCTGGAGATGTTTGATGACTCACGGTTTCTGGTGAAATAACCGTAACGTTGACTGGCGATGGAGATGTAGCAAATTGTTCACTGCCAACATCATTGCTTGAGCTAGAAATTTTAGGAAAAAATCATCCTGAATCTTTTCTATGAAAAAAGAATCATTTGGATGGATAATTGTCTGAACCGTTAGTAAATATTAAAAATAATAACAAAAATATTACACCAATATCATCGCCTTTGTTGACTTCCCCAAAAAATCACATTTTCCTGCAAATTTCAATCTTTCCGAAACTGATTTTTTGATTTTATAGGAAATTTTACATTTAGTTTCTTTCCTTCCGGAATTGCTTGACAAATCGACACACTGTGATTTATTATCTCCCCTAAGTGGCCTATTAAAGCCAATAAAAATAACACTCAACATACTTGTGGATCGAAAAAGTGAATTTCTGATAGAAAAATTGCCTTATAAGTTGACCCGATGAAAATTTCTTTACGATCGTTTTTTTTTATAGTGAGTTTCAGTCCAGGAAATGGTAAGAGGAACTACCTGTCAGTAACGTTGAAAGTAGTCTGCATAGTTCAAACACTTCACCAGACACTCTGTCTCTGAGATCTCTCACCAACTGATCACCCTCATTCAAACTCGCGCAGAGATCATCTCTGATCTGACCACTCAACATGAACTAACACAACTCTAAGCTCTTGATGAAGGTCATTTTCCTGATTGAAATCTTCCTCTCAGACACAATCTGTTCACTGCCATTTCACCCACATACATCATCATATACAATTCATAGAGATTCCACCGCAAAACTTGGCCAGATTTGAGGTGATACTCAGACAGATATTCACACCAAGTTGAGTTGACCGTTTCACACAAAAAAGGGACCTTTTTAAATTTCAGAGAGGATATTGCTGGCTCAAGAGGTTGACGGAAATGGCTAAACAAAAGGAGAACTACCACTTAGCTAGGCATAGCAATAGCAAAGAATTTAGCGAGAAGGATAATTGAATATTCATGATACTCAAAGGAATATAGAAAGACAAAGTATACTATTTCTTATCCAGAAAGACTGTCGAAGTGGAAAGCACAAAAAAATTGTGTGTAAAATTATTTATCGAAAAAATTGCTTAAAGTCTTCATAAATTTCTGTAGGGAGACGTGGGGCATCTTTAAAATTGAGATTTTCCAACCAACATTGAGTGTCAATAATTTGTTGCCTAATGTATATTTGAGAAACTATAGGGAAAAAATCTGAACACTGAGAGAAATCCGAAAAAGTTAAAATAACATTCCGAAAATGTTAATTTTACCCTGCAGTATTTATCCGAAATCGGTGTAAATATTACCCTTTTTAGGTGTATTATGGGTTAAAGTCACCCTTTTCATGTTGAATTTACCCTCAAAAGGTGTAAAATTAACCTTCAAAAATGTTGATATATTTTTACAGCCGAAAAGTGTTAAAGTTATGACGAAAAAAAGTTAATCGTAGCCTCTCTTTTTTCTCAGTGAATACATCTCAAAGAGATGGCAAAGCGTCCCAACTTTGCGTAATGCTCGAACTCGCGAGATAGAGCTAAACGTGAATTACACTTTTTGCACAATCTTTTGGTATCACTGATCTACTAGAGATCAAATTGATTCATAAATCAGAAAAGCATTTGAAAATCAAAAAATCGGTACTTGACCGATTCATTACCGATGAAGACCGATTCATCTGGGTTCGGAATTGCAATACCTTTCCAAGAAAACCAAATTTAAGCAAATCGGTTGAAAAATGAGCCTTCCAAAGTGGTTGATCTTTGACCTTCAATCATTCAAAATGGAGAATTTTCCGGTCATAGGTATGTTTGAGCGAAATGTTCACCTGGGCTAGCTCTAAAACATATCCAAAAATCATTGAAAAAGCTTGGGTCAATTTTGAGAAAAACCGAAAAAATATTATTTTTAGGGAATATTAATTATTCGGGAAGTAAAATTATTCAAAAATCGGTACTTAACCGATTCATTACCGATGAAAACCGATTCATCTGGGTTCAAAATTGCAATACTTTTCCAAAAAATCCAAATTAAACGAAATCGGTTGAAAAATGATCCTTCCAAAGTGGTTGACTTTTGACCTTCAATAATTCAAAATGGCGAATTTTCTGGTCATAGGTATGTTTGGGCGAAATGTTCACCTGGATTAGCCCTAAAACATATTCAAAAATCATTGAAAAAGCTTGGGCCAATAATGAAAAAAAAAAACAGAAAACGTGGTTTTTGGAGGGGATAGAGGGGGGCAGGGGAGGGGGGAAATCAAACATCGAGATTTTGTTTTTTATTGGGGGTCATCGAAGACTGGAAGTCGATATCTCTTACCGTTTAAGCTCCAGAACAGTGACAAGTTGAAAAAAATGTCGATTATATAACTGCTCTCTCTATTTGAGTTCAAGCAGTAAAAATGATAGAAAAAATGACCTTTCCAAATTTTTCTATTTGCAAATGAGTACCCTGTAATCCATAGATCTTATCTATATTAAAAAATAAATTAAATAATTTTATTTCATATAAAAAATAATTGTTTTCCAAAAGTTGATCATTTTTGAAGAATCAAGAGTTTGTTGCCCCATTTGAAAAAGTAATTCAAAACTGTCAAAACATGCCACCAACTTAAAGCAAACCGGTTATATTTTGAATTTATGTCATTTTAGAGCCAAATGGTGAGTTTGTACATTTCCAAACTTTTCAATGGTCAATATACTCATATAAAAGTGATGATAAATAACAAGAAATAATGTATTTTTTGTTAATTTATAATTTAGAAAAAAAAGTGACAAGTTACAAGAAGTTAAAAGATGTAAAAATGTCCAGAGATACTACCGGAATGAATCTGCGTCATTAATTGCCAATTTTTTTTATCTGCCTGTAGTTTTTTCCGAATATACTTGCACCTCTTCACCTTCAATTCTGAATATTTTATATATATCGTCGGTTGCCTCAGCAACTGTGCTAACTGCATTTGCTTTGTGTCTGCATTCATTGCAAACGCCGCGCAGCGATGCGTTGTTTACAACGAATGCTGACGCAAAGCAAATGCAGTTAGCACAGTTGCTGAGGCAACCGACGATATACTGATGAGATTTTCCATAAAATTAAACAATTGACAAAACAGATTCTTGCTGGCAGCAACTCTGAATGATTTAGCATCTCTTAATTTCTTGTAATTTTCAATTTTTTAACCTAAATTGTAAATTATTCAAAAATCAGTTTATTTCTTGTTATTTATCATCACTTTTATGTACATTATATTGACCATTGAAAAGTTTGGAAATGTACAAACTCACCATTTGTCTCTTAAATGACATAAACTCAAAGTATAACCGGTTTGAGTTAAGTTGGTTGCATGTTTTGACCATTTTCAATTATTTTTTCAAATGAGGCAACAAACTTGTGATTCCTCAAAAATGATCAACTTTTGGAAAACAATTGTTTTTTATATGAAATAAAATTATTTAATGTTTTTTTTAATGGATTACAGGGAACTCATTTGCAAAAAGAAAAAAATGGAAAAGTAATTTTTTCTATCATTTTTTCCACTTAGTTTCTCAAATATACATTAGGCAACAAACTATTGACACCCACTGTATGTTCAAAGTACTTAACTAGTGCGCCTCGTCGCTGCACTCCCTTATTAGCGGGAAATGTGAATCTGGCAGTACTTGTATGAAGAAAAATCAAAATAGTTTTCAATTTTTATAAGTTTATTTCATTTTTAAACCAAGATAAACTAGAGAAAATCTTGAAGAAATCAGAATTTTTTGTCACTTCGAGTACTTCAAAGTTTTTGATCTTTGTCCAAAGGCATTCAAATTTACTCTGTGGTCTTTGATGGCCTTCTCCTCTGTATCTTCGAAAATACTTCGAATTGGCTTCTGAAATTTTTGTACTACTAAGTTAATTTGTCTGCCGATTTTGTCAATCAAAAACTTGTTTTTTGGTCTTTTAGTGTATAGTTGAAATGTCAAATTTTTACTTAACTTTTAAACCTAATTAAAGGTAAAGACGCTCAATCTATTCTAATATTACTTCATCTTTTTTTGCATTTAAAGTAAAGCTTAAAAGTCCGTCCTCCCTATTAATTTTAAAATTGAAGAAAACCTAAAAGTTATAAATTTATGGCATTGCTTCATTCGTGTCTACAAGAAAACTAAAAGTTTGCTCTAGTAATACTTAAAAAAAAACATGCTTAGGGATATCGTAAAGATCTATTTCAGTATCAGTTCGAAAAGAATTTAAAGGAAAATCTTTTTGAAATATCTCAATTTTCCAAATTAACATTATTGCTTTTAGAGAAATAAAACTAAAATTTTATCGAGAAATTAGCATAGAAATGTGTAATACAATTACCATGGCCATTCTCATACATTATTATCTCTTTTATTGCTAAACATCATGCTAAGTCGCATACAAAATTACCAAAATGTCGACATTTTCATAATAGCCATATTAGGCGTGAAAAAGATTATCTGTTAATCTTTGTGTATATTAATATCGATTCAATAAGCTTTTTTGTTTAATAAGTTCTTTAAAATTGCCAGTAATGAGTTTAGATAAGCCTAACTAAAATAATTTTAACAGGCGACCTTAGAGGGCAATTCGGGGTGCTTGCATAGCTCGAAAACAGTAAAAATAATAGTACAGAATAATTCTAAAATTAAATCATAAATTTTAATTTGATTTCTCTTTCATACCGTTGTTGCGGCTGACTTTGCACTTTTTTTCGCTATTTTTAAACTTTACCCTTTAAAAGTGGATAGTTAAAAGTAAAGGAAGGAGGCAAATGGATAAAATTATTTGTTGGTGAATGGATTTTGTGCCACTAGAATTTATTTTATAAAATCTTACTATGCTAAAAAAATTAAGAAAAAGGGCTTGCAATTGGGATAAAGTGAAGGCGGTGCGGGTAACTTTGCATTTTTTAATAAATATTAGAAAATCAACAATTTTTAATAATAAACGACAATGAAGATCTTCATTGTCGTTTGACTCGTCTGATTGAGCTGAAATTTTAGTATGTTGTAGCTGATATCAAGACCTTTTCAGAACGTATCTATGTTCCAGTCTATGCCAAGTATTTACCTAGATACAGAGGCTCAAAATTTAAAATTTTGAAATATACATATTTTGGCGGTCTTTATTTTTTAATTTTCTATATCTGGAGCCATAACGAAATATCTCAGTAAGCATTAAATTGGTCGAGGCTTTTAATTTATATATTTATTATTATTTTGTTTTTCAATATTTGCAACAACAGTCTTCAGATCCTTAAATGTGTAACTCAGAGGCAAAATGGAACATGTCCTTTTGCTTTAGCCATAGGATATGTTCCATTTTGCCTTTGAGCTCTACAAATATTGTGCAATTATAAGTAAAAGCATTACTTTTCTTATTCATTGTTTGGTAGACCTATCACCTAACGATAGCGCTGTTTTTTTTTGTGATCGTTTTAGTAAAAGATACGCCCCGTAGTTTTGTATTCATGAAAGTGTCAAAATGTTTAATTTTGAGCCTCTGTATACAGATATTCCCGTGACCTAGGTCGGATTATATATAGTTTCTGAAAAGGTTTTGACATTATAGTGCTAATCTTTATTGTTAACGGTTCGTGAAGTTTTCAAATGAAATAATTACCTTATTTCGTGAACAAAAAGAGTTTTTCTGAAGTGTCTGCAAATGCTTCATTAGGAAACCCCGGAAATATGATTTTTTTTTTAGAGATTTTCTTATTGTTTTAGATGAGAAAGGAGAAAAGACCAGGAATAAGAACAAATCCTACACTCAAATCAACTGAACAGCTTTTTTGAAGCCTTTCGTCGTGGTTTCACTTATACACTGTTTGTCTCCAATTAGAAACTTTCCCTTGTCTCCATTTGGATTAATTTTTTTCCAATAGAAGCATTTTACACTCGCGTATTTTTCGAGGTTTTTAAATTATATCTAAAGAATTTTCACTAAACAGTAACATTCGAAAAGGACAAGGAGCAAATTTATGTAATTCTCTTCAGAAAAAAATTGAACTTAATGTGTTGAATCTTCTGTCAAAGTTAAAGCGTCTGGAAATGGTTTTGAATTAGAACATTTACCCTAGCTCTCAAGTCTTGGGAATTGTTTTTAAAGAAATCCCAGCAAAGCGAATGGAGGATAAAAAAAATGAATTTTTCAAGTGCGGTAACATGAGGAGGAAGGAAGCTCCCTTTCTAGCGATTTTCCCACCCTTTCAATTTTTCCTCTTCTTTTTGCTATTGTAATTGTCTACACAGGGTCTACCTTTACAGTGTTCCTCTTCACTTTCGAGCCAAAAGAATATAAAACATATTTTTCAAAGGGCGAGGGTGACAAAAGTTTCAACTCTAGAAATAAGATGATTGATCAGAATTGAGAGAAAAGAAAGTCACTCACCTTCCATCAATATCTGTGAGTGGAGGCGGTGGGGTAGGTGGCGCAGGTGGGAGAGATGTTGTATGTGATTCTGTGTCATCTTCAGGCGATTCTTCATGTTCTAGTACTTCCTCCTGGATAAATTCATTTTCATCCTGAGCCTCATCATCAACTTCCTCTAAATTCACTTCATCAACAACAACCTCAGGAGGATTTTCACGAAAATTTTCTTCCTGTTCTTCCTCTTCGGCTTCCTGAACAACTTCTTCCACTTCATTTTCTGCCTCAATTTCTAATCCTTCATCAACTTCTTCCTCCTCCATCTCAATAACTTCTTGCTCATCCTCTCCAACATCACTGAGAATCACTTCGTCTTCCTCAGCAATGACCGGAGGAGCCCCAACTTCGCCCAGGATCGGAACATTCTCAACATCAGGCAACTCAGGCGGCGGAGGAAGCTCAGCCAGAGTAGGAGCCACAGGAGGTGGCTCTACAATTGTGGTGACTTCTTCAATGTCTGAGTCGATCCCTTGAGCAAAGTCCATGTAGAAAGACTCCCGGGAATCTGAAGATCCCCGACGGAGCTTTAATGACAAATCCGGTGAACTATCCATACTTTCACTGACACTTTTCACACACGCACACTCTTATTTCCCAACCTCCTTTCTCTTCCTTCTCAAACACTTTTGCTTATTTTGCACTTTGCCATTTTAGTTCTTTGTCTATATGTTAAAAAAAACTCACGTCATAGTAATGTAATAATAATGAACACTAATTTATAATTAATTCATGCTTAGATGTTTTCCTGAAAACACTATATCAACATATCACATGAGGATTTTTTTTTAATTTCAATTTTTTAAAATTCATTTTAATACTTGTTAAACAGTATATAAAATGAATATTATAATAGTTAAAGGAGTTTTCTTCTCGGTTTTGTTGTTCCTTTTGTTCCCCCCCGGAACCCTATAAAAACTGCCCCCATGAAATTCCCTAGGAAAATTTAACGGTGCTATTACACTAGGATTTTTCACGTTTTAATTTTAAATTCAATTGAGCCAATTGAGCAATAATATTTCTAGAATTTACTTGAATATTCTCTCAACCAGGACACATTTTGCTTTTTAATTGTGAATGACTCCGGAAAATATGTGATACTTAAAATGTCTTATAAGTCACATATCTGTTATGCAGAAGAATCCCCAAAGCTAGAAGAAAAATTTGTAGGGAAAGAGCTCATGAAGCCACTCTCATAGTCCTATTGAAAATCTGTGTAAAGTCATACAAACAGGACATTTCTTGGCACGATAATTTCTTTCAAATGGCTTTGGAGGAAATTAGCAAATTGCTCCCGATACTAAAGCTTTACTCCCGTACAAGTTTATCACTAAATCACTGTACCTATCTTATTTTTTGGCCACAAACGCCACAAATAATTACGAGTAAATAAATTTAATAAGAATAATTTTCTTTAAAAGACTACTTGTTTAACTGCAATAAAATTGAAATTTATGAGCGATTTTAAATTTTAACATTTTAATTAGCTGAATTCAAATTAATTTGAGCAACTACATTTATGCTATTTTAACATATTTAAACGTGTTTTAGTGGACCAAGTATTAGTTTTTATCAATAAATAAATGAAGATGTATCAATTTAATTGGTTTTTAATGCAAAATAACGCACAGAAACAATTCATCTGAAAATTAAATTAAATTTACAAATTGAAAAAATTCTAGTGTGATAGCACGGTAAAGAATGTGTCCCACGTGACCCATGTCCCGGGTAGAAAATTCCACTTCACGTGCCCGGTGAAATCTTTAGGAGGTCATGGTCATAAAGGAAAGCTGCAAAGGAATGTTACGCACTGTCCCTATAGGTATAGTTCCCATTCTGGGGAGAACATTTCGCATAGATTTTCGCAAGTAATCTTTGAATGTGATCTTTTCCAGTGACATAGTCGGGGAATGAATTTTTCCCGCTTTTCCGAGAAAATTTCCTATAGATTTTCTGGAGATATTTCGAAAAGACAACCAGAATACTCCGGAATTTTTCCAAGGGATATTTTTAGGAAAGATTGACGAACTTCTTACCGCTTTCCTAAGGAAATTTCCTATAGATTTTCCAGAAAAATCTTTAGTAAAATTACTGGAAAACTAGGGGATGTTCCATGGATATACCCGGGAAAGCCTGATGAATTATCCCCACGTGCATCTAAAAATTTTCCAAAAAAATTGGTCCAAATGTAGGAAAAAATGGGAAATCTTCCTGGAGGCTTCTGAATTTTATGCCCTAGACACACTTACGACTTAAGCCGAGAGGCGACTTAGTGAAAAATTATGGAAATGTAGTTTAACCATTATTTCTAATATTTCCTACGCTAAGCCGTCTCTCGGCTAATCCTCATGTCTGTCAAGGCCCTTACGTACCTCCATGTAGAACTTTCCCTAGATTTCCCTGGCAATTCCAATAGTAAATTTATTTGATTTTTTTTATTATGATTTTTTAATTTGTTGTTTTTTTCCTTTTTTATTTTCTTGCATTTACTTTTTATTTTTTATATTCATTTATGTTTTAATTTATCTATTTTTCTATTTCTAATTTTGATTTTCTACGCGAGATCTTCGAAGCATCCTCGAAAGAGGCTAATGAGTTTTCCCAGCCTATATGGAGATATTTCCTGCACTTCTTGTTAAATTCTCTGTTTGAAATATTATATCCATATGATACTTTTCGAAGTTCTATATAAACGTTTTCCAAAAAAAAAAACATCTCGACGGAAGTATATCGTTAAGTGAAAATTAATTTCATATGGATTACTTGTAGAACCCTATTGAATTTTCTCCATCTCTATTGGGAATCTCAGTGGCGCAATAGGAAAGGCCGTTGGCTCTTGGACGGATTGATTTCCGGCTTGACTCACAGTGTTTCTGAGTTCAAGTCTGACCCGGTTTTATTTCTGTTGATAATTTTCTATTAATCTTCCCAAACTTTTCTCTACAAATTTTACTCTTTTTACTTGAGTATTCGATGTTCTATTTTTTTTTTTGTAATAAAAACATCTCGATTGAAGTATATTCTTAAGTGAAAAATTATTTTCTATGAATTTTTCCATGAAAGTCTTAAGAAATTTCTTTTTCCTATATAACTTTTCTTTATTAAATTCATCTCGATTGAAGTATATGTAAAGTGGAAATAAATTTTCCAGAGACAGGCTAGTGAATTTTTCATACAACCTCTGTAGGAAACTTCTCAAAGATTTTCCCAAGAAATCTTGAGGAAACTTTCGAAAATCCGGAAAAACGAAGGGATTTTTTCCCATGCAAATTCTCAGGAGCCTTCTCAATAAATTTCTATAGTTTACCAAGAACATTTCAATACTGATTCCACTTAAATTCCTATATAGTGAATACTAAGGATAAATTCTCGAAGTCAACATAGAATGTTCTGTAGGAAAGTCCAGTAAATTCTTTTGAAAATTACCTGAGGAAATTTCCACAAGAAATCATCAAAATTTCTTTAGGAAGTTACCGATTTTTCTGAAGCAGAAAATGCCCTTGGGAAATATCTGTGATCTCCATAGGAAATTTCTACCTCTAAGCGAGGTAATTGATTGATTGATTTGTTTATTGTCATGTCTGTTTTTTGCCCCACGCCCCATGCGGCCATCGCCGTCTTAGCGTTGATTCCAACCTCCAGGACGGAAACGATGGAAAGTTTTTTCATTGGTACATGGGAAGATGGGTATGCTCATAGAGAGAATTTAAAGAAAACCTAGCCATAAAGGCTGTTTGGCTTCTTGCATAGTAATTTCAACAGTATTCCCATGAGTGGAATCTTCGGGGATTTCTAGGACAAAAATTCCATAAATCAATAACGAAATTTCTGTTGAAAATCCTAAGGAATATCATAGGAAACAATCAATGGAAAATTCTCAAGGAATTCATTGGGAATTCTAATTACGAAAATTCGAACGGAATTTTCTGTGATCTCGTTGGAAAATTTCCACATCCCAGAAGGGTAAGTTCTTCAGTTATTTCCTTCAAATTTCCAATTAGGGAATTCTTGAAGAGATTTGGTGGGAAATTCACCACGAAAACATTGACATTTCTAGGGAAAATCCAAAGAAATTCCAGATGAAATAATCCGCAGAAATTTCTCTAGAAATCCTCTGGAGATTCCCTAAGAGACTGACGAATTTTCCAAAGCTGAAAATTCATAAAGAATTCCGTGATTTCCTTGGGAAATTTCCAAGGCTCTATAGGGCAATTTCTTAAGATATTCCGCTCAAATTCCCAATATGGGAAGTGTGCGAGAATTTTGGGTGAAAATTCACTAGGTACACCGGTACACGGTGAACTTTTCCCAAATAATCAGGGAAATTTCTCCTGGGACGCCTTTTTATGGGGAAAGTACGCCTTCGCAGGTAAATGCTGCATTTTTAATCCAAGATCACCCCGCAAATTAGGTTTTGTAGGTACTTTTAAAAATGTTCTCGAATAAATTCTCATAATTGTAGTCTGAGAATATTAATATATACGTTTATGGTTTACCAATTAAACCGATTAAACTAAACCCCTATTTATATTCCTCAAGGAATCCTATCGTTCTCCTTCACATTGATCCAGACTTTACGACACGTAATAAAATGAGGGGGATGTCTTTCCCTCGGAATTATTGCACTTATCCCTGTTGAACAGCCTTTTTGTTAAAGGTTTTCTGGCGAATTCCTGGACAGTTTTGGAAGATGTTCCAGATATTGCCCAAAAAAGTTAAAATTGGAGAATCAAATCGACTTTGATGTTTCTTACTCGGAGGAAATTTGTATATGACATAAATCATCCTTAGAGGAATCTATTTTTGGGTCGACTGGAGCAAAAAAGTTCTCATCAAGATCTCTCGAGCGACAAAACACAAGGCACAAAAGATGACGGAATGTGGGAAAATTTAGCAGAGAAAGTGCCTTTGCGTTTCCCCAATTTACTCCCTAAAAATTTTCAATGTGGGTTTTGTTTTTAACATACCAAATATATTCCTGACTTTCCTGATATTTTGTCTAGGTGGATATCCAGTCAGAGAGCACTCTATGCCCAGGAAGCCCCAGAAAGAGGTTTGCAAAAAAAAAAAAAAAGAAACGCGATAACAAAATTCAGCAAGGGGTGGCTTTGGGTGCGGTGGATGCACCTTTCTCACTCCCACTCCTGCAGAATTGAGTGCGATAGAACGGGAGGGTGAATGGACTCAAAAGGAAAACAAAACACTTTTCACAGTTTATTCACGTGAAGCAGAAAAGGATGGGTATATTTGAGGAAAACTCGAACGCACAACCACCTCCTACAACGGTTTAATACAAACTGGCAAAATAAGCAGAAAAAACTGCGAGGGTGTGCGAAGTGAGCGCCTCTTGTGGATAATTGCTCAAGAATGCGCCAAAATTTGAAAATTTTATTGCTTTTATTGAATTCTTATCCAGAATAGGAGAGAAATAAAGGACAATCCGACAATGAAAACTATAATTCTTCTCTAAATGTTGTTTCTGATTGTATCAGTTTTTGGTTGCGTGTTATTTTTAAGGAACCTCAAACTTTGTGAGTTCACTGCCAGAATTTGCAATGCATTCTTGTTTTTCGACCACACTAAACTTTTTACAAAAACAAAAATTACTCTAAACTGAGCAAATTCAAAACGACAGTTGAATATTCTACACGGGGAAAAAGAGGGTGCGATTAACTTTTTTTCCTCAGAACTTTCCCTCAGAACACTTTTTAGGTGTAAAAATATAATACATTTTTAATGTTAATTTTACACCTTGTTAAGGGAAAAACTAACATGAAAAAGGATAACTTTAACCCCTAATACACCTAAAAAGTATAATATTTACACCTATTTCGGATCAATACTGCAGGGTAAAATCAACATTTACGGAATATTGCCGTGCAAACAGACGGAATTCCCACGAAATATTTTATTCCGGATGGAAATTTTTGCCATCTGCTCTATGCGCCTCTAGTGGATTTCAAACGCAACACAAAAATGCCCCGAAGATTTGAATTTCAAATTGTGTTTTTTCCGAATATAAATAACGGAATGTGTATTTAGAATGTTTTGGATGTAGTCCAGCTGAACATTTCGTCCTTAGACACCTATCATCGGAAAATTCGCCATCTGTAATTATTCAAAGTCAAAAGCCTAATTTTCACCCGTTTTGAGAAATTTATTAATTAAAAGGTTAATGATTTTTTAAAACCCTCTTCTTAAACAATTTTCAACTTCGAGATGGTTTTGTGGTGATTTATAGGCAAATTTAATTCGACAATAATTTTATATGCACCAGATAAATTTGCGAAAAGGAATATAAGTAAGAGCTCTTTCTCAGGAGTTCGAGCAGCTCGCAAATCCTCGGACGCTTTGCCACCCCCTTTAAAGTGGCTTTATTATACCACAAGGATTTACCACAAAATAATTTTTCCTGACTACCCAAAGTTTTTTTTTCTTATGTCTGTACATAATTGTAATGTTGAAGGAATCTACACTTTTTGCAAGTCTCTAGCTATTTGATA
Organism: Phlebotomus papatasi; assembly: GCF_024763615.1. Taxonomy (NCBI): domain Eukaryota; kingdom Metazoa; phylum Arthropoda; class Insecta; order Diptera; family Psychodidae; genus Phlebotomus; species Phlebotomus papatasi. The sequence continues at coordinate 23,229,436 of NC_077224.1, forward strand.
TGTAGTAAATATTTAATATTTAAGCTCAAAAGTGGCGAATTTTTATATTCTCAAATTCATAATTGATTTTATTTATTTTTTATACTTCTAATATTTTTTAAGCAAAACCCTTTTGGCAATAAAAACTACAATACTCATACGTAATATTTTTTCATTAAAGCGAAAAATATTATTCATTGGTATTGTAATAAAAATTACTTAATTTTTGGGCTATTTTTGTCCCTATTGTTCATAGAAGCACAAAATACACTGAATCAGACTCTGTTGGACTTTCCAAGGTTAGATGTAAGACTTATAATTGATTATGTTTCTCAGTTTAATTTTTATTATTGATTTTCAGTCCGCAAAAAAGTGTCTCGTCGTTAAAGGGTTAATTTAGTTTATATTTTTGTTTTGAATAATAAGAGTCTTTTAGAATATGGAGGTTAAATAACTTAATATGAAACTCATGCGTATATAAAATTTTCTGCACTAAATATTTTATTTCACGACTTACGTGTTGTCGTTTATACGCAATTATTATTGTGACAAAGTCTTTAAAATAATGTAGTTAATAAATAGTTTATATGATTCTGGCTATACCTTTAATCACTGAACTTCGCAGCTCTTACTATTCTTTGTATTTTTTAATTTAAATTATTATATTCTTAACATTTTTTATATAATGGGACTTATTGAAAAAAAAGTATTTTGAATCTAGTTTTCCAATCATTTAAACCTCCTCTGAAATGTTATGAAGATTTAATTCAGTTCAGAAACGCAAAAATTTTTCCACAGTTTTCAAATTTTATTATAATATCATTATTCGTTTTCAAATTTGCTTTCAAAATCAATTTTCATTCACTATAGTGACTATAGTAGATCTTACAATTTTTTCCATATATTACTTGCTCAAAAATACTCCAAACAAATTTTTCGGAATTTTTCGGAAGCAAAAAGCTATCTCGAGGGAGATAGATTTTTGCCCCGAAGAGCATTATTGCAGTTGAATTTCAATGAAGTTGATCAAATTGCGATACAAAATGTTATTTTTTAAAATTAATTTTGTTAGATATGCAATATTTTATCTCAATATTAATTAAATTTCAGAAGAATATGTCAAAATAAGTCCCTGTAGCGCATAAAAGTAATTTTTTAATAGAATTTCGCAATATTATGCAGGAATCTTATGTATAAAAAAGGTAGAGATTGATATATGAAGTAGAATAATATAAGTTGCCATATCTTATGATTCCTTATATAAAATAATTGTGACACTAATCTCAATTACAGCTTCTGGACTGCAATTTTGGATGTTGCTGGTTTATAACGAGAGCTTTTCAATACTGACCGAATTTTCTGACAATCTTGCTGAATATTTTGTCTCAAGAATACTTTTTGTGTTCCTCCCTTTACCCATTTTGTAGGTCTAAAGCCCTTCGGTCTATTATGACCGAGCACCATTTCTGAAAAAGCTAAAATGCTATATAAATAAATAACAAATAAATTACAATTTGTCTCCCTATAAAATTGACTCACACACATTTAAGGCTGTCTCTGTCTCAAGAATATATATCCTGCAAGAAACATCCTTGATGAATAATTCAGTAATTTTCGTTGCCGGACAACGAAGAGCCGTGTGTACGACAAACACTGATTCAATTGTCGAAATTACTTGCAACTTTGATCATAATTTTTTTTTTAATAATATTACACAATTGAATATCGAATTCCTTTTTCTTCTTCTTTTCGTCTTCTTCGTTTTAAGTTTTTAGGCCGAACGCGGAGGTTAATTCTGTCAATACGGCCCATTTTTCTACGTTACTTTTATTACGTGTAATTTAAACAATATAATTTGAGCAACTCGGGTGAATCATCTCACAGTATTTTTGGGACAATTGTTGACAGTGTGGTTTTGTGTCGCAATCCCGAATTTTCTTAAATTTACATCAATTTTAAGGTAATTACTACATTTTATTGTCTTCTAAACTTTCTAATTGAGATTCTGAATAATGAAGTGTACAAAGATTTGTTTTTAATATATTTGCCAATGAGAAATTTGAGAAGAAAAATTGAGAGCTCACACATGCTTCCTTGTTTACAAGAAAATTTCAGTCGCATTTCCGTTTTTAATTTTGATAGTATAAAATTGGTTGAGGAAAAATTTGATTTTTTTATGTAAAGTTTTTGATAAGGAGAATTGAAGATATTTTTTTACAAAATTGCGAAATGTACGCCGGAAATTATTGGGTAGATTTTGTCCCAAAAAAACTCACAGCATGTGTATCGGCCATATTGCAGTGAGTATTAAACGAAGCCGGCGTTGTGCTGGAGAAAAAGCCTCAAAAAACAATCATTATCATTTGAGTATTTGCCCAATTCACATCGCAAATTGTGGCTTGTGGTCTAGAGAGGAGGGATTCAGTGAAAGTTTATCAGAAAGTATTGTGTGAGTGACGCTGTGGTGATTTTTCTTCAATACAGCAAGAGCATCAGGAAGTGTTTGAGGGTGAAAAATGGCCGACAATGATGACCTTTTGGACTACGAGGATGAGGAGCAGAATGACCCAGTTGTTGCTGAGACTGCCGAGGCACCCAAGAAGGACGTGAAGGGCACATATGTGTCCATTCACAGTTCTGGTTTCCGGGACTTTCTGCTGAAGCCCGAAATTCTGCGTGCCATTGTCGATTGCGGCTTTGAGCATCCGTCTGAAGGTGAGTGCAAGCGAGATGGAAGATAACCACAAAAGTTCAAAATGATGATAATTTTGATAGGGACAACAGAGGAATCCCAGTGATTGATTTATCTTTTTCTGATTGAGCTTTTCCAAAGAATTTCAAGAGATTTTTTTCTTGATTTATTTCCTAAAGATTGATATTTCTTTTTCCCCTTCAACAGTTCAGCACGAATGCATCCCTCAGGCTGTCCTGGGCATGGATATTCTGTGCCAGGCAAAGTCAGGTATGGGCAAGACGGCAGTGTTTGTCTTGGCCACGCTGCAGCAGCTGGAACCAACGGAGAATCACGTGTACGTCCTTGTGATGTGTCACACGCGTGAGCTGGCATTCCAAATTAGCAAGGAGTACGAGCGTTTCTCCAAGTACATGCCAACTGTAAAAGTGGCAGTGTTCTTTGGTGGGCTGCCCATTCAGAAGGACGAGGAGATCCTCAAGAGTACCAATCCACACATTGTGGTTGGAACTCCTGGGCGAATCCTGGCTCTCATTCGCAGCAAGAAACTCAATCTCAAACACCTCAAACACTTCATCCTCGATGAATGCGACAAGATGCTCGAGCAACTTGGTAAGTCAATTAATTTTCTATTAAAATCACTTCGACAAATTGCCCTAATTTTGGGTCCCTCATTAAAAATGCGGGATTTTTTCTTAATCCAAAAATGAAGCTTTCTGCATTGATTTTAAATGAGGGTAGAATAATTTTTGTTCTTATCACTCCACGGATACTTGTTCTCTATTAATTGGACAGTGTCTACTTTAACCAGGGAACTACAGTGACTTTTTGCAAAGATAGCAATTTTTTTTTGGGGCAAATTTGCATATTTACAATTTTAAAATTGAATGTTTCACATTAAAAATGCGTAATTAGAATTTTATTGAATTGAGTTTTACTGCCAAGGGAAAACGTAAGGGAAATATATAAATTGGGGAGAGAATAAATTTCTCAAGCTTTCCGTTTGGAAGACAGGAAAAATGTTTCTTGTGAAAGCATTTAACCCTTTAAGGACGATTATAACACCGGTGTCCCATAAAGAAAATAATTTTTCCTGACTATCTAAAGTTACTACATAATTGTAAAGTAGAAGGTTAAAGGAATCTAGGATATTTTTTGCTAGTCTCTAGCTATTTGCTATTTAGTAAATATTTATGCTAAAAAATGGCGAATTTTTAAATTCTCAAATTCATAATTGATTTTATTTATTTTTTATACTTCTAAATTTCTTTAAGAAAAACCATTTTGGCAATAAAAACTACAATACTAATACGTAATATTTTTCATTAAAGCGAAAAATATTGTTCTTTGGTATTGTCAGAAAAATTACTTAAATTTTTGGGCTATTTTTGTCCCTATCGTTCATAGAAGCACAAAATACACCGAATCAGACTCTGTTGGACTTTCCAAGGTTAGATGTAAGACTTATCATTGATTATGTTTCTCAGTTTATTTTTTTATTGCTGATTTTCAGTCTGTAAAAAGTGTCTCGTCGTTAAAGGGTTAAATATTTACTGTGTTATGATTTTTTTCAATTTGTAAATTCAATTTAATTTTCAGATGAATTGTTCCTGTGCGTTAATTTGCATTAAAAAGGAATTAAATTGATAGATCTTCATTTATTTATTAATAAAAACTAATACTTGGTCCACTAAAACACGTTTGAATATGTTAAAATAACATAAATGAGGTTGCTCAAATTAATTTGAATTCAGCTAATTAAAATGTTAAAATTGCTCATTAATTTCAATTTTATTGCAGTTAAACCAGTACCCCTTTGAAGAACATTGTTCTTATTAAATTTATTTACTCGTAATTAATATTATTTGTGGCCAAAAAAAATAAAATAAGTACAACTATATAGTGATGAAATTGTTGTGCCCAGAAATCTCCAGTTTGAATAACTTCATACAGATTTTCAACAAGACACTATGAGAGTCTTTTCATGAGCCCCCTTTCCTGTAGCCCTTTCTTTTGGCTTTGTGCATCCTTCTGAGTAACAGATAAGTGATTTATAAGACATTTTAAGTACTATCACACTTTTTCCGAAGTCATTCACAATCAAAAATCTCGCGGCAGTACAGTAGAGCCTCGCTATAGTCCATATTTGGTTTCAAATTTGACAGTTGGGTCGCACTATAGTCCATGTAATTTTTTAAAATTATCAACGATTTTTAGTATTGAAATTGCTCGACGGCTTCCACTTTCTTTGCGATTGTGGTACTTGTCCTTGCTCTCTTCATTGTGGATCACAGTTATCACAACTACTTAATAAAGTTTGCCAAAAATATTAAAATAATTATGCATGTCGCATACTAAAAAACATAACCTAACTTAAAATCAGTGTTTTGAAATCAACGGTCGATAAATTGTGGACTATAGAGCGATGGCCTATAGCGAGACTCTACTGTATTTAAAATTGAGCAAATTTTCTTGCAAAATGTGTCCTGACTCTGAGAATTTTCAAGTAAATTCTAGAAATCTTATAATGCTCAATTGGCTCAATTGAATTTAAAATTAACCCTTTAACGGTGTTTTCTTTAATATGCGAAAAAAGTTCTAAAACAATGTTTTCTAGGATAATTATGATCCAATAAAGTCGAAAAAACCATCCATTCTTCATTATCTCTTTTAGTTTAGGCGCTAGGTGAGAAAATATAAAAATTTTTTGAAACTCTTTGCTCCTAAAATGCACATTTTTAGTTTTTTCAAATTTTTAAAATAAAATATACAAAGTAGAATGACATATCTTTCAGTAAAAAATAAATTTATTTTAGTGAGATAACTTTAAATCGGTATTTTTATTGAAATTGAAAATGAGTTTTTTTGCACAAATATTTGTTGCTTTTTCTCTGACCTGTCACACAAAACTGGGAATAGCAACAAAATGAAGAGGCAAAATTAGTTCAAACTTTCAAGTGATGTTTATAAGACTATTACCGAGGACGCTATAGCAGTTTTAAATAAATAAAACCTTTATTGTCGCTGTAAATGTGATTTTTGTGAAGACCGCCTGGAGGCGGTCTTACCCGTTAGAGACTTAAGCCGAGAGACAGCTTAACGTAATTATAATCAAAATAGTAGGTGAGATTGTTAAGAATCTCACCTAATAATGACTTGACCAAATACAGGGAGCTCCATCTTAAGTGAAAATGGATTGAAAGAATTTGATATGAATTGCCTACTATTGGGAGCTCATTTATAAATTAATTTTTGAAATTCCCCTATTATGTATTCAAATGATTCAAATATTTTTCACGCGGTAAATGAAATACATTTCTTATGAACCGTTGGTGCTGAAATAGGCAGAAAAATTAGCGCCGGGAATGTTCTGCATTACATCACGTCATTTCTGTAACTTATTCCAAATGCCACTCCCGTGGGTCTGCAATTTTCCTATATCACTGGAGAGAATTCGCGGGCTTTATTTCAATCCCGAAAATCTCTTTGAAAGCGGAACTCCCTGTACCCATCAGTTTTCCACTAACTAAGCCGTTTCTGAGCTTAAACCGAAAGACGGATTACTCAGAGACTGATGGAAATGTAATCTGGGGAGGAATGATAACTTTTCGATAATGTCGAATCGATGAATCTACATCTGCTGGATTAAGCAAATATCGGCTGTTTTCGCATTATTGTGCCATTTATTGTAATACTTCTAAAATAATGTGACTTTTTGAAAAATATTTAATTTACTTACAAAAAGTGTGGCTATCGTTTAAACTTTTCAGAATTGACAGTCGATAGTATCGAAAATAAGTTATTATGTCACCACTGATCATTATTTTTATTATAATTAAGTTAAGCCGTCTCTTGGTTTAAATCGTAAGTGTGTTTAAATCATTATGCATCCCAGTCAAATCCCGAAAGCCAAAATCTCGAAAAGACCACAATTCCGAATGGGTCGATAATTTTGAAATTCAAAATCTTGAAAGCCAAAAGCTCGAATGCTAAAATCTCAAAAAAAAAAAAAAAATCTCGGCCAAAATTACGAAAGTTTAAAATCAGAATTGTTAAAAATGTCATAGCTAATCCCACGATTGCACCTGCAAAGGGTGACATTGAAAAAGAACTGGAGGCAAAGGGTAATTTTCTGTGTTTTGGGAAATTATTCTACACATTATTTTCCGTGTAATTTAGTTCCTTTGAGGATTTTAACCATTTGGGATTTTACCTTTTTGAGATTTTGTCTCTACGGGATTTTGGTCATCACTGAATTCTCACGTAATCAAATTTACCCTTAAATTTTTTCGTCAGATGTCTTTTAGATTTCTGCAGAGAATATCGACCCCTCTGCCGATAAATCTGTAGATATTATTACATAAGTTCATTCTAGCGAAAACCCCCGGTAATTTTCAATGGAACCGCTTTCAATTTAAGAAGTTTACAAAAAACACACAAAAGACTGCAAATCGTTTGACCAATGAAAACAACAAGCCGCGAGACATGGTATTGACGTTTCTTTTCGCCTTAAGACATCATAAATTGTTTCGGTTATTGTTACTTTTTGCTCCATAGCTTTTGTTACTTTTTACCCCAAGTGATCGTTTTTAATAAAAGAATTTCTGGAGAAAAGAATCTTTGTAAAATTCTAAAATAGATAGCGGTTTCGTATTCAAAGAATATCCAGATCTTTTGGGAAATATTCACTAGTGCATCGAATTTAATATAAGTAGCTAATAATTGTTATCTTCTGCAAGCAAAATATTTCAAAAACAGGGCTAAAAATTTCGATATTTTTTATTTTCTAAATTCCTTGTTCAAATTCTAAGAAACTTACGACATTGAAGAAGACCTATGGAGGCTATCCTATTTATCTTGGAAGATATTGAATTTTAAATTTTTCGATTTGTGACTTTTTGCCCCAGTCTCCACTAATATTTATTTTCTTTCTTTTGCAGATATGCGTCGAGATGTCCAGGAGATCTTTCGCAATACACCTCATGGGAAGCAAGTGATGATGTTTTCGGCGACACTCAGCAAAGATATTCGTCCAGTCTGCAAGAAATTCATGCAAGATGTAATTGTTGTCCACTTTTATCCGTTTTCTATCAACCTTTCCACCACAACTCCTCCAGAACGAGTTCAGCCAGTGCCATTCTCACGGCGGCTTCCAACTCCACGATGGACGGAGCCCAATCTGGGAGAGACAAGTTATGGGGTCACTTGAGAGTCGCAACCAAATAATTTACCCTTTTGGGGTGGTCTAAAAACTGCAAATCACAAAGAGAGAAAGAGAGAGAGAGAGAGATGAGCTCGCGTTTGGGGATTTTCCTGGGATTGAAGAAAAACTAAAAAATGAATTTGAGCAAAAAAAAATAAATTCGCGTCGGGTTGGGAACGTTTAGGGACCTCGAGAGAGTCAGAAGAAGGCCCTAAACGCAGCAGGGAACATCGCAGAGACGCAGCTTCACCCAGCGCTCTGAAGAGAGGATTCAACGCAGGACATTGAGGACTTCAGGGAAACATCGGGGAATTCTTTAAAAAAAAATACCAAATTAAAATCAAACAAACTAAAATACTAAAAAGTAAAAAAAGTGCAATTTCCGGATGGAGAGATTTCCTCTTCGAGAGATCATCTAGATTTTCTCATCCTGGAAGCCAGAGAGAGAGAGAGATATCCTGCGTCGGAATTTCGTATGTAAAGCTCATAAAAGTCAAATTTTTAATAATAAAAAATCTTTGTCACTAAAAAATCTAAAAAAAAGACGCGTCTAAAAAAAGCAAGCACAAAAAACCGAACGGATAAAACAAAAAAAAAATAATATGGAAAATTTTAAAATGAAGTGTAGAATGAAAAATAATGGAATATGATGCTGACATGGCCCACAAAAAGAGATTGACGACAATTTTGGACCCCATAACGTGTTTAAAACAGAAACAAAAAAAATGTTGAGATGTTTTGTTGGGTGGGAATTGTTTGGATTGAAGATACTTATACGGCAATTTTTTGTTTTGCTTGAACTATTTACAGCCAATGGAGGTTTATGTGGATGATGAAGCCAAGCTGACGCTCCATGGATTGCAGCAGCACTATGTCAAGTTGAAGGAGAATGAGAAGAACAAGAAACTCTTTGAATTGCTGGACGTCTTGGAGTTCAATCAGGTGAGTCGAAAATTCATTATTTTATTACTTAGGCAAGGAAATGTTGAGGATTTGGCCTCGAGGATCAATCAGAGGATAATTATTGATAAAAAGGATTGTTAGTGTTGTATAAAAAAAATATTTTTCATGAAAAAAAAATATAAAAAAACGTCCGGGCTCGTCCGGGATTTGAACCCGGGACCTCTCGCACCCTAAGCGAAAATCATACCCCTAGACCAACGAGCCACATGCTAGGTGTCGCGCAAAATCTGCTTTCATTTTGCAATACTGAGTTTTGGGTTACTTTCTGTGGAACATTGATGGAGAAATATTTATAAAATACTGCAAGTGTGATAAATTGAAAAAGAAGAGTGTCACACGGAGTCAACGCCTGTTTGCGTCGGTTACGTCTCTGATAAATTCACAATGATTAGAGTTCATACAGATTTTATGCCATTAAATAAATTTAATTGGTAAATCGGGATAAATATTGGTCTTTCTCCACCAAAAATAAATTTAAATCATTTTTCTTTTTAACCCATTTACAACAAACAGCAGAAACAAAAAAACGGCATGAAATATCAATTTTTGATTTTTATTTAAATTTATTGATGAAAATTTCCAGAATAATTTAAATTCTCTGATCATGAATTCGTGCCTTTTATTATAATTTTTTGAAAAGCTTTTCCATGTGAAATGTATTCATAAAAAATAATTAAATATGGTTAATATTGTGGTAAAAAATAGTCAGTATGCCCTAAATGGCATTTGATTGGCTCCTCCTCATTTAACCCATTTATCCCCAGTTCTCCTTTCCCAAACTAGCGTTTTCTTGTAAAGATAGTTCTTTGGAATATAACTCGAAAATAACACAATAAGGGAAGGTGGGGCTACATTGTTATACGATTTTTTTCACATATTTCTAATGGAAACTAGGTTTTAACGTGATGTAATTTGGATAGACCAAATAATTGAGGATTTAAATAAAATAATTATAAGAACCAGCTTCATTTAGAAATACAGTAGACTCTCGCTAATTCAGCTCTTTTAAGATCGGGCTACTTTTTAATTCGGGCAGCTGTTACATTTGAAAAAAGTTTGTTGTCATTTTTCAAGTTTTATTATGATTATCAAATGAATCAAATATGCTCAAATTTGGCATGTTTTGTATTAGTTTTGATGTGATTTTGCATTATTGAAGGATTTTCATGCATTTTACGTTATATATGAGTGTGTAAACACAATATCTATATGCACATGAATAAAAAATCGTTACATTTCAAAAAGTTTGTCGCCCGAATTTCTGTCTAATTCGGCTGACATTTCGGTCCCATATGCCCGAATTTGAGAGAGTCTACTGTAATTAAAAAACATTGTTTTTCGCAGAACATTCATATGCTGCTTTGGGTACTCAGAGTCCCAAAAGAAACGAAAGAGTTAAAAATTAATATTTTTTTTAAATTTTTATTAAGCAAAGTCTCACAATTAATTCAAAATGCAAGTGAATCGATTACATCACTTGCATAATCTCTACAAGATAGGGAAATTTTATAAAAATACGACAGTGTCATAACGACAAAATTTGGTCTTAAATTTGTGAGTAGGACATCACTTAAGGACTATAGAGTCAATATCGAATGCCTATTGCAGAGAGCTCTGTGAAGCTATTAATAATTGATATTAATCGCATTTTCAAACAGTCATCTCGAATTTTACCACATAAGAAATTCTCGATTTAGTCATATTGTCCCCTACAGGGCGTACAAAGAATCCACAATGAACCCCACTTGACCATAAGAAACTTCTTCACTCAAGATAAATTTTACACGCGTTACATCTTCTTTAAAACGCAATTGCAAATCTTTGGTTTCTGAGAGTTTATTTTAGCAAATTGATTTGGAAAAGAACGGTCCATCTGCATTTGGACAATATCGCTTTCAATGGATAAATTCAACTTTAATTTGCACGTAAGGTACAAATTATTATTACAATTTTGATCAAAAACATCAGCTCAGAAATTAATTGGGCTCCTGCAAAAATGTCTTAAATTTAGTCATTTCCATTCAAAAGAATATGATTTTTATCGATTCTAAATATTCCAAGGAATTGTTTTTAAAGAGTATTCATTATTTTCCTTTAGTTCAGAGTACCAAAAAATGCAAAAGAGTCGAGGTCTGAAAGTACAGTGGGACCTCGATAGAGTCAACCCCCGATAGAGTCAATCTCCAATAGAGTCAACAGCTATTTTATTACTCTACGGACTCCGATAGAATCAACTTGGACCCAAATTGACTCCGAAAAACTTTTTCATTATTATTGAAATAATTATATTGTATGACTTTTTCGAAATTAAAATCAGTGATTTGGTGTATCAATGTAACGTTTCTACTCAAAAAAAAAACAATATTATGATAAAATCCGTATATTAACCGTGTAATCAATTTTCGAGAAAATTATTTTCTTTTCGTGATTTTAAACCAGACTGAAAGTTCCCTTGTCTTAAGATTTTTATGGCAAAAAACAAACGATCAGTAAAAAGTTCTAAATGGGCAGTAAAAAATTAAAAATGAGCAGTAAAATATCTAATTATGATAAGTAAAAACCTTAAATCTTTACAAAAATGGACCTAATTTATATATTTAACATTTAAAATAGTTCCATATAAAGTGTAAAGCCCTTTATTTTCCCTTTGCCAAAATTTGGACGAAAATATCACTGTTTCAAAGTTTTTTGTTACTGATCAATTTTAACTTTTTACTGCTCATTTATTCAATGCCGATTTTTATTAAGCCCTATGATCCCGTTTTCGTGTTTTCCTGTAATCACAAAAAAAAAAAAAAAAAACGATTTTGGTGGTGAAGCGGAGTGGTAGGAAGGAAATGAGGGTCATAATAATAATCCCCAGGATGACTTATTAGGGGGTCATCTGAAGACTTCAAGTAGATATCTCTAACCATTTAACGCCCATTTTTCAGAACAAGAAGGAAATGAGAAAAATTGGTTTTATTGCTCTTTTTGTGAAGTTTAGTGCCATAGTTTATGACATAACAAAAAGAACAACTATCAATCTCTTCTTTCATACAATAAAAGTTTAAAATAAATTCTATTTAATAACGTTAATGTCATCAGAATTTTCAAGAATTAAATATCTACCGGAGCTCTTCTAAAAAAAAGTGAAAAAAGAAATCTTTAAGATCGACTTCAATATTAACACATGGATAATAATTTTCACTTCAGATACTTACTAATAATAAAAACATTCTGTAAAATCATTCCTTAATCTTCAACTTTTGCCCAAGCATACCACTTTTTTGGACCAGAGGGTGTAGAAGTCACGGGTTTAGTAAACGAAATATTCTACAATCGTGTTAAATTTATCAATTGTCTTGTAAAAAACATAAAACAATACCCCTTTATATCAAAATTTCACATTTTAATTGATTTTTTTCGGACTCCGATAAAGTCATCGAATTCAATGGAGTCAACAGGCTTGGAAATAATTAGTTGACTCTATCGAGGTCCCACTGTATATTATAAGGATATTTTGGGCATTGATGAGATTTTTACAGTGGAATTTAGTTGTAAAATCAAAAAAATAATTTTTTTTCTAATGGAAAAAAAAACTGGGCTCGTCCGGGATTTGAACCCGGGACCTCTCGCACCCTAAGCGAAAATCATACCCCTAGACCAACGAGCCACATGTTAGGTGTTGTGCAGACTTTTGGTTTATCACAATTTGACCTTGCGCCATTGACTGGCTTTTTAGTTTATTTATTTGTTTTTTGATTCTTCTTGAAATGCAGGAAGGTAAAAATGTTGCAATTTCCTTTCTGCAGGTGGTGATTTTTGTAAAGTCTGTTCAGCGTTGTATGGCTTTGGCCCAATTGCTGACTGAACAGAATTTCCCAGCAATTGGGATTCACCGTGGGATGGTGCAGGAGGAACGTTTGTCACGCTATCAGCAGTTTAAGGATTTCCAGAAGCGAATTCTGGTGGCGACAAACCTTTTTGGACGCGGAATGGACATTGAACGAGTGAATATTGTCTTCAATTACGATATGCCTGAGGATTCAGATACGTATTTGCATCGGGTGGCAAGAGCTGGACGTTTCGGCACCAAAGGATTGGCCATTACTTTTGTCTCTGATGAAGCTGATGCCAAGATTCTCAATGAGGTGCAGGATCGCTTTGATGTTAATATCACGGAACTTCCCGATGAGATTGATCTGTCTTCTTACAGTAAGTTTTTTTTTTGGAAGATTTTTTTGAGTTTTTGGTTTTTAATTTTTATTGTTTGTTTTTTTGCAGTTGAAGGACGATAGAGGATAAACAGTTTGGACATTATTAACTTTGTCAAACATTTACTTTAAACTTAAGTAATTTGATTTAGTGGAATAGATTGTAAGTGATGATTTTCAAGATTGAATGAGCTAAAGATTAATGCTGAAAATGTGTTGGCACATTTTATCAGGCTGATTTTTTTTTCACAAGAAATTCAACATTCAAGAACCAGCAACATTTTTTTTAATATCACAAGAATAAATTGATATTCGTGAAAATATTGTTTTTCTGGATTTTTGGCGGGAATTCTCTTGGGTTTTGTGTCTTGGATAGAAGGTCTCTCAAGTGATTGCAGCGCCGCGTGGTGGCAGCAATGCCGAAAGAGCAGTAAAGTAGAAACGAAGAAGAAGAAGAGTCGATAATATTTTTGGTAGTGGCGATTTTTGTGAGATTTTGTGCAAAATAATTCACATATCAGTGATGTAGTGGACTGAAAGGTGTTCAATGAGTGTGGTGCAAAAGGTGGTAGTGGAAAAGCTGTGCAAAGTGACGTGAAAAGGTGAAGAAAAGTGAAAAAAAGGAAAGGGAGAGGGTGCACATTGAACTTCCCGTGGAGAGAGAGAAATCAGAGGGGGCCTTGGAAAAATTTATTCCCCGCGAATGCGAGATTTTGCGGCCATCGCATTTTGTGTTTGAGTGTGTCCGTCAATTTGTCCAGCCGTGGTCATCAGTGCCACATGAGGGATTCAGATGAGACACCAGCATGGGTGTAATGGACAGGAGGATCGCTGGTGGCTGTAGAAAGTCGTCCGGGTGCGTGCCTGTGGGAGTCACTCTCCTTCTCCTGCTCCACAGTGCCCCACTGTGGGCTCAGGGAGAACTCCCACGGGTGGCAGTTCCTCCTGGACAGACCAATCCACCCAATCAGCCATGCGACCGCACCAGAAGGATCTTCACAGAAGCCTACGGAGAGATTAGCGATGGGCCATCCGGATTCAATTACACTCAGGTGATGTCCCCCTCCAAACTCGCTCGCGTGCCTCTAAATGGGCCAGCTATATTGCAATTGATAGGCATTTTGCCAATTTAAGGGATTAACATGCCCCACCCTTCAGGGGGATCTTTCCTTCCCAAAAGCATCTGTGCAATTTCTACTGCAACTTGCAAGTAAACAATCTGCGCATTCAGCAAGAAATATTTTAAATAAATTTGAGAACAGATTAGGGGAAGGCTTTTAGGCTTCGCAAATACTCTGGCTTCGAACTTCGAACCTAATCTGACCTTATTTTTCAGATAGCTATTAAAATATTATTGTTATTAAGTTAGATATAGGCCAGGTCCATAAAAGAAATATCGGAAAAATATCAAGAGTTCGAAGTCAGAGTATGTGCGAAGCCTCAAAGCCCTGAAAGCTTTTCCCACAGCCAAGTTGTGTTTCAATTTGAAGAAAACCCGGTTCAGATAATTTAATTCGAAATTCTCCTAGCTTTAAAATGAATCCCCCTATCGGCAATCTCAGAAAGATTTGATGTTTAGAAGTATAGATTTTTGAAAACCTTAAAAGCCTAAAATGTATCATATTCATATTAAAGCTTAGCACTGATGAGATATGTATACAAAAAGATTAGCTTAATCCCATTAATGTGCTCAGCAAATACTACAACTGTTATCTGTAATGTCTATCAAATGAGTGATGATTTTGGGATTAGCAGGAAAGTTATCTATAGGCCTGCCATATTTTCCCAAATATGCAAAGAAATATTAATGAAGATTGAATTAAAAAATGTAAATACGGGGAATTTATATAAATGAACTTTGACAGAGGTAACTGGGGGTATTTATTAATTAAAGCTAATTAGAGTAATTGTTAAATGGAATTCTGATTATTCATTTATCAGATAGCAGTAGTAATAGATAGTAAATTTGATTTATTCGAATAGAGAGGATAGAGAATGTCAAGCAAAATGTGACTAAATTATCTACGAGGTGAAAACCAAATTGTTCTATCTCAAATGGAACTATCCTTTTTTTGAGACATTTCTTAAGAACTGATTTTCGTACAATCCTAAAAAAATAGAGAAACTAGTCGTGACAAGAACCTATAAAAGAAAAGTCGATAACCGACGATTCTTTTATTGGTTCCTGTCACAACTGTTTGGTTTTTACAGAACAAGAAGGGGAATAGGGAAACCAGTCGCGACAGGAACCAACACAAAAAGTCGATAACGCAGAAGTACATGAGAACACACATGTGCTAAAAAATATTCAGTAGGGGAATTCTATAACACTCTGGCAATGCCATATGACAATATTCGAGTTCGATTTCGCGAGAGCTGTAGCTGTTTCGAAAATGTGATTCTGTAGTCATGACATTGTCATTTCAGCTCACGTGGCTTTGTCAGCAGTCACACTATTTCAGATTTCTGGCAATTAGATAGATAGATAGATAGATAGATTTATTTGCTCTTAAACCATCTGCGGCTGCCGCCGACTTCACAACCGACCTCATCGGGCAAGACGGCAGAAAATCCCGAATTACTGGTCGTATAGGCCATATTTATTTTCACAAATCATCATTTATGAGTGTGTTTTGAGAAGCTTTGCAGATGGAAAGAGGTGGGTCCCAGCATGGACTCCTAGGAGGAGTACGTATTTGCTGGAGACTAAGCAGGGGATAGGAATGGATGATGGGGAAAGGGAATAATCAACACCAGGGATACAAAGAAAACCAAAACTGTCAAACGTATGAAGGCCGCGAAGAGGCCCCCAGAAGAAAACAAAAAGAAAATCAAACAAGAAGAAAAAAAAAAAAAAAAGTGAATAGACACGCGATGAAAAATGAAGAGACGTGGAGAAAAAGACAAAACAAAATAAAACAAGATCAAGCAGAATGTCAGAAATTACACGAGTGCAAATCAAATAATACAAAAAAGACTACAAATTCTAATGCGCATATGAAAAGTGAGACCCGAGCATCAGCAGAAGTAATCAAATCAAATACGGGACATCCACACACGCAACAAGAACCCGGGACACCAGCCACCGCCTCCCAGAGCCCAGACAACAACCCAAAGAAAACCCCCGCCGTGGCAAACCCCAAAGCCTCCCACGCCCACCTGACCTTCACAATTTCGGGCAAAAGAGAAGCTGAAGGCCGAGAGAAAAACCCAGACATAGGCAAAGCTAGTGGGGGAGCTTCAGTTACAGGATAAACGAGTTAGCCCAGGCAGTACATAAGGTATCCCCGCAAGCCGCCAACCACTCATAAGAAGCAGAGACTGGATTATCCCAAGCACGCATCGCATTATGTAACTATCCCGCGGCGAAAATGAACCCCGGACGTTCAGCGCAATACTCCGCCCAAATCAAGCGCTTCAATCGATTCGAAAAGGTCTGGTAGCTTATATGTGGTTCTTTCAAGTTTAGAGGCAGTTCATTATATAGAGAAGGTGCCACATATAAAAAGGATCTTTTAAAAAGTTCCTTCCGCGGAAATGGAACTGCTGCGGGTGCTACACTTCGCAGTGGTCTACCTCTATTAGTATTATAAAAACCACCACGGACAAAAAACACTCTAAGAGTCTTATATTTAAAACTGTACGAGAGAGGGAGTATACGGAGATCAATGAACGACTTAAATAAGGAATCGCGCTTACTTTTACGAAGTATGGCTCTCAAAGCACTTCTTTGAGCCATTCTCACGGGCTTCAAGTTAGTGTGATAGGCACTGCCCCAAAGTGTAAGACCATACTGTAAGCGAGAGTCTACACACGCGAAATAAAACATGCGGGAGACACTCAAAGGGGACAAGCGGCCAATATGAAATAAACTACTAATAATAGAGAGCAGGCTATTTTTCAGTTTTTGGATTTGAGGCTTCCAATTGAGTGAGGCGTCAATAGTTACTCCAAGGTAACAAAACTCTTCAACATATGGAATTGTTAAGCAAGAGTTTCGACAGACGTATCCATTACAAACAGATGAATGACATACAATAGGTTCAGGAGTAGTATCTGATTTTCGAGGGAGAAAACGCATACCCCTTGATTTGTTACTGATAACCATGTTATGTTCATCAAGCCAGGCTTTGGAGGACCTCAAGTCCCTGCTTACGCTGCCATCGACTTCCGCCCACGAACTTCCTCTGTATTGCAGTACAAGATCATCCGCATATGCGACCACCCTCCCTTCACGCTCCATGTTCAGAAACTCATTGATATATATCAGAAAAAAGAGCGGACCAAGGACTGTGCCCTGAGGTACTCCGCGATTTAGAGTGCGTGCCCCACTAAAGCTACCCCCAATCTTCACTAGTTGTGTTCTGTTATCTAAATAGGAAGCAAATAAATTTAAGGCAATCCCCCTGATACCACAGTTACCCAGCTTATCCAAAAGGATCTCGTGGTTGACAGTGTCGAAGGCTTTAGTCAAGTCAAGGAAAATAGCTGAGACACAGTCCCCATTATTTACAGCTTCATACACATCCGTCATTACCCTCAGCATAGCGTCCTCGGTACTTCTACCCTCCCTGAAGCCATACTGATAATCACTGAAGAATTTAGTCCTGTGCAGGAAATCAATCAAACGCGTCTTCAAGAGTTTCTCAAAAACTTTTGAAAAAACAGATAATAAAGATATTGGGCGATAGTTGCTCATTTCTGTTTTGTCACCCTTTTTAAAGATAGGCACGACTACCGCGGATTTCAAGCAATCGGGATATACCCCATTTTCCAGGCAACGATTAAACAACACCTTCAGAATATCGACGATATAGAATACTATATGTTTTACGCAAGTGGTGGAAATACCATCAAAACCCACAGACTTCTTATTAGTAAGGGAACTTATAACCTTTAATATTTCCATCCCGGTTATAGGACCTAGATAAAGACTATTTAAGCATGAGGAAACGTTGCTTCTATGGTTGTTTGATGCATTTGCATTATTGGAATTAATTATATTCAAAGGACCCTCAACAAAGAATTCATTCATTTTATCCGCGATCATCTTCTCATCAGTTATCGAAATACCACCGCACTTTATCTCTATCAAATCATTCCTACTCCTGGCATTACGACCCAATGCCTTATTGATAATTACCCATTGCCTTCTTCCATCCCTTCCCGCCTCCCGAAACTTGTCCTCATAATATCTACGCTTCTCCTCGACGACCAATCTTCTCACGTTCTTCTCAATGGCTCTAAGCTTTTCCTTTAAACGAGCATCACCAGGGTGCTTCTTGTATCGCCTACTAAGATTATTTTTATAGGAAATCAACTTTAGTAAATCATTAGAGATCCAGGGCTTTAATTTCTTGTCTTTACGCCTACCCTGACCAGAATGAATGGTGCATCTAGCAATATATTCATTGAGCTTATCAATAAAGCGAGAGAAAGATACATTGGCATCTCTAACTTCAATCACATCCTTCCAATCCTCTCTCATCAGCATCTCTGTCAAACGGGGGAAAGAAATAGAAGAAGTATGAATGGCATTTGTGGGCTTACAGTTCGGGAGAACATTCAGTATATCCAAGACCAACATCGAATGATCAGTGATTCCGAGATTGCGCACAGTAGAATTATTTACAAATTTGTTTGTGTTATTTCTAACGAAAATATTATCGATACACGAGCTATTATCATTAATGCCAAAACGAGTAGGTTCATGAATGAGGGCTTCAAATCCAAAAGACGACAACAGAAACAAAAAATTGTCTCGCTCGATGGAATCAGAGAGTGTATTGATATTAAAATCACCCAGTATGTAAACATTGGCGACTGATGCACAAGAGCACAAAAAATCTTCGAGCTCCGAAAAAAATTGTTGGACAGCCACAGAGTGAAACCGGTATATGCATAGAAAAAGAAACGTATCCCCACTGATATTACAACTCAGACAAAGACAATCGCACGAGTTTACGGATATTTTCCTGAATTCTGTTACCGTTAGCTCATTGCTCACATAGACACCAACTCCGCCCGCCCTATATGCATCATTGCAATTTGCGTAAAAAGTAAAATCATTCATATGGTATACTAGTTTTTCATGATCCCTGATCCAGGTCTCAGTAACGAAAATCATATTGGGCATAACTGGGAAAGACGAAATATGTGCGACAAGGCTGTCGAAATTTGCACGTAAGCTTCGGATATTCTGCAAAGCAACTCTCAACTTACAATTTTTTGGGGATTTAGCAGGGCAAAGTGGGTTTGTGTGAGTGTTTGTTATTGAATTAATCCGAGTCATTTATGAGTTTCAAATCATCAAAGGAGTTCACAACGTGAACTCTGTCTTTCTCCTTCTTCCTCACAAGAACCCTGCCCTGCCTTACCCAAACATATTTCCACTCATTTTCCTTTGCGTAAATCCAAGTCTCATTCAGAAGCTCTCTGGCATAGGCCGAAATTCTCTCCTTGATACGAACAGTGATCTCCTCGCCTCCAAAGACCGTTGCCTTCAGTCCCATATTGTCGCGTCTCATCTTTTGGCGGGAAATCCCGAGAACCTGGTCACGCAAGCGCCGGCTAGCAAGCCTCACCACAAGAATATCTCCGGGCACTCGAGCAGAACCTGATTTGGAACTAGTTTTGGAGTCAAACTTTTTTTTGCGCCTTATCACAAAACTGTCCGCTATTTTATCAGCTGAGATATCAGTGCCAAGCGCTGAACACAGTATTTCCTCTGCATGAATGTGAATGTCACCATCAAGTCTCTCCGGAACATTGTGGATCTCTACTGCCGTGAGCTCCGCCACTCTATCCGCGTCCATCACCTTTCTCCTAAGATAATCAATCTCCCGCTTCAGATCAGAGTTCTCATTGCTGAGACGCTTTACTGCCTCCAAAAGTTCCTGCCGAGTAGAATTTGCGAGATCCACACTTTTCCCCAGATCTCTGCATGTAGAGTTAGTTTCATCCACCTTTTTCTCAAGGCCCTGACAAACAGCATTTGTCGCTTCAAGCCTCTTGGTCATATCCGCCATGGTCACTTCAAAAGTCCTCCGAAAATCCTCAAGAGACCCTTCCGGAGCCTCTGGCTCAGACACAGATTCCCTCATGAACTCGCTTCTCTTGTCTTGGCACGCATAGCATCTCCAAGGTATGTCAGCGCTCATTACTGCCTCCACATCCTTCGGCGTAAGATTCACGCACTTTCCATGGTAGTACTTCGTACATTCATTGCACTTCAATTTCAGGACATTGTTGCCCCTGGGCCCAATCTTACAAACTCCACACAAATACATTTACTCAAAGTCCAAACAAAACCAAATCACAAAGAACAACGAGAACGAACGATGAGGAGCAAAAGTGTACCACGTCCTCACTCAACGATCGATCGGATTGAACAAATGACAATGAATTTCTTAAACGAATCAATCAAGGTGGAAGGGGATAGTGCCCATGCTTTGTATTCAGCGCTATTTTTTTTACATAATAGAATGCCGTCTGGGTAATCTCTAAAACATATCCAAAATTGAAAAAAAAATCGCACGACGTGTTTTCGACCAAGGTCAACTTATAGGGGAAGGGGATCCGTCGAAGGTCCCACGTCCCTATCCCTACACTCAGAAAAAAAATCGAGTGTGTCCAAGCTCCGCCTTGAGCAGAGCTCAGGCTAGAGGAGGAAATTATTCCGAATAGCTCAGAATAATTCCCTGCTCTTCGAGTGGCTTCCAGGAGCTTCCTGGTCTGCGGATCCTGGCTGAGTTGTCCCCGGCGTCTCTTGACAGCCCCTAATGGTTGGCTAAAGAGCCTCAGGTCTTAGGCAGAAATGCCACCTGTTATAGGCAACAATCAGTTGCCTCTCTGGGGAAGGCAGATAAATCTGCACGCAACTCGGCTGTGGTAAGCCTCAGTACAGGATCTCAGCAGAAGATTCACTAGGAATCTCTCTGAAAGCCGACTCTAAATTGCCACTGGAGGCAATTGGAGCTGGGCCGTTGATTATTTAGGCACGCAAGTGCCGATGATCAGGAAGGCCCTGGATGGTGAGAAAAAAGCCCTGCAAAGTCATTAAGGCACTTGCTCTTTCTAACAGTAATGCCGCTGTACTTTGCTGCCGGTAGTGAAACACCTTGTTGATTGCTGGCTTTAGTCTGATTTATTAGGAAAAATTTTAAGGCTTTTATACAAAATTTGATATCCCACTTCAAGCATTCAATATCAAAATATGACCCAAACCTAAATATGCAATTTTAATGACATAATTTTCTTATTTACTAAAATTTTGCTGACTGATTGCATGCTTTGTTTTCACTTCCCGGTGTCGCTTTTCACAATTGCCGGGTGACCCAATTACTGATGGGAAATTAAGATATATTTAATCTTCAATAGTTCTTAAACTATTGATTATTTTATAATTTTGATTTAGCAAACATATTTTTGAATAGTTCAAAAATAGTTTGCCATAGGTCAAAATTCCAATTTACCTTTGTAAATGTGTTAAATTTAGCCTTAAAAATGTACAATTTTGCTCTTATGATTTGGAAAACATCATAACTTTTTTCATTAATATTAGCTAAATTGTAAAGATGATTAGGATTCTATGAATGAATCCTTGGAATTAAAAGTCCCAGAAATACTCTGATACAAATTTTGTTCCAGGATTCATTCCAAAAGTCCTTGAAAATTCAAGTCAAATATCGATAAATTTAGAAGTTTTTAAGAGCAAATTGCACAAAGTGATTTTGATATATTAAGGAAACTATGGGTCCTTAAAGGACGAGACTCTATTGTCCTATTAGTTAAGGATATAGAAAATATATTGAGACTACTCCCGTTCCTTTGGTCCTTATAGTAAGGAAAATAACATGCTCCATCCTTGGGCATTGCAATCACTCAGTAATACTCAATATTCTATTCTAATAGTTCAGTCTTTCAACGGATCCTATCAACATTCTGAGAAGAAAGATGAAGGTTTTCTGCCTTTTTAGTCTAAAGGACTTGTTTGATGATAGTTCCCTCACAGGATGTATCGGGATTCGCTGTAAATTTTGATGATAAAGTCCCTACACCATTAACATGTGCTTTAAGTGGGCTTTAAACAACATTGAACAATTTCTTAAAATATTTGAATGTAGTGTATCCATGTTCATCTTTGAACAGAGTGAAATTTACTCAAATCGAGGTTGAATTAACTCTTTTTCGTTGTGATTTTCGATTAATTATATTTTAGAGTTGATTTTACTTCTATTTAGGTGTAATATTCGGAAGAGTTTTTTTTAACTTTTTTTTCTAAAATTTACATGACAAAAGACTAACTCTTTTTAAGACTGAAAATAACTCATTGTAAGAGTTAAAATAAGTCGTTTCAAAAGTTAAAAAAAAATCTTTTTTAACTCTATTTGAATATTATTTTCCCTATATTTGAATATATGCCTGATATGCAGAATTGCATTTTTCTTGTTTGCATGTCGGTCATTCACTGGGTGAATTCTCATATAAAAATGAATTTCTTAAATGAGACGCTCAGAGCAGAAGTGGGCTGTTTTAATAGGGAAATGCATACAAAGGAAACCACTTCTGCTCTGAGCGTATCAAATATACCCTGAAATATATTGATTTGAAGGATGAATCCTTTAGAAAGTGATAATTGACTTTAGTACAATTCTATTGATGATAATTTCCATCTGAAATTCGGATTAAAAGTGCATTTAATAGTGAATTGAAAATGCTATGAGACATGATAAAGGATTCATATGGTTTTTTCTTACACTATAAGGATTGGACTAACGATATCAAGTATAGTTATAATTTGATAGTGTAGAAAAATGATCTTGCATATATGAATGATAAACTACGGATATTTATGATAAAAAACTATCCCTAAAAATATGTAATTTAGTACTTAATGAGAAATTCTGTATCTGAATATTATGCCCAAGGATTGGCATGATTATTAAGCAAACTAATGATCCTTAAAGGATGAAACTATCTTAAAGCATATTTGGATTATATATCTGCTTGATGAGACGGATAATTTCTAATTTGGATCAATTATAGTGCAAAAAATCTAAGCCTAAACTTTATCATTTTTGCTCGTGGGGTTTTACATACAATTTCTCATATATTGAAGAAAAGGCATGTTCCTATCCGGAGCACATATTTCTAGTTGATGTTCCATATGAACTTTGTCACACGAATTTCTTCTTGACTGAAGAATATTGTTAAAACGAAAACACTTAAGCATATACTTCAGTCGAGATGAAATTTTACATCGGAAAAGAGTAAAAATTACATCGATATCCCACGAATTAATTCAACTCGCACGAAGAGTTGTTTCAACTTTGTTGACTAAAATTTACAACGAAAAAGAGTAACAATTACATCGATATTCGTAGAGTTAATTCAACTCTGCCATAGAGTTGTTTTAACTTTTTAAATTTTTTCTTAGTGTAGTCATTTAGTACCCAGATATTCGAATTCGAACACATAAAAAGGATGTTCTTTTCATTGTTAATTGTGCAAAATTCATTCATTCATTCATTTTCAACCGCTTATCCCTATTGGGGTTGCGGGATTGTTCAAAATTTGAGCAATAAAAAGTGTCCTATCGGTAATAACTGTTGAGTTCTACTTATGTATACTAAATATTCAGAACAAATTCTAGCCTATAATGTTAATCAAAGTCTATTTTTTAGTAATTAACTATCTACCGGAGCTCTTTGAAAAAAAAAAATCGCCAAAAATGGGCAATTTCAACATATCGATTCCTCAACTCACCATAGTAGTAGGCCCATATTATCCCTGATCATGGAGTATAGTTCGTACATACACTGAGAAAAAAGAGGCTGCGATTAACTTTTTTTCGTCATAATTTTAATTTTAACACTTTTTGGGTGTAAAAATATATCAACATTTTTTAATGTTAATTTTACACCTTTTAAGGGCAAAATCAACATGAAAGAAGGGTAACTTTAACCCATAATACACCTAAAAAGGGTAATATTTACACCGTTTTCGGATCAATACTGCACGGTACAATTAACTTTTCCGGAATGTTATTTTGAATTTTTCGGATTTTTCTCAGTGTAAGATATTTGCATATAACAAAAACATTCTCTGAAACCATTCCTTAATCTTTAGTTTTTTCCCAAACGTACAACTTATTTCGGAACGGAGGATTGCAGGAAAATATTCGATAAGATTTTGAATAATCAGTAAAATTGCTTGTTATTCAAATTCGGGATTGTAATTATTTAGAAACTAGGCTAAAGCCCTAATTTTAACCCGGCATAAGTAAAGTTAGACTCAAGAAATTCAAGACGTAACACACTATCTCTGTTAAATGTTATTGTTTTAAGACTTTTAAGAATCATAAAATCTTAATGTGTTACTCACAATTTTGCCCATAAAAAAAGTAATGATCCTACTTAATGATAATTTTTTAATGGGGTGATATATGTATGCAAAAAAGCTACTCGTGATACTTGTGATAATTTTCTCTTTGTATAGGAAAATTCCTCAAAAAAAAACCTATTACAATATAATATAATTTAGAAATTCAGGGTCTTTTCTCAGTGTAATTTCATGTGAAGTATATTTGCAGTGTGATTGAGCACTAAGCGAAATCGTAAACCTTCGTTCTTTTCGTTTTTACCTCATCAACAGTGTGCTTGGGTGAATTAGAGAAGGTGGGATAGGTTTTTGGGTGGGCGGGAGGGAAAAACACAAGCTGAATGAGTGAGAAGTTATATCTGATAATTGATAGCTATATGGCGAGATATTGTATGGAAATTGTGTTAATTGACGCGTTTTTGTAATCTCAGGATTCACACTGCGAATGGCTCATCAAGGCGAAAAACGATAGTCAATATATAACACTAACATTCCGGAGTATGGGAACAGAATGCTCATATGATTACATTTTTGTATACGACGGTGACAGCTTCAGATCTCCGCTTTTGGGGAGTTTCAGTGGCAAGACTGAGCCACAGCAGGTTGTCGCTACTTCCGGAAGTGTAAGTTTTTTTTTGGATTTTCCTTTTTGGGATGGGAAAAAAAAATTTTAATAGCAATTTTGAGGTCTAATAAAACTTCTCTCCTTCTCGCGCATATTTTGTGCTGTTGTTGCACATAATAAAATTTCCGTGCATAGATGCTAATTCTCCTGTATAGCGATACAAATTACGTACTGGATGGCTTCAAGGCTGAATTTTCCGTCACGAATTGCCCCAATAATTGCACCAATCGAGGCAAATGTGTTAATCACAAATGTATCTGTCATGGGGATTGGATGGGGGAGGATTGCAGTGGCAATGCCTGTCCAGACAGATGTGGCGAAGAGGAAGGCCATGGGGTTTGTTCGGGTGAATGTAGGTGCAGAGATGAGTATTCAGGGCAGAGCTGTAGTCTCCACAATAGTCATCCGGTGGGGAATGAGTGGCACTGGTTGTCTAATTCTATCGAGGGACTGTCTCCAAGAGCTGCTCATACGGCTGTTTATGTGCCAGAAACGGATTCCCTCTACGTCTTTGGTGGATATGATCTCAACAACATCCTAAGCCAATTGCAGGTAAGCCATTATTTTAAAGATAACTGACTTTATTTCTTTTGACTTTTTTTTTAGCGTGAAATGCTCAAATGCAAGATATAGAGCATTCCGCGAATTTTCATACACTGCTACTGTTTTTTTTTTTTTTGGGTATCAACCGGTTTCCTAACGATTTAAACTGGTTCATAAATTATCAGAAAACCAATTCAAGATTAAAAATTAGTTGAGAAGTTCATATTATTCAATGCCTCTCGACCTCTCACCTTCAAGTCATTTTAATACATATTGGCATTGAAATAAAATTTTAGAGGGATGTTGAACAATTTTTTTTTAAAAATTGTATCCGAAAATGAGAGAAATCGACAGAATGACCAAAATATATGATAGAGCGTTCGAACTTTGCAGAATGCCCGAACTCACGAAATAGAACTCTCCGTGAATTATCTTTCACACAGTTGTTGGCTGCATATAAATTGGCTTCTGTTTTAAAAGTAATCAGAAGATTATCCTGAAATAGAAGCTTACTTAATTAGTTAATTTGTACTGACTGTGAAAAAAGTTTAAAAAACATTGAAAAATCGGTAAAACGAACGAATTGAGGTCCTTCTCATATATGAAAGCGGTGGCATTTAAAATCTCGAAAAAGTCAAAATTCAGATAAGGCCAAAGTCGCGAAAGTCAAAATCCCGAAAGCCATAAGTCCAAACGCTAAAATTCCGAAGAGACAAAATTCTGAATTAGTCGAAATCCTGTATGGATCATAATCACGAAAATCCAAAATCCCGAAAACCAAAATCCCGAAAAAGCAAAATCCCCAACGCGAAAATCCCAATAAGCCAAAATCTCGAATGCCAAAATCCCGAAAGCCAAAATCCTGAAAGCCAAAATCGAGCCAAAGCCAAAATGAGTCGAAATCCCATATGAATCATAATCCCGAAAAACCAAAATCCCCAACGTGAAAATCCCGAGAAGCTAAAATAGAACGCTAAACTCTTAAAAAGCAAAAATCCCGAAAGCTAAAATCCTGAAAGCCAAAATTCCGGAAAGCCAAAATTCCGATCACCAAAATCGAAAGTCAAAATACCGAAAGCCATAAGTCCGAACGCCAAAATACCGAAAAGCTAAAATCCCGAAAAGTCAAAATCTCGAATATCCAAAATCCCGAAAGGGCCAAAATCTTGAAAGCCAAAATCCCGACCGCCAAAATCGCGAAAGTCAAGATCCTGAAAGCCATAAGTCCGAACGCCAAAATCCCGAAAAGACAAAATTCTGAATGAGTCGAAATCCCGAAAATCAACATCCCGTAAATCCAAATTCCCTAACGCGAAAATCTCGAGAAAGCAAAATCTCGTACGCTAAAATCTTAAAAATTCAAAATCCCGAAAGCCAAAATCCTGAAAGTCAAAATACCGAAAACCCAAATTCCAAAAAGTCAAAATTCCCACCGCCAAAATCTCAAAAGTCAAAACACCGAAAGCCGAAACACCGAATAATTAAAATACTTGAAAAGACGAAATAATACGGACGGAGGAAAATGTCTGAAATAATTTCCCAATACACAGAAAATTTTCATTTGCCTCCAACAAGTACGGGTGCGATCGTGGGATTAGTTATGTTATGACACTTTTAAAAATTGAGAAATGTCTTCTTTCAGGATTTTGACCGAGTCCCATTATGAAAGAAATGACCTCTTAGTCCTGTACAAATAAAAAAAATCAAGAGATATTTTCAAAATAAATCAAAAAACATATTAACCGGGGGATGGTTAAATTTTGGCCTTATAAAACACAAAATTTCGAATTATTCGATCATAGGTGTTTATGGGCTACTTCCACCTGAGCTACCTCCGAAACTTATCTAAAAATAGAAGAAATCGCTGGAACCGTCTTGGAGACTACTCAAGAATATGGTTTGGTAGGGGTTCGATAGTAGGAGGTGATATCAACACCCGGTCTTCGGTGACCACCAATTAAAAAATATCATTATCTCCAAACATTTTTTTCTTCCCCCTGCCTCCGGCTATCCTCACAAAATCACAATTTTGGTTTATTTCGAAAACGTTTCCTACGATTTCTTTTTTTTTTTGAAGTAGTCCATGTTCGTCTATCAATGATGTTAAAAAATCGCCATCTTGAATATTTGGAGGTCAAAGTTTAACCGGTCTTTAGGGCCTACTTTTCAACCGGTTTGATAAAATTTAGATTTTTTTAAAGGTCTTGAAATCGATAATAAATCGGTGAGGTATCTGTAAACGATTTATTTTTCTCGTACAGGGGGTCCCGGGATTATACATACCGGGGTTATGCATAAAGAGGATTACGCAAACATATCTATGCATCTATGCCTACAATTAGGAGCTAATTTGTGAAATCATTTTTGAAATATCGTCGGTTGCGGTTACCTTTGTCGTGTCTGCATTCGGAGCAACTACAATACAGACGTCCCCTCTTGCGTAAAATGCTGACACAAAAGAAATGCAGATACGACAGAGGTAGCCGCAACCGACCATATCCCTAAATGTATATATTTTTTGGGAAGGTAAATTTGAAATCAGCTTTTTAAGAACTATTGGCGCTGAAAATAGCCTGAAAATTTGGCGTCAAATATATTTTGCATATTTTACGGCGTTTGTGTAACTTATTCGAAAGAAGTCTCCTGTGGGTATGCAAATTTTCTCTATGCATTATAGCCATTTTGCGCGATTTTCTTCAGTCCCGAAAATATGCATAATCTCAGGATCCCCTGTATTTACTTTTTTTTTAAATTTATTAGTGTGCTTGTAATGCCCAGCGCACAATAACTTTTGTTTTATAAACATGTTTTTGACATTTCAATGAGAGTGAATGAAACAGAGATCTAGTCATCTTGCACAGAAAATTTTGAAAACACGTTTACAATCAAAAGTATTGTGCGTTGGACATAACTCATGCCAAAACAATCCAAAATATACATTTCTTTATAAATTTTCGATTTTGAAATATTTTTTTATGATTTTTGAATCAATTTGATCAGTACGTCAATAGTAAACCAGTAGGGGAAAATATTCTCCCTTCGAACATTCATGCCTTCGAATAATGTGAATTTCTTTTATTTATGGGGTAGGGGAATTGTAGTGAGAGATTAAAAATCGTGTGTAAACAGGGAGTCCCGGAATTATGCACATTTTCAGGACCGGAGATAATCGCGCGAAATGACATTATACATTCAGAAAACTTGCATAGCTCCAGGAGATTTCTTTCGAATAAGTTACAGAAACGCCGTAAAATATGCAAAATATTGCCAATTGAAGAAGAAATCCCGGTATCCCCTGTAGTGGAAAAGTTGGATTATGGAGGGTCCCCCAAGATCCTATGTCGCTATCTATACCCGTATAGCCTGCATGAGACTTTAGTAATTTTGAGAATAGCAGGCGAGTGTATTAAATTTTCAGAATTTGTCAAAAAAAATGATAAATTTTTTTCTCCGAGGGTGGAGAAGGGGATTAGGCAGCATTCTCCAAGAGAACAAAATAGAACGATTAAATATTACTCTCATTGTGTACTTTGAGCAATAATGTAAGAATTTCACCTAATTTTATCAAGTGTTTGCTGTGAGCTAAAAACAGAAGTTATTCTTCGTATAAGAATTTGTCACGCCGCATGTGGCTGTTTACATTGTAGTCTTTTCTCTTGGGATAGATTTATCGCTTTGCAAAGAGCCGCTGGGAAGATGAGTGGGGTGTTAAGCTGAAAAACTCCCACAAGTTCGATAAGACCCATGTGAAGGAGGCACTCGAGACAGACAGCAGTCAGTGGGGCTTGAGTGCATCGGCCTCGTTCTTCCGCAACACTTTATCCACCCT
This sequence comes from Phlebotomus papatasi, assembly GCF_024763615.1. Lineage (NCBI taxonomy): Eukaryota > Metazoa > Arthropoda > Insecta > Diptera > Psychodidae > Phlebotomus > Phlebotomus papatasi. The sequence goes on from NC_077224.1 coordinate 23,258,848, forward strand.
GTCGACTTTCTACGGGGACAAGCAGCTGGCTATGATGAGAGATCAGCGATCCCCAACGCACCATGTCAATCGAACAGCTGATGATCTCATTGATGATATTCTGGGCACTTCGAGGCCCAGTGCAAGATATGGACATGCTGCCTGTCTCATTCCCAATGGATTTGTCATTTACGGAGGGAAACTGGCCAATGGGAGTCTCTCGGCTGAATTGTGGTTCTACAATGTCAGCCAGGGTGGGGGCGAATGGAGCTTGAGGGCGGCTAATTCAACGCTGAAGCCTCCAGCTCTTACACGTCACACTCTCACTTTAGCCGGTGATTATTTGTATTTGTTCGGTGGCAGTCGAGACAATGGAGAATTCTCATCACGGTGAGTCACATTTTCTTCACTAGTAAATGATGCCAAGAGATGATGTAGGTGTTCAACTGTGTTTTGCTTTCGCTAGACAGATGCTGGGCACAAAGGTAGATGCACTCACTCTAAGTGTTTTGATGAGATAAAAAAAAGAAGACATATGTGAATTAATCTATTCATTAGTCATCAGTTAAATAATGTCTTTTTGTTCTTTGGATTTTTTTTCATTTCACATCTTCTGTTCACCAGACTGGAAAACCAATTATTAGAAAAGTCTATTGGAACACACATTTAATTTTTCTTACGGGGAAGGTCGCATTAAGCAAAAAAAATTGGTTTAAATAAAATTATTTGAGTTTAAGGTGTCTCTATTATAACTTGATCTGTGTTCTGAATTTTAATTAAATATACGAAATGTTACAATTAATAATTAAAATAGAGCACATGAAATAATTCTTCTTAGTTTAACGAACTCATAGAAAGAATAGGACAATTTATAGGGGAAGTGCTCATAATTTTGGACAGGGTGATAACCATCAATATTCTAAGTTTGAAGTGTGATATTTTCAATAATAAGTGATTTTTTGTTACTCCGTTTTCAGAAGGGTTCTTTAGAAACTTGAAAAGCTGTTTATTTTCTTTGTTTTTACTAAAATTAGTCTTAATACGTTTAAAAATGATTTGTTATGTAGAGACGAATTTGACTCTTCTTTCGAACATCTTGCTTGTAATTTTGGACACTTTGGTTGTAATTTTGGACAGCCAATCCGTTTCAATAGTATGCCCATTGTTTTCCATTTCAAGAACCTATCTTACCAAGTCCTCTTCCTGTTTATGTAAGGGAACTGTAGAATGTCACAAAAAGTCCGAAAACTTTCTATATCATTCATTAAATTGAGTTGACTTCAGTACTCCAAGTATACGCGGATTCGCACATTCCCTGGCCTTTCCGGGACCATTTTAAGGCTTTTCTCACAACATCTCGTTCGTATAGGCATTTAGGCATTTATACAACCTAGTCATCAGAAAAGCTAAAACTTCACGAAATTTCGAGAGAAAGACACCTGTCCAAAATAAGAAGTATCACCTCACTGGTGAATCTCTTAGAAAATTGCCCATTTTTTTATACGAAAAACGTAATTAACAAGGCAAATCTCACTTCAGGTCAAATGTACAAATCACCATTGACGTGAATCAACACAATTTTTAATTAATATTCAATAATATCACTTAAAAAAGCGAAGAAACATTATTAGTACTTCACCACAGCTAAACAAGGCTGAAGTAAACACGAAGTTCTGTCATATTTTTCGTAAGCAATTGCTCACACTGAATTTTCAACAAAACTATTTTAACTCAAATCATATTTAAAATTTAACGTATTTAGTGTTAAAATCTTCCAAAAAGAACAAATATTTAGATAGAATTATATTGGAATAATATTGGAATAAAAATCTATAATTTTAATGAATTTGTTTTTAGTGTCCAATTTTATCCTCAAAGTGTCCAAAATAAGAAACTGGTCAAAATTATGAGCCCTTACCCTATCTCAGTGAAAAATGAACAGAATTTGATGAGAGTTTCACCAAAAGAAAGGGCGTCAGTTAAATCAGCATTTGTCGTAACTTCATTTTTGCGATTTTGGGATATATACATATCGTCAGTTGGATCAGCAATTATCGTAACTTTCTCATCACCTCATCAGCAGTTCTTGTATATTATGTGTATTTCCATATTGTTAGAAGAAGTACTGATGAAGCGATGAGGAAGTTACAACAAATGCTGATTCAACTGACGATATTTAGATATTTTGTTTATTAAACGCACTTGAGAAAAAGAAACTTTTGAAAGCCCTTTAAAAATTATTTTACACAAAAATTATCGTAAGTGCCCTTAATTAAGAAAAAATTATCAGAATTTGTCGTAACTTCCATTTTTGGGGAAGTTACGACAAATTTCCATACAAAATTTTCAGTAATCAGCATTTGCCGTAACTTTTTTAGCTCACTTGCGTGGCTTGTAATTTGCAACAAAAATGTAATATTTTTCATTAAAACGTTCACAAACTCCTTCAAATATCCAAAGAAAGTCCGAGTAATGCAACATTAAATCATTTTAATTCGATATTTGTGAGAAAAAAGTGAGAAAAAATCCCTACCCATCTGTCATTAATTCAAAACAAAACAAGCGACGAGGCGCACAAATTTTTTTCAATAAAATTTACGAAATGAAAGATTTTAGGGACAGGGATAAGAGTTTAATTCAAACCTGTGCTCGTTAAAAGTCGTGTAATATCGGAAATTTTGTGTTGATAATTTTAATGGAAATTACAGATAGCCATACTGGTAACACTAATCCTGCTCATTCACGGTGTCATGATAAATATTTTTGCGCCAAAAAGACATAACAGACATAAAAACTCATATAGAAAGAAATTGTCTTTTTCATAACTTTGTCGGAAGACGGATAGCTGTTCACTAAACACCCTTTTACTTGAATCTTGCGGAAATATGAATAAATTTAAAGAAAATATCATTTCAAATGACAAGCTTCATAAATCGCGCGTAATTCAACTCGAGAGAGAGAGATAGAGACACAAATAACTCACTTGACAAACGTCTGGCGGCGCTGCGGTTGCAAAAAATCACTGAAATGCGACAAAATATTTTCTTCTCTATTGTATCCTTATTAGCAGTCGTGTCTCTTCTTGTAATATGTTCTTTTGTATTCCTTATCAACCAAAATAATGTTGTACAAAAGGGTTTTTCTCAAACCTATCCTGAATTTTGGGACAGCTCAAAAGAATATGAGTCTTCCAGCTCAAAATTTCATCCCAATGTTTTTGTTGTAATATCAACAATTATTCACAATTAACCTAAATAACTGTATTCAACTAAATTATTAAAAGGATTTTCTTGTGAAAATGACTTAACTCTAAGAAATTAAACAAATTTTCACATTAAAAAACCTCTCATTTTCTCTATGTGAATTTTCGCAGCATTTCGAAGAATTCCAACAGGCACCACCAAATTCACTTCGGCTTTTCTTTTAGCTCATGCCTGATTGAATTATTTAGTCAAATAAAGGTGCTTATTATCACTAAAATAATTCAAATTGATATAATTCATTTTAGAAAATTGTCGTAAATTCCAAGATCTCCATACATTGAAAGTTATGGCTTTATAAACGACGGAAGTTACGATAAAATATTATTGTGTTTCATCGAATATATATCTCAATATCTCAGCTTTTAAATTATTTATAAAGATTTTTTTCGAGTTGACTTACAGTTTATTAGTGCCACATTTATTATTTTGACTCAAAAGTATCGCATTCGGGGCTCATTTTTAAGAAAAATAATATTGAACAGAAAATTTCGTCTCCTGAAAAGTTGTCAAAAGCAAGTTACGACAAATGCTGATTTAACTGACTAGGGTAGAGTTAGTACTTTTTCGCCAGTAACCCTTTTTCGCCACCTAAATTAAAATCGCATTTTAAGAAAATTATGAGTTCATGGAACTACGAAATGACTGTTATTTCGTGACCTCTAGCCAAATGTATCAGAAAACTATATCAGATGCTCCACCGACTAGATTATTTGCAAGTTAATTAAAGAAATTGTCGACAAGGTGAACAGTTACCAAAAAAATATGGAGTTCTTAATAAATTTGTCAACGCTCAGACAAATTGTCTTGCAATATTTTATGTTTTTTCAGTCGATATTTTTTCACTGAAAGTCAATCCGTTATTAACTAAGCTTTGTTCTAATATCATTTTTTTAATAATGTTTTCCAAAAAAAAAAGAAATACGGCTGTGGCGAAATAGGGCTTACTTTTTCGGTTGTGTAAGTACTTTTCGCCACTAATTTTTCCAAGCATTTTACAAGTGGCGCTCCTCGCGGAATTTAGTTGAAACATGCGTAATTTTCAATTGATTTTTGTCGCCAATAAAAAATGTGCAAAAAATCATTCGAAATACTCTAATAATTGTCTAATATCGGTGTTAAATAAGAAAAGTACTGTGCCGTGTACTTTTGGGGTTTTCGAAAGCTGCTGTTTCTTAAAAATCAATTGAAAACAAGTGGCGAAAAAGTGCTTACACAGTGGCGCAAAAGTGTTTACAAGGTGGCGAAAAGTACTGAAACATGCATTGCTGCAGAAAATGTATTTTTCTACTAATACTCAAAAGTTCCCGGGAAGTCTCCTGGTTCAATAGATAGACAATGCTTCAAAGCACTTGTACACAAAATTTCTTTTTATTTCGACAAAAAGTGTAAGAATTATAAGATTGTCAAACCTTAAGGTGGCGAAAAGTACTTACTCTACCCTAGGTAAAAACACGTGTTACAATGTTTACAACAACGAAAATGCGGAAGTACACTGAGAAAAAAACGGGGGTACGATTAACTTTTTTTCCTCATAACTTTAACACTTTTTAGGTGTAAAAATATATCAACATTTTTTAATGTTAATTTTACACCTTTTTAAGGGTAAAATTAACATGAAAAGGGTAACTTTAATCCCTAATACACATAAAAAGGGTAATATTTACACCGATTTTGGATCAATATTGCAGGGTAAAATTAACATTTCCGGAAGGTTATTTTAACTTTTTCGGATTTCTCTCAGGTGTAGTGACATCTGTCATAAAAATATCAAATCATTTGGAATAATCTTATCGTGGACACGCTTTAGAAAATCACAAGTGCTTGTAACTTTGTGTCCAATGACTGTGCGACTCTCACGGTGTCATCCAATATTCATTGCAATCTATATTAAATTGCAAGAAAAAAAAATCCACTCTTTTTCCCACAGTTTGTTCAAGATAAAGATATCTGACCAGACGAATGATGAAAGTGAGAATGGCGAGCAGTGGCAGGAGGTGTCTCCGCGTGGAGGCAAAGTACTGGATGTTCGAGTTGTGGCTCATACAACAGTCTATCACAAATCTTCCAATTCTTTGATTGTCTATGGAGGCGTTGTGGCTGGAGTTGCGCGATTTTCGAAGCTCTCTGACAGGATGTTCGCCTTTCAGTTGGATGAGCGTCACTGGACGGAGATTATGTATCCTAGAACTCCTCTTCGGGATGCTTACATTCCGCGTGAGAGAGCTTTTCACACGACAACAATCGTTGGGAATTATCTGATAGTCTTTGGGGGATATTCCCATCGGCACAACAAAGAGGAGATCTGCTATGACAATCAAATGTATCTGTATCATTTGGGATGCCATACGTGGGTGAATCAGGATGTTCTGGGAGTGGGCAAGAGATCGCGATATCCGAAGCAACAAGGAGTTTTTGCTCATGCAGCATCCCTGAGGAATCGCAATGCTCTGTTGATTGTAGGTGGTTACCATGGGAATGTCAATGGCGATCTGTTGGCCTACACCCTCCCGCCGATGCTGGTGATCAAGGATGAGGAGACTTTTGAGCCAGAGCCACTGTGCTCGAAGCACGGAAGTGTCAGTGAATGCCTGTCGGATCCCGAATGTGGCTGGTGTTCAGCTGATGGGGTTTGCTATGGGCGAACTGTTGGGGCTAATTGCACAACAAATCTCCAGACAACACGATGTCCAGGAATTTGTCCAGCTCTTGGAGATTGTCATTCGTGTCTTCTGCATGGAGCTGTTAATATTGATGCGGAGAAGAAGCATCAGACTGTGGCGCACAAATTGGGCTTGGGACAGTGCACTTGGTGTGTTCAGAATGCCAGATGTCATCACAAGGATGACAACTACGGAGTCTGTGGTGAGGATACTCCGTCTCAGAGTCCAGGATGGTGGGGCATGAAAGGAACAGAAATTACGTCAGCCAATAAATGCACAAAACTCGACAAACGTCCAGGACTGACCTTCATTAAGTATCTCCATCCAGTGAACTGGACAATGCCGGATCAAGTGACCATAGTCAATGCCACGATGGTGGATTTCAATGCGCCTTCATCCAGTACGCACACCGAGCAATCCTTCAATGGGGACATGGTGGCCAGATTGGCTGGATACATCCGTCCGCCGCATTCCTGGGACAAATCTGGCGAGATGCTGAGAGTTTGTGCCAGCTACTCAGAAGCAACCCTGAGGCTCTCCACTCCCTACGATACGCCCAGTTTGGCGGCCAATATCACGTCGGAAGCTACACAATGTGCCATGGCTAACTGGCCAGCGTTGAGAGGAGGGAGGATCATGGTAGATTTTCAGGTAAGACAAAATTCTTTCTAATTCACAAAACTTTTTCTTTAAGAAATTGTCGGGTCTGTATTTTTAACATCTATTGATAAAAAGGGATGGCAAAGCGTCCCAGGCTTTGCGAAATGCTCGAAGTCGTGACTTAGATGATATACCGCAAAAGTACTTTCGCATCATTTACCGGTTTTCAAACGATTTGAACCGATTCATCACTCAAAAGATCCCCAGAATAGTTTTAAAAGTAATAGAATTGATTTTCAGATAAAAATTTTTTATCGGTTATGAACCGGTTCATTACCGATTCAGAACCGATTAGAACCAGTTCAGTTTTATAGGAAATTCCAAGACCTTTCCAACGACTCCAAACACGATACCATTCCGTTGAAACATGCGCTCTTTAGTGTCTTTTTAACTTTGACCTTGAAAAAACGTTATTAGGAATGATGCAAAGGTATTTTCGTCTAAGGCCCTATACACACTATGTGAAATTTTTTTTAAACCTGCCTTTTTAACCCTTTAAGGACGATTGGAACACCGGTGTCCCATAAAGAAAATAATTTTTCCTGACTACCTAAAATTATTTTTTTCTTATATTTGCACGTAATTGCAAAGTAGTAGGTTAAAGTAATCTAGGATATTTTTTGCAGTTCTACAGCTATTTGCTATATAGTAAATTTTTAAGCTCAAAAATCACGAATTTTTAAATTCTCATTTAGAAAATTTATTTTAATTATTTTTATACTTCCAATTTTTTAAGTATTACCATTTTGGAATAAGAAACTACAATACTCAAACATTATATTTTTCATCAAAGTGAAAATTATCAGTCATTGGTATCGTCAGAAAAATTATTTAAATTTTTGAGCTATTTTTGTTCCTATCGTTCATAGAGACAAAAAATACACCAAATCAGACTCTGTTGGCTTTGCGAAGTTTAGATGTAAAACGATTCACAAGTTTTGTTTATCGGTTTCATTTTTATTGCTAATTTTCGGCCATCGAAAACTGTCTCGTCGTTAAAGGGTTAAAGAAAATTTCCTCTATCCTTGTAGGCAGAAACGTCAGATTTTAAAAAAAGGCAATTTTTGACGAAAATTACTTCTAGTGTGTAGGCACCATAAGGATGAAATGTCCGCCTGGGTAATCTCTATCTAAAACATATCCAAAAATGAAAAAAATCGCACGACGCATTTTCGAGCAATCCCAAAAAACATGGTTTTGGAGGGGAACGGGAGGGGTGGGAAGAAAATGAGGGGCATGTTAACGATCCTTAGGTCGACTTATGGGGGGGGGGGTCCTCCCAACGTCCCAAGTCGCTATCTCTTACCGTTTGGCCTCTAGAGCTGGCGATAGCCGGACGGACAGACGGACAAACAGCGTGACGCCAAAAAAAAAAAACTCGAAACTTCAGATTTGCAAAATTCTTACAAAAGGGACATATAATAACTCGAAATGTACGCAAATTCGATTTAGAGCTGAAGTTGGAGGACGCCATTCAGTTATTTTGAATCAAATTCATGAAATTATACAAATTTTGTGTTTAAACCAAAATATCAAGGATTTGGATGGAGTGACAGAAAAGTGATATATGGGTGAAATGTAGACCAGAAAGTTCTCTATAATTTTGCCATAGAACTTGATCTCATCGATTACTCAGAAGCCGAGATAAGCGCGGTTTTTTGTTTCTCAACTCGTTTTTTCAACCAGAGCGCCTCAAGTGTTCATTTGTTGAACTTCAACTATATCAAAGAATTGTTGTATTTTGTGAGACTTTTCATTTAAAACCCTATTTTGATTGTCTTGGTCGAGTAAGATAAGAGATAAGATTTTGCCAGGGGTCAGTTCTCCATTTCGGATATTCCGATGCATCCAGGCCACCAATTGAGCCCCTTATGCTTCCCCACTCCTATTCTATCTTATCCCCCGATACGGGTAGCCGCTCTATATCACAGCTCTGTGAGCAGTCAGTGCCGTTACTATGTCACAGCATCCCTTCTCGGTGTGTGTTTGGGATCAGTGACAGCGAATACTTGTATCGACTGAAGTACCACTTTCATGTCGAAACTCGTTTTCTTACCAGCTTCTATTGTTTTTAGGCGGTTCACTTTTTTGCCAATATGTACCATTGACATTACTATTCATTCATTCACTGGACGAATTCGAAGCCGATATGGCATGAGAAATTTTTTTTCTGCTGCCGCTCAGCTCCGAACCCACGACCTCGCAGTCACAGAGCCACTGCTCTATCCACTGACCTACTCGAGGCGCCGACAAAATCGACAAAATCGGACAGATCGCATTATCTGATCGAAAAATTATGTATGGACTAAATGTAGACACAAATGTGCTCTACAATTATGTCGAAGTAATCATCAAAATCGGTTCAGCGACAGTCGAGATAATTGAGGTTATGTAATATTGAAATTGGTTTTTCGACTGTGGCGCGCATAGCGTTTATCCTAGTTTGTTGTAGCATTTGGTGAGATCTTTCGTTTAAGCCCTCACTCATCAAAATCGATCACATAGAAGCGGAGATATGATTTTTTGTATTTCGTGAACTTTGACCCCTCATATCTCCGGTTCTATTGAAACCACAGCGCACTTACGCACCATTTTGGAAACGCCTTAGACTGGACTACAACATACTAAAATTTAATTAACTTGCACAATGCCGTTTTTGAGAAAAATTAGTTTGAATTTCGATGAATTTTGACGCTATCGCAACGCCACCTGTGGTGACCTTTTGAACTTCCATCTGAAAGTGCTCATCGAGACGAAACTAAAACCCAAAATTTAGGTCAAAATGTTAATTAGAACCGGAGATAGAGGTCGGTCAATTTTCGGAATTTGACCCCTTATAGCGCGGGTCAGGGGTTATCGACTGACTTAACTCTTTAGCGTCCCACTTTTATTCAGCAGATGAATTCATGTAAAATTGAGTTTTTCCTAATGCTTTATGATCAAATGTAATAGTTCAGAGAGGAAAAAATTTTCCATTGCGTGAAAACTCGGAAAAACCCTGGGTCATATGACCTTCTTGTCCTCAAGGGAAGTGTACATACCATTTTCAAAATCTATATCACGGGCTCTCTAATAGTTTTTTTTTTACTTGAATTTATTAATTTGGCCAAAACCATGGCAAACTGGATTGTCTTGATGAACACTGTACTCCTGGTGTTCAAGGAATCTTCCTGGTAATCCCTTGAACAGTCACTGTCACAATATTTTGAGTGGTATTTGGCAAAAATAAACTTATCCACATATTTATTCACACACAATACAATTGCACAATATGAGACGCTTGCAGAATACTCTAAAATATTGCAAAATATGTTATAATTCATCAGATATAAGATGAAATGTCCAGGACCCATTTGTACCCCAAATGTTCCAACTACATTTCGTTATAGGTTTGGGAAGAAAAAACTGTTACCCTTGGGGACAATAGGGTCATATATGACTCGGAAAATTCTACACGCTTTTCTTGAAAATTGAGAGTAGTTTATTAAATCAAAATATGCAATATGCAATCTTTGGATATTCTATTTTGTGTTTCTAAAGAACTTTTTGCTGAAAAAAATAAATTAATAGAAAAAATTTCGAAAAAGAAAAGTCATTTCACAAAGTTCGAAATTAGTGATTTTTGATCTCAAATATTTTCTTTTCCTGAATATCTGGAGTCTTGAGAAAATTAGCCAAGAACCTTACATCCTTCTATTATGATGTCGTGCACAAACCGATAGATTTCAATTAATGTAAATAGTCAAAAAAATTGATTTTTCTCCGGGTCATACATGACCCTAATGACGCGAAAGAGTTAACAAGAGTAATCTTATTGGGCCACCACCACCAATTGTGCTTCTCTCCCCGCTTTCTAAGTACCGTCGTTGCGGGTGACTTTGCACTCTGCTGTTCGTGAGAGTTTGAACAATTCTAGCACTTATTGATAGTCTTCGCCGATCCGGTCTACCATGTCAAAGTATATAGGGATATGTTAAGTACCAAGTAAGGTACAATGATCCTCAAAAGGATTCTTGTAGTTTCAGTAATAGTCAATGAAATCCTAGTATAGGTATTTTGTCAAAAAACCACTACGCGAAAAAGTTATCTGAAGGTGCAATTCCAAAATCGATTTCAGAGTAGTAAATTGCCCAAATCTATTCTAAATTTATCTGGCTAGAATAATCCACTTCGATTTTGTTCATTATTTTTAGTAAATTCCTTTTTTCACTATAGTCTTCCTAAGAACGCATGATTTATATTATAAAATTGCATATAATGGACTTTCTTGAGCTTAATTATAGAAGTATTTGGCCAAAAATTATCCAATTTTTTTATAACTTAAGATAAAATGAAAGAGATCTACAAGATGGTGTAGTCGCCATCTTGATTTGACGATTCTGTCCGCCATTTTGAATAACTGTCAAAACAAAAAACTTATCCGATTGAGCTGAAATTTTAGTATGTTCTGGCTGATGTCAAGACCTTTTCAGAACATATATAAAATCCGACCTAGGTCAAGCGATTGTCTGGATACTGGGGCTCTAAGTTCAAAATTTTGACATTTTCATTAATATAGAACTACGGAGAGTTCTTTTATCAAAACCATCACAAAAAAAGGCAGTATTATCGTTATGCGATGAGATCTAAATAACAAACAAAAAGAAAAGTAATGTTTTTCTTTATAACAGCATATTATTTGAAGATCTGAAAAACTTTTGCAAAGATGAAAAAAATAAGAAAATAAATAAATGCACTTTTCATTTATTTTTTTAATTATGTAAGAGTAAATAAATATATAAAATAAAAGCCTCAACCATTTCTAATGGTTACTGAGGCATTTCATTTAGGTTTTAAAAATCAGGATTAGAAAATAAAGATCGCCAAAATATGAATATTTCAAATTTTTAAACTTTGAGCCTCTGTATCAAGGTAAATACTTGATGTAGACCGGAACATAGATACGTTCTGAAAAGGTCTTGATATCAGCTGTTGCGGAACAACACATAATTATTATTATATTATTTTAAATTCTTGTTATTGTTCCCGATTCTGTCCCCCTATGTACAGCGCAATCTTATTTGGGTCAGCAGAACCCATATGTAGCCGCGCTATTGACAGAATCGAGGAGTTGGACGGGAAAATTTAGACAATAAATGTCTTTAATATGAAGCAGGCGTTTTAATATACGCTTCATTGGTGTCAGAAGTGGGATGGGGGATGCAATGTTTCTGCATCTCTCTATCCCAGTGGATAAAAAAAGTGAACCGTGCTCCTAAATAATTGTGAAGAACAAAAAAAAAAACAAAGATAACATAGCTAATGCCAATTGAAAAAAAAAAGTTTAAAAATGGTGATTCCAAGTGAATAAAATTTGTCAACACTCCCAGAGATCAACACCCAAGAGATATGCAGAAATAAACCCATCTTCAGAAATGGAATAACCACATCGAAAATTGATGTATATATCAGCGCCAGATTAACGATATTTGAACTACACTTCGCCTAGAAAAATGATTCCATCTCCTCAACTACTTTCTTCCCGTCCACGAGCGACGAAACGCAGCATAAACGATTGCAATGATCCTACGACGGTGATCAGATGCAACGTACAAGATGACAGCCAGGCCAGTTCAAGACTTACCAGCCTTTTTCGCAGACTCCCAATCTTCCGTGGAGAACCTCATACACTGCCGCAATTTCTACAATTGTGCGATTTTATCTACTACAATTATTTTTACTGTCCTGATTATTCTAATGACAAGAGATGGGTACTTTATCTATTAGTGAAAGTAAGTTCAAATGTATTTTGCTGTATAAATGGTGCATCAATTACCAAATATTCTGAGTTCAGAGAAGCATTATTGTATAATTATTTCGTTGATGACGATGATTTTCCATCTGATCTAACTAATGATTTGATTCTATCGGATTTTTATTCAACTCCTCGACCTCAACTTCAGAATGCTTCTATTGATCTATGCGAACCATTATTTGAATATGCTCAAGAATTGAAAATACAAATACCCGAAAGTGTAAAAGTAACATCTAATCAAGATACAAAAGAAAACTTCTGCATTAAATCGAAAGTCACATGTCAATTAAAACGCATTAGAATCAATGATCCAATCAATTGTGAAAAACCTCAAATTGTTTTTCAGAAAGATCTAATGAAGTTAGAGAATCAAACGTTAAAGTCCGAAATATATGATGACACAGAGAAATTTCACTCAATATTGCTCAATCCAGAAAATCCACATACCGATAAAATAATTTCAGTCAAATTGCAACATAAAGTGAAAGAAAACAAAATGAGAATGTCCTATTTAAAAATTATTGACGATAATGCCACAAAAATATTGCCAAAGAGACAATCAGCAGTTTTTGAGAATAAAAATAATAATAAATGCCAAAATAAGGAAAGAACCCAATTTGCGACCGTGACAATGAAATTGAATTGTAACAAAATTGATGACAGTTGCAAAACATTGCAAATGCTTAAGAAGGTCAGTTCTTTGAAAAGAAACTCATACTTTTACGCATTACAGTTAAAAGATTTCCAAAACAAAGAAGTTCAAATAAACAGGGTATTTAACAAACTGTTGATACTATTGTATAAATTTCTAATAACAGTTCAAAAATATATTTATATAGAATTTGATTTCCAAAAGTTCGCGCGTATAGGCGTAGGATAAAATGTTCTTAAATTTCTGTTCGATTGAAAACAGTGATGAAGATTACAGCAAATGAACTTGGTTTAATATTCTGCACAAAAAATAAAGATTAAACATAGATAAAACTCAATTACCAAAAAAAAAACATAACTAACCAGACAAAAAACACAAAAACGGTTTGAAAAATAAAATCATAAAGCAAAAAAAAATTGTATAACATTTTTAATATAAAACAATTCTCACAAAACTCTTATTAAACTTCAAAGAAAAGAGATATTGAAAAATATTTGCAAAATTTGAGAAGTTTATTGATGAAAGAAAAAATTTGATCATATTTATTTAAAAATAATAAATATTGTATGAGCAGAAAATTAAAAAAAATTGTTAGTCTTATGTATTAATAACATATTAACACTAAGGAAAAACATTGTAAACCTTTCCCTCAAAACTTTATCTCGCACGAGGACGTGCGTTTTCCTAAGGAGGGAGGAATGTTGCGGAACAACACATAATTATTATTATATTATTTTAAATTCTTGTTATTGTTCCCGATTCTGTCCCCCTATGTACAGCGCAATCTTATTTGGGTCAGCAGAACCCATAAGTAGCCGCGCTATTGACAGAATCGAGGAGTTGGACGGGAAAATTTAGACAATAAATGTCTTTAATATGAAGCAGGCGTTTTAATATACGCTTCACAGCTACAACATACTAAAATTTCAACCCAATCGAACCTGTTTTAGATTTTGACAGTTATTCAAAATGGCGGACAGAAACGTCAAATCAAGATGGCGATCATGTCATCTTGTAGATCTCGTGCATCTTACCCTTAGATGTGAAGATCTTCATTGTCGTTTATTATCAGAAATTGTTGATTTTTTAGTATTTATTAAAAAGTGCAAAGTCACCCGCACCTTATCCCCAGTGCAAGCCTTTTTTCTTGATTTTTTTAAACATAGTAAAATTTTATAAAATTAATGCTAGTGGCACAAAATCCATTCATTAACAACTGAATACAAATAATTTTACTCAAAAAACCCCCTACTTTCACTTTAACTATCCACTTTTAGAGGGCAAAGTTGAAAAACAGCGAAAAAACGTGCAAAGTCACCCGCAACGACGGTACTCGGTTATTTTGATCGGATATTCTCATAAATAGTGCATTCTTGCCATGAAAAATTATAAAAACTTATAGTGCTAATTCCTGCTATTCCAATGAAAAATGAACATAATTTTTAGCACTTTACTGTCCTCAAGTGCTTCTGCATTATCGACTTTTTTTGTGTCGGTTTCTGTCTCGACTGTTTGGTGGTTTTAGAACTCGGCGAGGATTTAGGAAAATAGTCGAGACAAGAACTATCACAAAGAAGTGTCGATTATGTTCACCCGAAAGCTTTCTCTTGAACATTTTTTTTAGTAACATTACTGTTCTCAAGTGCTCCTGCATTATCGATGCCTTTATATTGGTTCGTGTCTCGACTGATTGTTTTCCTCAGTCCTCGTTGTGTTCCGAAAAATCATCAGTCGTGACAGGAACCAACACAAGGAAATTCGATTACGTAGAAGTGCACGAGAACAGCTATTTACTTAAGAAAAAACAATGTTCACGACCAATAAGCACCATTATTGCAAGAAATTTGAGAATAGCCTCTTTTCTAGGCTAAACGAAGTGTCGGCATTGGGAATGTCTATCATCATTTGCATCACAGTAAAATGGGTCTACAGCACAATCGTACCAATGAAAATGCCAAAGCTTTTACCTTTGAGTACCTGGAGCCCTTTACGAATGGCAGTAAGTGCGAAAGTTACTGGAATTGTCTCCATTGTCTCTCCGATTCTGCATGTGGTTGGTGCGAGATGACCAATAGGTGTCTGAGGCGAACGGAGAATGAGACAGAGTTGTGCCGAGTCGATGAGGAATGGCAGTATTTGACACTGCAGCCGGCCCACTGTGCCAACTGTTCCAACTACATTTCGTGTGAACAGTGCGTGGGATCGGGATTGTGTGAATGGTGGCCAGAAGATGCACGATGTTCCCGTAGGGGCAGAGCACCGTTGGCCGTTGTGACGGCTGCAGAGTGTCCAGCGCCGTGCTATGCCAGGGAATCGTGTTCGGCGTGCTTGGATGAGCGTGGAAGGTGTGTTTGGTGTGAAGCTACACAGCAGTGCTTCAGTTTCTCCGTGTACACGAGTGAGTATCAATTTGGGCTGTGTCGGGAGTGGTTGGATCAGACAATGCCACTGGGAGGGATGCAGTTGGATGGGTTGGGACCGGACGAATTGGCTATGGCTGTGCAACAGAATCAACCGACGCAACAGTGTAAATCCTGTGCGAGATTTGCCAATTGTACTTCGTGCTTGAGATCTCTGAGTTGTGGTTGGTGCTTTGACAGGGATAATCCGATTGAGGGGATTTGTATGCAGGGAGACTTCAATAGGTCCACGGAGAACTGTGCTGCTGCGTTGAATACGACGCAGCAGGAGGCGGAATGGGCGTATGCTCAGTGTCCGGATGTTGATGAGTGTGGACTGGGTTTGCATGATTGTCATCGGGAGGCAAAGTGTACAAATACGCATGGATCGTACAATTGTCACTGTCGAAGGGGATTTATTGGCGATGGGAGGACATCGTGTGTTCGGACGTGCTTTGAAACCTGCATCCATGGCTACTGCGATGGGGCACCGGATTACAAGTGTCAATGCAATTTGGGTTGGACTGGTGGTGATTGTAGTATCAATTGTGGCTGCAACAATCACTCAACGTGCTCCGAGGCGGTGGGAAAGTGCGATGAGTGTCAGAATTGGACAGAGGGTGAATTCTGTGAGCGGTGTTCGGCTGGGAGTTTTGGTAATGCAACTTCTATCATTGGCTGTCAACCGTGTGACTGCAATGGACATGGAAATGAGGCTCTTGGGGTTTGTGATGTTCAGACAGGAGAATGCTTCTGTCAGGACAATACCGAAGGGATTCACTGTGAAGTGTGCAATAGGGAATTCTATGGAGATCCCCGGGATGGTGGACAGTGCTTCTTTCAGTGTGAACCGCGTGGAATGTTGACGCATATTGGACGTCAGGGAATTGGATCGATGCAATCGCACAAGTCAATCTACGGAGGATCTGAGACGAGGGAATGTCTCTGGATTATCCGACCGAGGACATCTGGTGGTTCTCTGCTCAATACCAGCCTCATTCAGTTGCACATCAATCGAGAGGATCTCAATGTTTCCTGCGTTGACAATGCCGTCTATGTTTACGATGGCCTCCCCGATCTCACGGGAAACACCCAACAGAGTCAACTTCTAGCGGTCTTCTGCAATCAGGATAGCACAGCAATGACAGTTGAAGCTCATACGGGTCACCTAACCGTTTACTACCGTCAAGGACCAACTGGACAGGGTTTCAATGCCATGTACAGTGTCTTCAGTTGTAGTTCCGGAACCTGTCAACCGCCACATGTGTGCAATGATCAGGGAAAATGTGTCTGCCCGCCGGGATTCACAGGACCCCATTGTGCCATTGAACGTTGCCCAGGGAACTGCAGTGTCGCCCTCGGGCGGGGAAAATGTGATCTAACGTATGGCAGATGCCTCTGTACTCCCGGATACGGTGGTGCAAATTGCTCAATTAAGCTCACGCACAGAAATATCGTCATAGCGGAAATTTTCAATTCGCAACTGATCAATGAGAGTCTCGAGCATCTTCGGAAAACCCTCCCACGTTTCGGACATTCCATGGTAGCCGACAAGAGGGCTTCGATGTGGATGTTTGGAGGATATTCCCTATCGCATGGACCCCTCAATGACATCCGGCAATTTGACACGAAAAACAACACGTGGATGCAAGTGACGGTAGATTCAACGCCAGAAGCCAAAATGCCTCAAGGACGATACTTTCAGGCGGCAGAAATTGTCTCATCCAAGCAGGCCATTTTTGTCTACGGCGGTCTCACGGGACAAGGCAAAGGCTATGCAAATAGCATCCTTGGTGACTTTTGGCAATTCTCTCTGCAGAATCAGCGTTGGGATGAAGTGGAAATGGATGAAGTAGTAAGACCTCCGCCACTTGCAGGTCACACATTGACCTTCATCAAGGACGGAGACAGGGAGTGCCTGGTGATTATTGGGGGATTCTCAACGGAACGTGGCATGCAGAATGAACTATGGGAATTTGATATACATCAGCGAAAGTGGGAGAAGTTGGCAGCAACGGGAGCTGGTCCAGTGGCTGTCTATGGTCACTCAACCATCTTCCATGCCAACAATCAGGCTCTCTATGTTTTTGGCGGAATGGAGTTCGAGGGTCAGCGAACGGTGATCTCCAATAAACTCTTTGTGCTGCAGTATGACAAGATGATGTGGAGTGAGGTGCCGATATTCACGGAGATGCTAAGGGGAGTTACTCATATTCCCAGGGGACGGTTTCTGCATTCGGCAATCGCCACCGACGGGTACATGATTATCTTTGGCGGACAGACGAATCCCTACAATGGGACGGATGTAATGGTGGCTTATGTGTTCAGGTGAGTTCAAAAATGTGATTTAATTTAGCTAGGATTTGAATTTCATCATTTACCAATCAATTAAATTACATAATAACTAAATAACCAAATTATTACCTAATTATGACTAAATTATTACTAGTGGGAGGCTTTGAACTTTCGCACACAAAAATGATGTTCAAGTTCAGTGATTTTTTCTGACTACCATGCAAACCGTATCGATTCTCCAACTATGCCAAAAAAGTCTCTTACTTAGGGGAAAGGCTCATAATTTTGTCCAGTTTCTTATTTTGGACATTTTGAGAATAAAATTGGACACTAAAAATAAATTGATTAAAATGATGGATTTTTATTCCAATATTTGATGAATAATGAATTCTATCTTAATATTTGTTCTTTTTGGAAGATTTTAACACTAAATACATTAAATTTTGAATATGATTTGAGTTAAAATTGCCTTATTGAAAATTCAGTGTGAGCAATTGCTTACGAGAAATATGACAGAACTTCGTGTTTACTTCAGTCTTATTTAGCTGTGGTGAAGTACTAACAATTTCTCTTCGTTGTTTTTAAGTGATATTATTAAATATTCGTTGAATATTGTATTGATTCACGTTAATGGTGATTTGTACATTTGATCTGAAGTGAGATTTGCCTTGTGAATTACGATTTTCCTGTGAAAAATGGGCAATTATCTTAGAGATTCACCAGTGAGGTGATACTCCTTATTTTGGACAGGTGTTTTTCTCACGAAATTTCGTGAAGTTTTAGCTTTTGTGATAACTAGGTTGGACAAATGCCTGGAGAAACAAAGGAGCATCATCTCTACGAAGGAGATGTAGGGAAAAAAAGCCTTGAAAAGCTACCGGAAAGGTCAAGGAATGCGCTAATCAACACGTACTTGGAGTACCGAAGTCAACTCACTTTAATGAATGATATGGAAAGTTTCCGGGTTTCTTTTGACATTCTACGTTTCCCTTATATGAACAGGAAGACGACTTGGTAAGATTGGTTCACGAAAAGAAGAACAATGGGCATCCTGTTGAGGCAGATTAGCTGTCCAAATTTACAGCCAAGTTGTCCAAATTAATAACCAAGTTGTCCAAAATAAGAGTCAAATTCACCTCTGCATATCAATTCATTTTTAAACGTATTAAAACTAATTTTAGTACAAACAAATTAGTTTTAATTAGTAAACGAGTAATAAATTTAACGAGTTTAAATTTAGTAAACGACAAATAGCTAGCCAAAGTTTCTAAACAACCCTTCGGAAAACAGTAACAAAAAAAAATCAATTAGTATTGAAAATATCGCACTTCAAACTTGGAACATCGATGCTTATAAGCAAACTGTCCAAAATTATGAGCCCTTCCCCCTTTATCCTATATTAGTTCTCGATATTGCTATTTGAATATGAATAAAAAGATGAAAAAAGAAGAAATTTACATTTCTGAATTCTCACAACAAAATGGAGGCTAATGTAAAAGGCGGGATCATGCGGGAGATCCGGTATATGATGCCACTCTCTCTCATAACTTGTGGCGCACTTGGAGGAACTCTCCGAGGATCATCGCGGATCGCGGAATTTCTCGCGGATTTTCGCGGACCGTGGAGTTTTCGTGGATTTTAGCGGACCGCGAAATTTTTTGTGTATTTTCGCGGACCGCGGTATTTCTCGCGGATTTTTGCGGACCGCGAAATTTTTCGCGCATTTTCGTGGATCGCGGAGTTTTCGTGAATTTTAGCGGACCACGAAACTTTTCGTGTATTGTCGCAGACCGCGGTATTTCTCGCGGATTTTCGCAGACCACGGATTTTCTCGTGAATTTTCGGGGACCGCGGAATTTTCTGCGGATTATTATGGAACACGGAGTTTTCGTGGATTTTATCGGACTGCGAAACTGTTTGTGTATTATATTTTTGAAGACCGCGGTATTTCTCACGGAATTTCGTGGACCACGGATTTTCTCGGGAATTTTCGGGGAACACGGAATTTTTGCGGTTTTTTGTGGACCTCTGCATTTTTCGCGGATTTTCGTGGACTGCGGAATTTTTTGCGATTTTTCGAGGACAACGGAATTTTTCGCGGATTTTCACGAATTTGAGATATACAGCATTAAAGTTTTACTGGTATTTTTGTGCATTTCTCTTAAAATTTTCTTAATTTTCAAATGAAATTTGGTGTATCTCAAGCCTAAAGAAGACTCTAACAAAATCGTTGTCAAGTTTGAGGTCTCTCATCTATCTCGAGTTGCACGGATTTCGAGGTTGCCTGTAATAAATCTCAGTTACCATAAGCTTATTTGTAGTGGAATTCTGGAACAGTATGACAATGTCATTTTACAAATTTAAAAATTTCTATGTGATAAATTCGGAAGGAGTAATTAAAAATCCGAATCATATTAGTTACTGAGAGTTTCACAGAGATGCTTACAACGCCCATTAAATGCCCATTGGGCTTTAATTTTGGCCTACTCCAGTATTTACCATGAAAATTTGTCATATGACATTGTCATACTGTTACAGAATTCCCTACTGGAATTTGAATTTGCCCCCAATCCGAATTTGCAATGAAAGAATTACACCTACCATAAGCCAAATCAGGCTTATCACTGGTTTTTCTTTTCTATTACGCTCAGTTGTTTCTCGGCTAATCCTCATGTCTGTACAGATTTAAAAAGAAGATGTGGAAAAGTGTCATTCTTAATCCATTAACTCGATAAAAAGATCACTGATTGCAATGTAAAAGCTGACTATGCACACCTTCCTTTCCCAGGTGTAATTACTGGGTGAGACTGACCGAGGAAGTGGAGATTGTGGGAGATCTCCCATCGCCTACCTATGCTCAAGCCATGTCCTATGACCAAGAGAGTGGGTCCATTTATGTGATTGGCGGTTGGGATGGGAACACTCGAAGTCGAGTTACGCGAATAACAGTTCCGTCCGATTTGTGTGAGCTCTGGAGCAGCGGAAAGTATCAATGTAGGAATTTTATGGGATGCAGTTTCTGTTCAGTGGACAATACTGCACATTGTTTTTCAAATGGACGTCCGGAGGTTTGCACTGGTCAGAATGCCCGGACAATTTTCAATTATGGCGCAGTTTGTGATGAAGGGTGGCTAGCGAAGAGGAAGTGCTCAACTTTTCCCACTTGCACGGCCTGCCTGGCAGCTTGGCCTTCGCACTCGGAACTGGCACCGGCGTGTCAGTGGTGCGAGGGATGTGGGGGTGAGGGGAAGTGTATTTCAGCGGGGCAGGTGTGTGACAAGGAAGATAGCTGTGGAGTTCCTCAGACGGCCATGGGCCTAGTGACGCAGTGTGTGAGTTTGAAATGTGCAGCAGCAGATTGTGACAGTTGTCATGCGATTTCGGGATGTGCCTGGGCCCAGAATGGCACAGATCCGTGGCAGTGTGTGTCTTTGGATGTGGTTGAGGAGGAGAAATGGCCAGTGGGAGTGTGTCCACCAAGGTGCAATGTGCACAAGAACTGCAGCACTTGCCTGGCTGCAGATACTTCCGAGGGTGGCTGGGAGCACTGTTTGTGGTCAACGCAGCTCAATGAGTGCATCTCACCCAGTTACCAGCCTCTCTACTGCGCGGGAGGGGTTTGTGGGCTGGTGCTGACGCATGAGGATCAGCTGAACTGTCCCGAACCGTGTAGTTCTTTCGTGCAGTGCTCCACTTGCCTAAGACACGCCCATTGTGGCTGGTGCGCGAGGGAAGGTGGAGAGGGAGATGGGGTATGTACTGAGGGCAGCATTGAGAGTCCCACGGAGTATCCAGCTGCCTCTACGTGTGACATCATCTACGCCAGCCGACACAATATCACAACAGTCAATCCTGAGGATGAGTTCAAATGGTGAGTACAATGATTTTTGCATATAAAATATTTTGATTCAGTTTCGTTTGAATTTCTAAGATTTTGGAATAAGAATTTCTTATTAACTTTTAAAGATATGTAATCGCAAAATTATTAATAATTTATCAAAAACTTATTTAAAAATTATTATTATTATCAGAAATATAAAAATTCGGTCAGAAATGAAAAATAAAAAATGAAATTGAACGAAAAAATGAGTGGTAAATAATAAATTCAATCAATTAGCAACTTGGAAGAATACTGCGGAAAGGGCACTCGTACCAAAAATCTGAAGGTATTTTTCATAGAAAAATATTTTCTCAATAGTAACTTTGGCGGCCATACAAAGATAAAATTCAACAGATAATTTTTCTAAAAATATATCTTTAATATAGTAAGGTGGGGTAACTGGATCGTTTTCCGTAGAGTGCTACTTAAACGCTGGTTTTTGGACTGACGAAATTCTTTTTTACTTCTTCTAAATCCATAGAATTATTCACTGTTTCATTCAGAAACATAATATAAAAAAATATCAAAAATATTAAAGAAAATTTATAAAATAATGATAATACTGAAATAAGTTAGCATGCACTAAGTGGATCGCCTGTTCGCTAATTGGCTCAAATGGTCTTTTAATTGGATCACTCAATTTACAAGAATATTCTCGACAATTCTGAAACTATTCCATGAGTTATTCAGCAGTAACCACATCCCTTTCCAATGAGAATGACTTTAGCTTGCGCATGCTGAGCTCTGGATGACGCTTGAGAAAATTCTTGAACCAAGCATCTCCAGGCCTTCCATCTGTAAAATAGTTTGGAATTTTGAAGGTCTCGCAGATGATTTTGATGCTGCTTGTTACCAATCAATCTAAAATAGATTCTCTTATGCCCTAGACACACTTACGACTTAAGCCGAGAGACGACTTAGTGGAAAATTATGGAAATGAAGTTTAACCATTATGTCGAGTATAATTACACTAAGCCGTTGTCTCGGCTAATCCTCAGGTCTGTCAAGGCCTTTAGGCCATCGAAAACGTCGATATCTTTTGCCGTTTGGTCTCCAGCTTTGATTCAAATCAATTACGAATATTTTATCACTTCCAAAAGATTAATGCAATCGGTTTTGAAATTTCAAGGCATTTAATCAAAAAATCCAAATTTAAGAAAGTTGGTTAAGAAATGGCCAACCACACAGTAAAAAAATTTACAACCACTATCGTTGGTAATTTTTGCACGAGCGCTATGGTTGTGAAGTTTGTGTATTGGAAATGTTGTGTATTGGCAAAGTTGTGTATTGTCAATTTTATAAAATGGCTTCCTGTCTATAATTTTGGTTGTAGAGCAATTTTGTTCGGTTTATGTGTATTATCTGTGAAAAGTCTCTGTATTAAATAAAGAAAAAAAGAAAAAAAGAACAAAAAAAGAAAAAAACATGAAGAGAGGGTCTGAGACTTGAACCCATAGCCTTTGCGTTGATGGTCTCGCGTTTTCCGGCCGCGCCACGAACTTGCTTACTTCTCTTAAGCAATTGGCCAAGAGTTGCATCGTCAATTTTTCTAATTTACATGATGCTTCCTCTGTTTTCTGTTATTACATAATTATTCCTCATTTTTTACGACTGAGGCATATTTTAAGATTCCAATGAATGATTCTAGAAGACAATTAGACAGTTAGAAATGCGAAAAATGACTAAAATATTAGAAAAATTGCAATAGTAAACAATGAAATTTTGACAGTTCTCACACAAATTTTCCCATACACAAATTTCATTACACAAACTTAATTTTACTAGCATTATGTTAGTATCGTACAACAAATATGATAGTAATTTTACAATTTACAACCAAAATGCTTGTGACAATACACAACTTTTCCCATACACAACTTTATTTCTCACACAATTTTTTACTGTGTGCAGGTTTAACTTTGATCTTCGAGAATTCGATTTTGAAACTTTTTTTTGGTCATAGATTTCTACGATGTCTTTGTATGAACAAAATATTGACCTTTACTACTGTATAAACTGTATAAAGGGATAACTGACGGTGGCGGAACTGAGCTAGGTCTTTCAATTGAGCTAGCCACTGAGGAAGACACGATAAGCGTCGAAAGCTCTGGTAAAATTCTGTGTTTGATTCATAGGATTTGATCAACAGATTTCGACGCTCTCCGGAAGGACAGATTGTCCTGAAAAACCTCTAACTCATTGTAAAAAACTGTCGTAGTTTATTTAACTAATGGAGATTCCGGATATTATCGGGGACAAATCACTCAGGGAGAACACATCCATTTCATAAGAGTTTTCGGCGCGATCTCCAAGCCTTCATTAATGGTTAAGCCTTTGAAATGTTCTCTGAGAGTCGTTCATGGAATGGGCGAACTTTCTTACAATTTTCCACAAACTTGGTACACTAATTTGGGCGTCATTGAGGTATCTAAAAAATCAATATTCTTTAATAAGAATTTTATCAAAAGAAAGTTGTTTAAATCCTCTTGAAATGACACAGAAGTAAAAAAAACAAGATCCAAAGCTTACTGCAACTGACTTGAGGTCAAGCATTAACTGTTGCAAATTCACCTTTTTGTTCTTCATCTTGTAAAAGTCCTCCAAAGGACATATCGACTTTTTTTATGGATGCTTTGCATTGAAGGGATGTAGGATACTGTAATCCTTGCAGTATACGCAAAAGAGTAAACATGTATGGTGGTGGTAAGCTACGAATGGAATACTCTTTAATGACATGAAAAAGTCACATGAACTTATGCAAT
Organism: Phlebotomus papatasi; assembly: GCF_024763615.1. NCBI lineage: Eukaryota > Metazoa > Arthropoda > Insecta > Diptera > Psychodidae > Phlebotomus > Phlebotomus papatasi. Next base: position 23,283,192 of record NC_077224.1, read on the forward strand.
CATCTGATATATGTTGCTCTCTCTTCGAGTTCGGTTAATAAAAAAAAGAAGTTATTTTTTTTTTTTGAAAATATTTGTAAAATGAACAAAATATAAAATGGCAAAAATTAGCCCAGTTATATAAAATAAATATTTTTTTGAATTTGTAAAAACCCGTAATCCCTTATGGCTAAACCGATTTTTTGCGTAATTCTAATTGCAGGTTATATCCTGAACATATCGAATAAACACACACAAAACACATGAATTAAGAAAACTCGAGCTCGTTTGGTTTTTCAAACCACTTGAAAAGCTTTTTAGAAAATATTTTAACTTGCCCATTCCGTAGTATTCTTCCAAGGTCAATTAATTGTTGAATAAAAAAGAAAATTCCATCAGGACAGAAACCAATTTCAGACTGGAATTTCGGTTTTAGAGATGAAATTTCTCGTTTTTGTGCTCGAGATTCTCTAGGCAGGGCTTCAGGAATATCTTTTCTCATTCCTCAGGTACTACGTGCAATGTCCGCCGGAGAATGAGTGCATCAATGGCCATCATACGTGCAGTCCAAAGTCTGAACAGTGCGTGGATCTGGTGATGGGATATGAATGTGTCTGTGCCGTGGGGTACGAGGAGAGTCAGGATGAGTGTATTCCAGTGTGCAAACAAGGCTGTGTCCGTGGTAATTGTCTGGAGCCCAATGTCTGTGAGTGTCACTTTGGCTATGTCGGAGCCAATTGCAGCATTCAGTGTCAGTGCAATGGTCACTCGAACTGTGAAGGGCCTGATCGTCTGGATCAGTGCCTGGAATGTCACAATAATACCATGGGAGCTCAATGTGAAAAGTGTCAGAGATTCTTCGTGGGTGATCCCCGGAACAATGGCGAATGCATGCCATGTGCTGACTTCTGCAATGGCCACTCGGATCTGTGCGTCATGAAGTCCTCCGATGCTCATGTCTTCAATCTCACGCGAAATGAGCTGGAGAAGTATCTGACCGAGGGTCCATCAATGGATGCCGTGTGCTTGAGGTGCGACAACAGAACTGACGGAGATCGCTGCGAGGGATGCATTTTTGGGCATTTTCGCGGCACGGACAATCAGAGAGATGCGTGTAGGCCATGTGAGTGCCATGGGCATGGGAATACTTGTGATCCGGTGACAGGGGAAAAGTGCAATTGTGGCAATAACACTGAAAGTGATGCCACGTGCTCAGCTGCCGCCAGCAAGAACTCCGCTCAGCAATGCTGGAGTGTGCAGTGCTCCAAGTGCAAGGAGACCTACAGTGGGAATCCCATTGAGGGTCATCAGTGCTACAAGCATATCAATGTCGAGTCCAAGATGTGTTTCGACGCCAAAATTATCGGTGAGTTTGATTAATTTTATTAAGATTTCACTTGGATTTTTCTTATTTGTGATTTTGTCGATTGGATCAGCAATTGTCGTAACTTTTTCATCATCTTTATCAGCAATTCTTGAAACAGTAGTGTGAAAATACACATACAATTTCGGTCAATATCAATTGACAATTTCTAAAGTACAGAAATATTCTCCTTGGAAAAATAATTAAGGACTTTAAAGATTGTAGGGTCCTAAAAACGATATCTTTTTTTGAAAAACTTAAGCCATTAAGTTAAACTTAAGCAGTACTCTGAGGTTTTTGTTAAAAATTTCTTAGTAACTACGTTTTTCTGAAAAATTTCAGAAGAATTAAAGGACATTTAAGAATATTTGAGAAAAATTTGAAAAATTACAAGGAAAATGGAAAGATAGGAATAGGAATAGGGGAATGTAGGCATCCTTCGCACATTTTTTCGTGCTTCATATTTAGGACTTTTTTCTGACTAAACTGTAAAATGGGTAGTGAATTGCACTGCACCAAAAAGGTTTCTGATCTTTTAGGTTTCTATGCATGCCTAGTTCACTATCCACAGAATTGTTGGTTTTTCTTGGACAGGAAAATGAAAAACATATGACGATTGGTGCGATTCTTGCCCCCGGGGGCAGCGTTAACAAGATGGGGGTTTGGGTTCGTCATTGCTTTTTTTCTCGAAATAAATTTTATCCACAATTAAAAATTATTTTCCGATTGTTATACTGTCCCCCCTGAAAACCCGCGGAAACTATCACTGCACTAAAAAAAAAGATCTTTAAAACACATTTTTTCACATTTTCTGGAGCACTGTTTTTTCTTCCAAATGAATATCGAAAAATCGGCTATGAACATGTTCACACGGTTCAGACTGTCAATACACTCAGTCCCGGCATTAAGTCGTTCGGGATTATGCACCTCACGGAATTATGCACATACAATTATGCACGTTTGCCTACCCTTGGGAGTCAATTTATAAACTCATTTTTAAAATACGCCTGAATGTATACTAATTTGCGACGCGGAACATTTGAAAACATTTTGTTACTTTTTCAGAATAAAACTTTAATTTCTTTTATTAAGGTATTTTTTTTTAAATATTCTAACCATTTATTGAAGAACTCTGGCCAAAAAGTTCTGTTTGTTAATGCCTTTCTATTAAACAATTGAATCTTTTTGTTTGAACTCTTTTACTCCGCGCGAAATTCCTTCTACGGCAGATTTATTCAAAAGAAAGCCCCTACGGGTAGGCAAATTTTCTCGATGCATAATGCCATTTAGCGCGTTTTTTTCGGTCCCGAAAATGTGCATAATCCCGGGACTGAGTGTAACCGTCGTCTCATGGAGATGGGAAGGAGACTATACGCCTGTCGAAGAGGAAAATGACCACGAATGTCTCATTGTGGCTTATAATAGGCTTTAGTGAGGTTATGATTTTCAATCTGGGATTGTCTGATATGGATGTGCGAACGCTCACACATTCAGTGTTTGAAACCACACACAGTGTAGTACTTGCGAATTTTCCGCCACCGTGAAAATAATTTCTCTCCTATGCAAAAAATTATTACGTAAATATCATCTCAAGTAAACTCTTCATCCACTGTGTAAGTGATTTTTTTTAGAAATGAATTTAACTATGAGAAATCAAATGAAATGTGCGCCATCAAAATTACTTATTTTGGGAAAATTTTCTATTTGTGATCCTAGCACCTAGGAAAGAAGGGCTTGGCTGCCTATTTTTACAATGAAGATGAGGTACATAAATACTTAACTTATGGCTAAGAAATGCGGAACCAACTCTTTGGAAATAAAGAGAAAATTCGCATCGTTCGAAAGCTCACACGTGCGAATCCAGTTTACATTCCTCTATAACTTGATACAAAAAATTAAGATGAAGGGGAAAGCGCGCTACCTTCGGACGACTCATTTTTTTTTTTATCTATGTTGTAAATGGATTTGACCATGGCTCTTTTCAGGAATTTTAAGGAATTGAACTGACTATTAAATTATGATGTTATAATGGATCAAATTAAAAAAAAACATATTGAAAAAGGGGTGGCAAAGCGCCCGAGGCTTAGCGAGCTGCTCTAATTCCCGAGAAAGAGCTCTGACTTTGCAAATTTTACTGGTGCATATAAAATTATTGTCGAATTAAACTTGTTTATAAATTACCACAAAACCATCTTGAAGTTGAAAAATCAGTGATAAGCCCAGATAAGCTTATGGTAGCTGAGATTCTTTACAGGTGACCTCGAAATGCGTGCAACTCGGGGTGCTTGCAACTCGGAGTGCGTGAAAATGCGGTTGTGCGTTGAATTTTGGAGGTACAAAATCGCGTCGAGCAAACGCTTCTCGGTAACCGAAATGGATAAAATTGGCTCGACGCGATTCTTTACCCCCAAAATTCAACTCACAATTGAATTTTCACGCATTCCGAGTTGCAAGCACCCCGAGTTGCACGCATTTCGAGGTCACCTGTAAAGAATCTCAGCTACCATAAGCTTATCTGGGTTTATCACTAGTCATTTTCTATTTTAAATAGTCTGAGTGGGGAAGACTAACAAAAGAAAAAAAAGTTCATTGAAATTGGTTAATAAACATTGGAGATGGAGTCCGGTCCATATGGCTATAGTAAGGGTCGGGGTACAGTGGGTTGGGGTAGAGACGGATGGGACCCATTATTAAAGAGATCTTGCTCTCAGATACAACATATGCTAAAATTTCATCGAAATCCCTTCATAAACACAGAAAATGCAGTCGGGTCAAGACATTTTTGGTTATAGCTCGGGTCAGGGAGAATCTTGGAGGAGTGTGACCTATACCGTTGGAAAGGTCTTGACCTCAGCTACAACATACTAAAATTTAAAGAAAAGGCATAGTCTAGTTTTCGAAATATTCGAGATCGATTAATCGAAAATCGATTTTTCGATTAGTCGGACCTTTGATTAAATCAGATGAAATTAGGGTGTCATAAAGGTTGTAGTACTCCTCCGCGAGAGCTTCCAAAACACCAAAATTTTTCAAATTCTGATAATTAGAAGCAGAGATATGATCATTGGGTGGAAATTTTGGGGGGAGGGGAATAAAAAAAATAGATTAAATAAATTTTTTTACATGCATCTATCGGTAATCTTACTCCAAATTGCTATTTGGGTACCGTTGGATGTATGTATTCTGGATTCTAAAAATGGGTCCTATGACGGTCGTCAGAAAGTCGAATGACGGTAAGTGGGGAATAATATGACGGTAATTACGGAAGTCATTTGGTGTCATAATAACTCTGAGATTACTCGCTCACTACTAAAATATGACGCCGACTTCCAGTGTCCCTATAAAAAATCTTCCCTTCACTGGGTATATCTAAGGGGAAATTTCACTTAGGGGAATGTTGGCATGGTTCGCACAGAGTGAACCTTCGAACAACGCAAATTTCCTCTGTGTTTGCAAAGAGCTAGTTCGTCATTTCTTAGCCAGAAGATAGATAATTATTAAGTTCATGAAACGAGATGAGAAATGGTAGGTCAGCTCCCTGCAAACAAAGAGAAAATTCGCATCGTTTGAAGGTTCACTCTGTACGAACCATGCCTACATTCCCCTATCAAATGGAAAATTGAATTACTCAATGTTGTGAATCCGCAAAGTAGTTGATATTTTCGCCTGTTTTCTCAATAATATTATATTGTGCATTGCGAGCAAGAGCTCCTCCGGTAGAGAAATGTATTGTGATTCATAAAAAGACAGTGCCAAGAAAAATTAAACGAAAATTAGACAGTGCTTTGTATTATAAATACATGGACAATTTTTTGGAAAATAAAATTTTGTGATTCAGGAGTTTGCTCCAGTTTCTGGAGTGTTCTGTGATAAAAATTTTGTGTCGAAAAGACCTATTTAGTGAAAATTTTAAAAGATTTTTTTTTGTGTTGTTGCCATCCAGTGGGAAAATTTTCGACATGTCAAATGGATAATTCATCAATAGTCGAACGGCAAAAATCTTCGTAAATTAATGTGAGCACTGAATTAGGAAAACATTGGAGAAATTTACATAGAACGTAGTAGAAAACGATAGAAAATGTGAAGAATTGTTGAGAAAATAGTGTCTCTGATGGTACAAAGTTGTGAAGTGCACTTGACGTTTTCATTCAAATTGCGTACGTCGATTTCCTACCTATGCGGTAGTAAAGGACGCCAAATGTAATGTTTTTGGCGCGTCATTTTTTGTACGGAAAAATACCGTCATTCGGAGTCGCTTTTGTTACTGCATGGTAGAGTAAATTTTAGAACCGTAAAATAACGATTATCTTACTAATTCAATTTTGAGTAATTCTGTGACCAAAATTCGACGCGAATACGACTAATTTTTAAGGCGCTCCAAGGCAAGATTTTGAATTTGATTTAGCCACCTTGTCCTAGGTCTGCCTCGAGGTCGAGGTCTCCTACGCAATGGCTTGCTCATCAACGTTCAAATAATTTAATTTGAAAAAAAAGTTAAAATGAAAATAAAATAGAGAAGCATAATTTTGAATTTTGAATTGAATCCCACCCCCCATGCGGCCACCGCTGTCTTAGCGTTGATTCCAACCTCCAGGACTAAACGGTGGAAATGTCCTTTCTCTGGTTGTATGTTACGGATTTTACAATATGTTTTACATTTCATTGGGGATAGGCCAGGCAAAAAGAGAGAGCAAGATTGCCAAGCTAATCTAGTCAGCTGTATGGCAATTTATTTTCAGCCTAATTGCATAACTTCTCATAATCACCACTAAAAAATAATTGAGTCTTTAGCAAGAGCCATTTTTTTCCTTTCAGATGAATGTAAGATCAAACCGTCTCCGTTGAAACCTGGTCAGACGGTGTTCTTCGTCATCCAGCCGCGCTTCATGAATGTGGACATTAGGATAATTGTTGATGTGACACAGGGTGAATTGGATCTGTACATGAGTCCTCAGGAGGATTCTTTCGTGGTGACGACAAATCAATCCACGGGTTACCATCACATTTCCCTCGATCATCACTACAGATGGGTCACGGAAATCGATTCGGACATCATAACGCCACTGGACATCAGTCCAGCCACCAAATATGACTTTGATAACATGACGATAACGTCAGAGGAGAAGATCTTCTGGACGCCGCACATTCATGACTGCAAGTCACTCAGTGGAAGTGGATTCTATGTCAAGGACAAGCATGCCAAGGACTTGAGTACCTACATCACTCTGCATCAGTGCAATACGCTCCTGAGGGTGTTTGGGTTGAGGAATCGGCTGGTGCTGACGCTGCCACAGAATGCACACAATCTCAGTGCCACGAGATTCTTCATGGCGCTGAGAGCGAGTGCGGGGCCAGCTGCTAGCTATGGACTTGTGTTCTTCCGGCAGGATCAACTGCACATTGATCTGTTTGTGTTCTTCTCTGTCTTCTTCTCGTGTTTCTTCCTCTTTTTGGCTGTGTGCGTGGTGGCGTGGAAGGCTAAACAGGCGGCGGACGTGAGGAGGGCTAGGAGGAGGCATGTGGTGGAGATGCTGCATATGGCCAAGCGTCCTTTTGCCACGGTGACCCTTCATGTGGACCCAGATGCCGAATCCCCGGTGCAGCAACGAAGGGGACGGGGAAAGGTGAGGCAGATGCTGTCTCAGGGGCAGCAGCAGCAGCAGCAGCAGCAGGATGTGCGTCCGGTGGCTGTTGAACCGACGGCAGATGGCGTTGCAGCTGTTGGTACTGTGTTCATTCGTCTTCCAGGGAAGTATCGTACTCCCGTGGGCCTTGCTCTCGCCTCAGCGCTCATCACCCTGCCCCGGATGTATCCCACCGGGAGCAGGGCTTTCCTCAGGCGACGTGGCTCTGGCCATGGGCCATCCCAACCACTTCCACAGCAGCCGCCGCCAATTCAGCTACCGCCTAGAAACAATTAGTATTAACAGCAGACTTCTCGCGCGCAACGCTCTATTTTTTATTTGCTGTTTTTGTTTTTTCATTTTCATCACTGGAGGATTCCTTTTCTTTTTTACCGACCACGAGAGATGATGTCAGGAGAAATCAGGATAAATACTGTAATGTAAGTAGCACACATTTGATTTTTACTCTCGGTGTTCTGTTTTTTTTTTGGACTTTCATTGCCAAGGGGAAGATATTTGAATGATATGCGGTGTACTTGTGATTACATGCTCAATTTTTCTTCTGGGACACTTTTAGGTGCTCAATTTAGGATAGATAATTATAAAGTGGATTAAAAGTTTTTTTTCAAGGAAAGAAAATTATGAACAATTGTTTTTGTTCTTAGAATATTATGCAATTGTCAAAACTTTGATTAAAAAAATATAGGATCTCAAGATGAAACAAGAAAAGACATTTTAGAAATATTTTGGCGAATGATAAAATTAATTAGTTTAAAAATATTTTTTTTTTTACTTTTTTGGGTTTCTTAATGTTTCTAATATATTTAGATAATTGTTTTTCAATTTAAATAATAACAGCTGAAATAATAATATATGCACAAGTAAATCCGAACATGGGACAATTGCTGATGTTATGCCTACACAGAAAAAAAAATATTTTGTAAAAATGTTTGTAAATGTTTGCGAATTCCTATGGGGGAGATACGAAATGCTCGTGAATCGTATAACCCACAAACAAGTTCGTAAAATTTTGTACTTTTTCACAAACATTGTTCGTAACATGATCATTTGACGAACATTTTTTGTACTTTTACAAACATTTTTTCGTAAATGTTCGTAAGCACATGAAAAAATGTTCGTAAAATTTTGTCATTTGTTCGTAAATTTTTATTTATCTGGCAAAAATTTACAAACAAATTACAAAATTTTACGAACATTTTTGTGTGTTTATGAACATTTACTAACAAATGTTTGTAAAAGTACAAAAAATGTTCGTCAAATTATCATGATACGAACAATGTTTGTGAAAAAGTACAAAATTTTACGAACTTGTTTGTGGGTTATACAATTCACGAGCATTTCGTAACTCCCCCATAGAAATTCACAAACATTTACGAAATTTTTTTCAAAATATGTTTTTCTGTGTACACTGAGAAAAAAAAGAGGGTGCGATTAACTTTTTTTCCTCATAACTTTAGCACTTTTTAGGTGTAAAAATATATCAACATTTTTTAATGTTAATTTTACACCTTTTTAGGGTAAAATTAACATGAAAAATGGTAACTTTAACCCCTAATACACCTAAAAGGCATAATATTTACACCGATTTTGGATTAATATGCAGGATAAAATTAACATTTCCGGAATGTCGTTTTAACTTTTTCGGATTTCTCCCAGTGTATTAAAATATTCCATATATTAACGTAAATACTGTCTTCATTCCGAAAAAAATCACACGTTTTTAGAAGTTTTCGTTTCAAAAACGTACGGTATTTTTCGGTATATTACAAGGAGTACTTTGCGTTTTAGATTACTGATTATTTTCAATTTACCTGGGTCATCTTTAATCTTGCTACCAAAATCTCAGAACTCTAACAAAATCTCTAATGTGAAAAGTAATTTTAAGGGAACTGTGCTAAATTTCGGACAGATTGAAATATCGGACACTGGTTATTTTTCTCAAAATTTCATAGATTTTTAGTTTTGACAAATCTTTCGGTCTTCGGTGGCCCCCATTGAAAAAGAATATTATCTCCAAAAGTTTTTTCCTTTACAAGTCCCCATAGATAGGGTAAGAGTTCATAATTTTGGAGAGTTTCTAAATTTGGACACTTTGAGGGTAAATTTGGACACTAAAAATAAATTGATTAAAATTATGGATTTTTAATCCAATATTTGATGAATAATGAATTCTATCTAAATATTTGTTCTTTTTGGAAGATTTTAACATTAAATACGTTAAATTTTGAATATGATTTGGGTTAAAATTGCTTTGGTGAAACTTCAGTGTGAGCAATTGCTTACGAGAAATATGACAACTTCGTATTTACTTCAGTCTTATTTAGCTGTGGTGAAGTCCTAAAAATTTTTCCTTACAGTTTTTCAGTGATATTATTAAATAATCATTGAATATTGCGTTGATTCACATAAATAGTTATTTGTACATTTGACCTGAAGTGAGATTTGCCTTGTGAATTACGTTTTTCGTGTGAAAAATGGGCAATTTTCTAAGGTATTCACCAGTGAGGTGATACTCATTATTTTGGACAGGTGTTTTCTCTCGAAATTTCGTGAAGTTTTAGCTTTTTTGATGGATAGGTTGTATAAATGCCTCGAGAAACAAAGGAGCATCATCTCTACGAACGAGATGTAGAGAGAAAAGCCTTAAAATGGTCCCGTAAAGGCCAGGGAATGCGCGAATCCGCGCATACTTGGAGTACCGAAGTCAACTCACTTTAATGAATGACATGAAAAGTTTCCGGGCTTATTGTGACATTCTACGGTTTTCTAACTTAAACAGAAAGAGGACTTGGTAAGATAGGTTCTTAAAATGGAGATCAATGAACATCCTATTGAGGCAAATAAGTTGCCCAATATACAACCAAGGTGTCCAAACTTACAACCAAAGTGTCCAAACTTACAACCAAAGTGTCCAAAATTTGAGTCAAATTCACCTCTACATTTCAATTCATTTTTCAACATATTAAGTAATTTAACTAATTAACTAATTTTAGTAAAAACAAATACAATAAACAGCTTTTCAAGTTTCTAATCATCCCTTCTGAAAGGAGAACAATAAAAAAATCCAATTAGTATTGAAATTATCGCACTTCAAACTTGGAACATTGATGCATATACGCATCCTGCCCAAAATCATGAGTCCTTACCCTACAACCCCGTCGCCTTTCTCATGTTTTTTTTGGGGTTTTAATTAAATTGGCCCGAGGTTTTTCATTCATTTTTTTTTGGTATGTTTTGGTATGCTGGAGGCAAGGGACCTTGCAATAATAACAATCGGTCAAAAATTTTTGATGGAAAATAAACCCAATGTGGAGGCATTTTTCTTCAAAAATTCCTTCAAAAATAAGAATTTTTCTTTCAAAAAAAAAATTGAAATAATTTTTGATGAAATCAACTCCAATGTGTAGACAACTATAGAGAAAATCACCGTATTTTTATCGAATTTTATTTAAACAAAATTCTAATTCACTCATATTTTTTGCTTTCATAATTTGTCACAAGTTTTTTTTTTAAATTTAATTAACGAATATGCTCAAAGTAGAAATTTCTTTTTAATATTCAATCTTCAAAAGATGGAAATACGTAAATAATTCTTTGATGTGTACAGTACACCTCAGCTCTCGAATTTCTTCCCGTTGGATGAATCAACGAAAGAAGTATGTAGCATGAGCATTTGTAAACGTGAATCACTCTTATTTTTTTTTCTAAGCACTTTTAATGAAATATATCACAAAAGAAATCAAATCTGACAATATTAAATAGGAAAAAGGAAAAAAATAATACTTCTTGTGAAGTATAATTTTTTGATGGAACTCAGACAATTTGTAGCACTAAATAACTAAGGATAATTGTAGCCAGATAAAAGAATTAAAAAAAAACAGATGATGTCTATTGGATATTGCAATAGAATTAGAAAATGTCGCAACAGCTTTTCTATAAAAAAAATAAATAAATAAAAAAAAAACACTCAAAAAATGTGAATTGACAGGAATCTCCTAAAAAGAAACTATTTAAAAAAAAAGAAGATTTTTATTTTGTAAAAATTGGTGAAGTTAGGTGAAATATTTGTGATCATCTCTCCCTTCCTAATTCCTTCAAATGAATATTTCCACAAAAGATTGTAAAATCCATCCTTTAAACAATTGTAAAGATTTTAAGAATGTCTTTGTAAGATGATAGAATTGCGATAATATGTACACAGTTAGAATATTGTATAAATGTTCTTTTTCCCATTTTTATTTAGTTCATTTGTAGAATATTATTTTGTAGAAAGAAGAAAACGGATAGAGAAGTTAAATAAATGTATTTTGTTTTGAGAAAAAAATGTATTAATTGTAAATAGGAGATAGTCGTTAAATCATTTTAATGGAAAAAAAATGTAGTGAAAAAGAAAATCAAAGATAGATAAATGAGTGAAAAAAAAGGATAATTAAAAAATCTCCTACTATTTGTTGGTTGTGCATTTTCTCACTGAAAAAAATATAAAGAAATCTTTAAAAAAAAAGAAAATAAAGAAAGAAAAACTTTAATTTAAGTGAGAATGATGGTGATTTCGTGACAATTTTCTTCTTTAGGTTTATTTCTCTTTCTATATTGACCATCATTTAGTGTGTTAAAATTTTACACAATATTTTTGTTTTTTTTTAGTGTACTTTGGAAGGGGAGAAGAGTGAGAATATTTTTAGGCAATAAAAAGACAAAAAATTATTTCTAGCACTTTTTAGCGTATATTGAAAAAAAGGGGATAAAGTTGGGAAATATGAATTTAATTTTTGTATAGGACTATTTTAAACTGAATATTGAAATGGACTGAGAAAAAAAAGGTTACACTATTTAAAACACAAGAGATAAATGAGAAAAAATAAAAGTATTTAAATGTATGAGGGTTAAAATTAAGATTGAAAATATATATGAAAAAAATAATTGTAAAAAAATTGTTTTGATGCTCAAATATTGGAAAAGCTGCAGCTTTTGAGTTTCTCTCCTTGATTTTTGCTCGTATTCTTTATGATAAATTCACTGATATTGCGGATAGCATTTTAACTGATTTCTTTAATTCATTCTTATGGTATCTTCAACTGAAATCCGAATGAACCCTTGACAAATACAAATTACCTTCAAGTCAGGTAATGAATGACTACCCCTGGCTACCCCATGACCGGGGTCCGGCGTCAAATCGGTAAATTTTAATCCTTAACCTGAGAGAACTCAGGAAGGAACCGAGGTGAACTTGACCCCATAAAAAATCCTCCCCAAGGAAATTTCATCAGGGCATTCCATACCCAAGGAATTTTTCCCTACAAGTCTCCAAGAATATCTACCATAGAACTTCTTGTGGAATTGCTTGAGAAATTATCCACTAAAGAATGGAAATTTCCCAAGTAGACCATAAGGGTTTCCATTGGAATTTTCTCCTCTCGGACAAGATGGTAACTTTCTAGGGAATTCCAATGGATTTCCTAGAGATTTTCTAGAGAGATTTCTAACGGTAATTTCCATTATCGTTGTCTAAGATTTCCCACCAAAATTTCGATATTTACATCAGGGTTTTTCTCCCTAAAATTTCCGACAATTTCAGCCAGGAGTGTTAGGGTAGAATCTCTTGAGAAATTAAGTCGCTGAGGTGTCGACATTTTCCAAAGAGATCTCTTTTAATTCGTTCGGAAATTTAGCTGGTTCCAAGTTCCCGATGAATTCACGGAGGCATTCTATAGACTAGAGGATTTAAAGTGAAAATTTCCTCCTAGTGATTGGAAAAATGCCCTGGCCATTCCTGGACGATTCTTCTACATTTTCCGAGGAAATGTCTCCTAATTTTCCAGACCATTCTCGAAGATTTCCCAGGGAAATCGAAAGGAAAATTCCCTCCGGAAGGGGAAAATCATTCTGGAGATACGTGAGATTTCCGTGCCCAATTTATGTAGAATCTTAGGGGAAATTCTTTGAAAGTTAAGCTTATACTTCGGGCGAGATGTATTTTTAATTGCAAAGTTGATATTGCTACGAATTCGAAATTAATAAATCAAATTCGTGCCTAAAAATCCGACATTTAATGAGTGTAACACATGCAGATAAAAGCAATAAAGGAGGTGTTATTCGCGATTAACTGTGGTTGGCGAACCTTTCCTTAAAACTCTTCAAAATCAATTCATTTTAGTTTAAGATTTAAAATGAGATTTTCAATTTAAGCTAGAATTCGTGTGAACAGAACTTAAATATTTGACCAAAAATGTGAAGCTCAAATCCATAAAGATAAATTGGACCAGAGTTGGTCGGTTCCAGAAATCTAATAACTGCCTTTGGGAAAGTAGAGTGTGAGGCTGCTCGGCCCCGTTCTCTCCACTCTGGAAGAGAGACTGTGCTGACGATATTTCGCCCTGTTTTCTCCACAGGACCAGATAGTGTGTAGTTCTTAGCCTCGTTATCCCATGAGTGAATAAGTGAGACTATTTTCTGCCGCGTTTTTTCCAGCTGTGTGGAAAATTTGCTTTGCGATCTTTCGCAAAAGAAGTACAAAGATAAAAAATAATAAAAGAAAAGAAAAAAATGTGGGAAATTTTTGATGGGTTTTCCTCAAGGATTTCCCTGTGAATTATCCCCAAGTTTTTCCGATCTTTCCCGAAAAGTTTCCAGGGATTTCTTTGACAAAAAAGTCCCTTAGTTTTTTTTTGACCCAATTGACCTTTTCAGGGGAGTTCCTGGGAATATTAGGTGAGATTCTTTTCTGAGCTAAATCTTCTAGTTTTCTTTATCATTCTTAGGATGTTCGCGGGGATCTCTTTGAGAAAAATCCCCGTTTTCTTGTACCATGTTACGGGAGCTTTCTCAAGGAGGTCAAGCTATATGGAAGATTCCCTAGGAAAGTGATTCAGACTTCTGTTCGCTTGGTACGTAATCCCAAGAAATTTTGTGTTTGTTCACAGATAGCGACAATCAGAACAAATGATTCCCAACCCACAAATTTAACCCAAATAGACACAGAAAAAAAATTTGAGTCATTGTAAATTGAGGCTATAAATTAGCAACTCCTGCTATCTTATGTTTAGGATCAACCTAAAAGTCTCACACTAAATATTAAACATTGCACAAATAAGCAGTAAAAATTAAATGTGAGCAGTAGCTGAATATAAAATTTTAAAAGTAATAAAATTTTATACAAGTCAGCCAAAGGAATAATAAAGAGGTTTTCATTTTATTTGTAACTATCGTGAATGTTAATTATTCAAATTACACCTATTTTTGCAGAGATTTAGGTTTTCAACTAATCAAAATTTAACACTTTACTGATAAAATTATTTTTTATTGACCAAATTCATTTTTTCCTTGCTCATTTATTTTTTTATTTATTTATTTGTTTATCTTTTTGCTTAAATTGACAACAACTTTTTGCTCTAGGATTGTGAGATTAAAAAAAAACTAATGGATTTTGAATTAATTTTATCTGAAAATAGTTTTTGATTGGCATAGAAAATTCATTGTGGTATTAAGAAGCAATATTACCAATATTACAAACTTTAACTATCTGCTGCACATTAAATGACAGTAAAATCTGTTAAAAATATTCTGAGATTTTTTTTAAAATAATTTTTAAAGATATAAATATTTCCCTCAGTTTTGCTTTTTTTGTAATTTATTTCAATTTCTTCTGCAATAGGTTATTTCGATGGACATTTCCAATCTCTTCTTCCCTTCCAGACTCCGTTTTTCAAGGGTGTGGAAGGTGGAAGTTATTTAAAAACCTTATAAATGTAATTTTTTAATATTTTGTAAGTTTCATAAATTTTCTTGCTTGTGATCCAAGAAAACACACCCATAATACACTTGTGAATGTAAATCACAATGTGAAATCTAATTATCCTGTGTAAAAATAAAAATTTTACCCAATTTGTTATTCATTCATTTTTCAAAGTGACCCCTCAAACCGGCTTTGAACGGTTTCGATCGAGGAAGCACAATAAATGTTAACGGTGCTCTTCCCCTTTCGATGCGCCATCTTCATTTCCTCACTGCAGTTCCGCTATGTGGGAAGCTTGGAAGCCTTTTCTAAGCTCTCGCATTTTCCCACTTTTTCGAGTTTTCCCGCGAGATTATCTTAATTTTCTAAGTGAAATTTATCAGTGGGGATTCTTGACCATCTCATGGATGTGGAGTTTAAGTGTTTTCTACAGAGGAAGCGGTGATATGGGCAAGAAATAAAGTGTTAGTGAAAAGAGTGTTCCTGCGAATAAATTGCAGATTTTCCCGGGAAATTCTGTAGTGGATGGGTTTTGTGGGGAGCTAAGTGAAAAGTGTAGTGAATCTGTGATTAAAAAACAATCCCGAGTGGTGTTAATTGTTCCAAAATAAGAAATGCAAGCGCCTTTCCGGGCTTTCCGGGAGTGTATTATCAAAACTAAGGTTAGGGAAATTCGGCGCGAATAAGGGAGTAAGGGTACCCGTCTCCGGAAGTTGATCGTTTGGAGATCACATTAATTGCCTCGAGGAGCAGAACCAGAAACACCAAGAGGTGTTGGTGGGAATTCCCCAGCATCTCCAGCGAGGATCTCCAGAAGGCCTGGTGAGTCCCAATGGCTTTTAGTCCTGAAAAATAATTGTGGGCTCTTGGAGAATTCTTTTAATAATTTTGGATCCATTTTCCGGGAAACTTAATGCTCTTTTTCTTTATTGCAGACTTCAGTGGCAGAAGCAGATGATCAACCAGGCCCGAGGTAAGTGAGGAAAATCTTATTAAAAACCTTCCAGTCAGGAGGAAAATCTTTTCACTGTAGGGTTATTAATACAATCACAATTTCCCTGACTGTTTTTTCCTCTTTCATTGCCTTTTCTCTCTGTAAAAGAGAATAAGAGAGTCTCTGCGATAGTTCTTGTGAGAGAAACAAGAGGAAAAGTTGCATTTTTAAGGCTTTTCCGCCCTTTTTCACACGGGGAGTTCAACGGTTCTGCGTGCAATTTCTACCTTCAGTAGCTCATGAATCGTGGCGCGATTTTTACCAAAAAAATTTCCTTGTCTTCTCGACAAAAAGTATTTTCAAAAAATATTTATAATTTTCTTTTAAAAAAAAGATGTTTGGCATTAAAAAATGATGTCTGCGGTGGAAAAAGTGCATTTTCGGTGGTTCAATATCATAGAAAATAATGGGAAAAAATAGTTTTCTCGTCATGATGAAGCCGTAGGAAGGACATAAAGAAAAATGAAGAGAAAACAGCGTCGATACAGGTACAATTGGAAGCCCCAATCTTGATAGGGAAATTCCCTGATTTTATTTCCCAAATATCCTCAGGACCACCTTCAATTCTCTGCAGCTGCAGGAGCTCGAGAGAGCTTTCCAGAGAACCCACTACCCGGATGTCTTCTTTCGTGAAGATTTGGCCAGATTGATTGACCTGACGGAGGCTAGAGTGCAGGTATGGTTCCAGAATCGTCGTGCCAAGTGGAGGAAGCAGGAAAAGGGTAGTGTTCGCAGTCCCTGCTTCGATATGCCTCTGCCTGCATTCTCAGATTCCACAGCAATCCCCGGTCATCCATCCACAAGTGATGTCCTCTCTGAAGCTGGAGTTGTAGTCTCTCCCAGTGACATATTTGCTGAACTTCCCACCCAAACTCTCGAAGTAGATCCCATGAAGCCATCACAGATCGATGATGGACATCTATCGCCTCCATCTGGTGCAAGATTGTCTCCCAATCTCTTCCTGGGTATCAACTTTGACCAGAATATATGCCTTGAGCGCAGCAATTTGTCTCTCGAGTGGACAACTCTCAGCAATTTTTCCCCATTTCCCTCCAATCAACCCAACAATGATGCAGAGAATTGTCTGAATCTCCTAGAAAACTCCCAATCTTCTTTTGACGAGATGAAATTCCTCAGCACCGACACGGAGAACTGCATCATGAGCCTCGACCGAGATAGGAGCCTTACTATGGAACAGAAGTCTGGAGAAGCTGTTCAGCAGCCAGACTATGCCCTCTTAACGGCCAGTATGGTCGATCAGGAGGAGCAAAAAATAGATGAGACACATCTTATTGACCTGGAAGTGCCTACAATGAATTTCTAAAGAGTGTATTTAGTCAAGTGGAGTGGTTGATATGTGATTTAAATAAATTATTGAACTCTGACGATCCTATTCATGATTTAAAATTGAACTTTTTATAAAACTTAAACCGATTCGCTGTGGTTATAAAAATGCCTAATAGTCAGGGCAAGCCCCGCAAGTCCCATTTAAATGGAGGTGATTGATTTGAAATGCACCAAAATGTGTCTCGGCTAAAATGTAAAGTTAAAAATATTTTCTAATCTCCAAACATTGCAAGATAGTGAAAAGCAGTATAGGAGACCGGGGTAG
Source organism: Phlebotomus papatasi (assembly GCF_024763615.1). Lineage (NCBI taxonomy): Eukaryota > Metazoa > Arthropoda > Insecta > Diptera > Psychodidae > Phlebotomus > Phlebotomus papatasi. Next base: position 23,300,520 of record NC_077224.1, read on the forward strand.
AATTAGCCACCAAATGCGATTTTCAATTGCGTATAATTTGTAAAAAAAATATGTTTGTATGAGGCTGATAAATATTTCAATGAATAGGAAGGGAAGTCCCGTCTTAAATATTTATTGTTTTTCCTCAGTATTTGGGAGATATTGTAATTTTATAGATTGATGATTTTGGTATTTATTTTTGTGGACGTTTTTGGTTTTTAAAGGATTTTCTACACAGGATACTGGTCAAAATAGGCCTAAAGGCCTAAGACCTTGGTAAGGGGGGACAGGTAAGGGGGAAACAAAAAAAAAAAGGAAGGGAAGTACATATTTCTAAAGAATTAGCCTCTAGCCTAAAGAATTAGAAAATCATATCTGGTGCTCCACCGACTAGATTATTTGCAAGTTAATTAAAGAAATTGTCGACAAGGTGAATAGTCACCAAAAAATATGGAGTTCTTAATAAACTTGTCAACGTTCAGAGAAATTGTCTTGCATAGCATAATTTAATGTTTTTGCAGTACAATATTCGATATTTCTTCACAGAAAGCCAATCTGTTATTAACTAAGCTGTTCTAATATCAGTTTTTAATAGTGTTTTCCAAAAAAAAATAAAGATATACGGATGTGGTGAAATAGGGCTTACTTTTTTCGGTTGTGTAAGTATACTTTACCGATTCTCATTACCTATTGCGACCGATGCAATCGGATTGGAAATTTCAAGACCTTTCCAAACAATCTAAATTTATCCAAATCGGCTGAAAAATAGGTCCGCAAAGTATAGTAAAAACTTTTTCCTTCAAAAATTCTAGATGGCGATTTTTTTTTAGGTCATCATAGGTATATTTGGACGAAATGTTCGTCTATGTTTATACCAAAAAAAGCAAAAGACATGGTTTTTGGAAGGATTAAAGGGGGTGGGGAAGAATGAAAAAATCTCTAGAACAGAGGTGTGCAAGAACCGTTGAAACCGAATAAACGTCAAAAGGGACAGATAATCCTAACCGGCTTATGTAGGTGAGATTCTTAATGTGAGCTAACTCGGAATGCATGCAAATTCGATTTAGAGCTGAAGTTGGGGGACGCCATTCAGTTATCTTGAATCAAATTCGTGAAATTATACAAATTTTGTATTTAAACCAAAATATCAAGGATTTGGATGAACTGGCACAAAAGTGATATATGGGTGAAATGTAGACCAGAATGTACTCTATAATTTTTGCCATAGAACTTGATCTAATCGATTAATCAGAAGCCGAGATAATCGAGGTTGTTTGTTTCTGAACTCGTTTTTTCATCCAGAGTTCCCCAAGTAGTCATTTGTTGAACTTCAACTATATCAAAGAATTGTTGTATTTTGTGGGACTTTCCATTTATAACCCTATTTTAAGTGTCTTGGTGGAGTAGAGGCAGTCAAATTGGCATCTGAGTGATTTCAAAGCGTTATTATGGGAAAAATCAATTTTTTCACACTTAAACGGCAAAATCGGAGTGATAGCGTAGTCTGAGTGCAAAATGATGTATGGACGAAATGTAGAGACAAATGTGCTCTACAATTATGTCGAAGTAATCATCAAAATCGGTTCAGCGACAGTCGATACATTTGAGGTTATGTGATATTGAAATTGGTTTTTCGACTGTGGCGCCCCTGGTGTTGGTCCCACGAAGTTCAAATATTCTAGAAAGTTGTAGCATTTGGTGAGATCTTTCGTTTAAGCCCTCACTCATCAAAATCGGTCACATAGAACCGGAGATATGATTTTTTGAATTTTGTGAAATTTGACCCCTTATATCTTCGGTTCTGTTTCAAACACAGCGCACAATTGCACCATTTTGGAAACGTCCTAGACTGGACTACAACATACTAAAATTTCATTAACTTGCACAATGCCGTTTTTGAGAAAAGTGACTTTGAATTTCGATGAATTTTGACGCTATCACAGCGCCACCTGTGGTGAATTTTTGAACTTCCATCTGAAAGTGCTCATTGAGACGAAACCAAAAAGGTAAAATTTAGGTCGCTATGTTAATTCGAACCGGAGATAGAGGCCGGTCAATATTCGAACTTTGACCCCTTATAGCTCGGGTCAGGGGTTATGGATCGACTTAAATATTTTTTTGTTTGGTAGGTATAATCAAGGGCTACAACGTACTAAAATTTCAGCCCGATGCACAATAGAATTTTTGAGTTATTTAATTTAGAAAATTGAAAAATCTTCTTTTTAAAAATAGCGCCCCTAGAGGTGGTTTTATGAACTTGTGATGTTAGAAGGGGAACCCAGCAACGAAAGTTCCCTGTTTGAACACCGTTCAGCAAACGCGTTCGGAACAGGGTTCGGTCCAATGTAAATCCTTACGGGCTGGGAAAAAACGAACCCGGTTCAAGCAATAGTTCTCCATAGTGGCCACCACTTTCTGAACATTTGGGAGGGCGCCACCGTCGCGGCATCTCGAACAGGGAACTCTTTCGTTGCTGGGAAGTGGCATTTCATGAGAGCTTTCCAAAAAGCCCTCACTTTTTAAATTATGACAATTAGAACCGGAGTTATGGCTATTTTAAGAAATTCTTTTTGGACCCTTATAGCTAGGGTCAGGGGGGTCGGGGGACCTTAAGTTTGGTATTGATGGAAAGCCCTAAGGCCCAGCTATAACATACTAAAATTTGAGCCCGATCGATACCATAGGGGCTGAGCTATTGAGAAAACAAAAAAAGAGGGGTATTCAAAATGGCGGAAGGAGGGGTGGGGGGTCAATGCACCAAGTTGCAATTTTCACCCGATATATAACCTTTGCCGAAAACCGCAAGTCGATATCTTTTTTAGTTTAGGAGCTATTAAGCTCCAAAGAGCGGCCGGACGGCCGGCCGGCCGGCCGGGAACGTAACTTAGCCCCCCATATATTCGTGATCAGGAAGTGGCGAAACACATTTTGGCCAAGTTTGAGGTCGATCGGACGACATGAAATTTTGTTAGGATTATAGTAGGAGAGATTGTTAAGAATCTCACCTAATACCAATAAACTATAATTTTTACTTTGTTGAGAAATATTATGTATAGTTATTATAGTTTCTAATCCCAAGAGGTTTTTGCTTAAAAAAAATTAGAAATATTAAAAATATTAAAATTCAAGCACCAACGTGAAAATTTGAAAATTCGTTATTTTTGAGCTCAAATATTTTTTATATAGCAAATAGCTGGAGATTTGCAAAAAATATCCTAGATTCCTACATCTTTCTACTTTGTTATTTGGTAAAAACATTAGAAAGGAATAACTTCAGGTAATCAGGAAAAATTATTTTCTCTATGGGTCACGGGTGACCCAGTCGTCCTTAAAGGGTTAAAAATAGGCCGCCCTCAAAGTATAGTAAAAACTTTTTCCTTTACAAATTCAAGATGGCGATTTTTTTTGAGTCATAGGTATATTTGGGAGGGAAAACAACTTCTAGAAATATCGTTTTCTTTTATTGGGGGTCGTCGAAGACCGGAACTTGATATCCCTTACCGTTTAAGCTCTAGGACGGTGACAAGTTGAAAAACAAAGTCGCTTATATAACTGCTCTCTTTTTGAGTTCGAGCAGTAAAATAAGAGGAAATCAATAATTTATAAAAATTATTTGCTTTTGGTTTTTGGTTATCAATAAAATTCACGTGACGCAAGTGAGCAGTTGTGGCGGTTATTCAAAATTTTAATTTGCCTAAATTTAGGCGTTTAAAAACTCATATCGATGATTGTCATTGTCACTGTCGCATTTTCATCGACTGTTCAGTCAAGAATTCCCTTGTGATTTCAAAGCGCGTGTTGTGGTCAATTTTCCCGTGAAAAACGTGATTTTCCCAGTTTCTACCAGCCCAGTGAACAAATTTTAGCCAGCAATGGTGTCCAAGAACGAAGCCCCCAAGCGAAAACCGCAGGCGAGTGCTTACAAAGACAAAAGCAAACCGGCTGATATTCGTTTGAGCAACATAAATGCTGCAAAAGGTATGTAAAGTGGAATTTAGAGGTTTATTTGGGCATCTGGGATACTGTCTGGGGCACTGAGTGTGGGGTTCAGGGGAGATTTTGGAGGGAAAATGGGAAAAAAGTCACCATAAGGCGTGGGATTTCTGGAAGATTCTGTCATGGACATAACCTCATTTTCTGTCTTGCAGCTGTTTCGGATGCCATCCGGACGAGTTTGGGGCCCCGGGGAATGGACAAAATGATCCAGGCGGGCAATGGAGAGGTGACTATTACCAATGATGGTGCAACTATTCTCAAGCAGATGAATGTTTTGCATCCGGCAGCCAAGATGCTGGTGGAATTGTCCAGAGCTCAGGATATTGAGGCTGGAGATGGGACAACGTCCGTTGTGGTGGTGGCTGGGGCTCTGTTGGAGGCCTGTGAGAAGTTGCTGCAGATGGGAATGCATCCAACGGCCATTTCGGATGCTTTTGAGAGGTGTGCAGAGAAGGCTGTGGAGATTTTGAATGATATGTCGATTCCGGTGGAAATTGGGGACCATGAGAGTTTGGTCAAGAGTGCTAGTACTTCGTTGAACTCGAAGGTGGTGTCGCAGTACAGTGGATTGCTGGCTCCGTTGGCGGTGGATGCTGTACTGAAGGTTTCTGATCCGTCCCGGAATGACGTGGTGGATCTCAAGGATATCAAGTGCATCCGGAGCCTCGGAGGAACCATTGAGGACACGGAGCTGGTGGAGGGACTGGTGTTTACGCAGCGAGCAGCTGGAACAAATGGCCCCAAGAGGCTGGAAAAGGTTCGGATTGGACTGATTCAGTTCTGCATCTCGCCACCGAAAACGGATATGGATCACAGTGTCATTGTGTCGGATTATGCCGCTATGGATCGTGTGCTGAAGCAGGAGAGGGAGTACATCCTGAATATTGTGAAGCAGATCAAGAAGAGCGGTTGCAATGTTCTCCTAGTGCAGAAATCCATTTTGAGGGATGCCATTTCGGACCTGGCTCAGCACTTCCTGGACAAGATTAAGGTGATGGTGGTGAAGGATATCGAACGGGAGGACATTGAATTTGTCTGCAAGACACTCAATTGCCGGCCAATTGCGTCGTTGGATCACTTTGTGGCGGAGAATCTCGTGTCGGCGGATTTGGCTGAGGAAGTGCCGAGTGGAACGAATAAATTTGTCAAGATTATGGGCATTCAGAATCCCGGGAAGACGGTTTCAGTGGTGCTCCGGGGCTCGAATAAGTTGGTGCTGGAGGAGGTGGATCGATCTCTGCATGATGCACTCTGTGTGGTGAGATGCTTGGTGAGGAATCGCCGTCTGATTGCCGGCGGAGGTGCTCCGGAGATCGAAATGGCACTGCAGTTGGCCAATTATGCGCAAACTCTCGTTGGCGTCGATGCATACTGCTTCAGGGCTTTTGCCGAGGCTCTGGAAGTGATTCCGTCGACACTGGCTGAGAATGCTGGACTCAATCCCATTTCGACGGTGACAGAGCTGAGGAATCGTCATGCCCAGGGCGAGAAGAATGCAGGGATTAATGTGAGGAAGGGAGCTATTACGGATATCCTCACGGAGAATGTCGTTCAGCCGCTCCTGGTGTCCATTTCAGCGATCACGCTGTCAACGGAAACCGTGAGATCCATCCTCAAGATTGACGACATCGTCAATACCATCAACTAAAAAATCCCTCATTTTCTCCAAGTATTTCACATTTTATTTTTTGTATTTCAACAAAACCCCCAATTCACAGCTTGTCTCCTCACAAATTTAGCATTCAATAAAATTATTTACTAAATTCTGAAGTGAAATAATTAACTCTTTCGTCTCTTTTGGGATTCTGAGTACCCAAAGCAGCATATGAATGTTCTGTGGAAAACATTGTTTTTTAATTATTCAGAATTGATAAAAATCCGATTCTTGTGGATGATTACAAACTATAAGAATGTCCAAATGTAAGATATTTTTGGTAGGACCTCAATTAATTCCTGATATTTTTGATTAAAAAATTGTAAAATTGGCTTGCAGCATATGCTGCAGTCCGGAAAGAGTTAAAAAATTGTGAAATTGGCTTGCAGCATATGCTGTGGTCCGGAAAGAGTTAACCCTCTAACGCAAGGATGTGCTTAGAGAATCCGCCATGATTTTTGTGTTACCTGCGTGGGGAAATTTTTAAACGCAAATGAAATCAACGATAATTGAATATTGGAAAAACTTGATTTCCTATGTAAAAATGAAAAATTATCTTTATAAAATGAATTGTTTGCAAGAGAAAACGTTTAAAGAAGTTCAATTTTATGGATATAAATATGATAAATGTATTAATATCCGACTGAAAGCAGTGGAATTCCAAGAAGCACAAAATTGAGTGGCCCGCAAAATTGGAAGTGATTCACAAAATGGGCCCTATATGACTGAAATTGTAATTTTTTATTCATTTTAAATCGGCTATTTGTGGATACCACCCACTCCTATTAAAAGAATTAACTTTTGTTTAAATTTCCCAAAATTTCCTTGAAATTAACCCGACTGACCAATACTTTGACAGTTCTTTTTAATCACTTATTAGTAGTAGTACACGTAGCATTCGATATTTTATGGGAAAATAAAATAAAAGTTTACTTTTTAAATTTAGAAATAAACCCCAAATTTCTATATTAAGGGGAAGGCTTTAATCGTTCGCACATACGCTACCTTCAAACACTTCATATTTCTCCCATATTCCTTTATGAATCTCATATATGGCTATATATTGTAATAGCTAGCCTTAAATCCTATCTTTCCTGAAAAAAATGAGAGTCTAATCCTTTTTTCCTAGTTTCAGGAAGCAGAAAATAAAAACAGGTCCAAAACTGTAATTTTGCTGTGCAATATTTCATACGATATTGCACAATTAATATCACTTTTCTGAAAAATTACTATCACAGGGGGAACAGGGGTTATTAGTGTTCATATTTATGTAAAAATCTTTTGAACTGAAGAGGCACTTTTTGTGGATGGAAGAAAATTCACAAACTTGACTCACATTCATCGATCGCACATAGAAGACATTGCTTCTTCAGACATTTTCCAGGAAACTTCATTTCAGATGCGATCCCTCATATTCACATCTATTGTAATCTACCGATTTAATCTACCACTAAAAAATAAAACTTACAAATGTTAAAGTTGATAAACAAGAAGTAATTTGACTCAAATAGATCGCAGTTGAGTAATTTTTAAGCAATTTTGCATTTCTTTGATATAACAATATTTTTCAAGCTTGCACAAACTGAATGTGCAATGAAAGAATCACATCTAGAATAAGCTCATACAGTTTACAACTGGTGACAATCTTTGACATAACCTCACTTTTGTGTTGTTTTTCATGTCAAAGAAAAAATTGTCCGTGAGAAGCTGTTTTGTGAAAATTGTAGCCCGTTCACCTGCTGAAGCTCAATATATGTGCTAAATCCCGATTCCTGCAGCTGCAGGAACAGAGAAATCTTCAATGACGCGCATTCAAACGTTTTTGTGCATATCCGGCTCCGTGGAGGAATGGTGGAAACTTGTGTGGTCTTCTCGCTTGCAGAGTTTTAGTCAATTTTTAGCTTTAAAAACTTATTGATTCGTGTAAATTTGGTGATATTTGGCCTTTCCAAGAAAGTATTCATCAGATTTAACCGTTTCCGGAGTGAAATTCTCGTAGAATCAAGCAAAAAAATGGTTTTTAATGTCAATAAAACATCTCTCAGAAAAGTTCAAAAAAAGTGATATAAAATGTTTTATTCCTTATAAAAATGGTTTAATCAAGTAGATTAGAGTTCCCTTTAAACAATGATGTGCAACTTTTAGTGTCCGGTCCGGTGCAAAATTTACGGTGAAAATGGGGTGTTCAATGATGGCATGAATCGTGTGCGATAATAGAAACTTGATTCATCTATCGGACAAATCGCCATTAAATTTTCATTTTCCTCTGGAGGAAAATCTAAGGATTTCCTGGGATTTTGTGGGGTGGGATTATGAACCGTATAAGTAAGACATTTTTTTGGCATAGTTGGAGAATCCATACGGTTTGCATGGTAGTCAGAAAAAATCACTGAACTTGAACATCATTTTTGTGTGCGAAAGTTCAAAGCCCCCCCCTATTGCTTGCAAGAAGTGTAATGCTGAGAAGAAACATCGATCGAGAAGTGCCAGAAAAAAATCGGTGCGGTGTATTCAGAAGAGCTCTGGCAGAGTTCACGAATCTCATGTTTTTTTTTCGTATTCGTCTCATGGCAAAAAACGATTGGCCTGCTAAAGCCTGTTGCAGCATGATACTAAAAATTTAATTGCAGAAAAACTACTTGAAGTTTTCACAATTCTATTGTACTGTTGGATAGCTAATAAAGTGTAGATTTCTAGAAATTTGATTATTTGGTAATAAACAGTGATTTTCTCAACATAAATTGAGCATAAAATTTGCCATTTTTTAGCCAATTTTCAATTGAAAAATACCTGAAAAAATTTGTTTGAAAATTAAAAGTCTGCAAAAGGCAATTCATAGAGCATGTCTTTCTCAACCTAAATACAAAATTTTAGCTTTTTATCTTCAAAATTGTAGGACTAGTTACATTTTGTTTGTGGCATGTTTCAAGAGTGTACCAACTTTAGTGATGAATTTTCACGAAAAGAAAAAAAAATCCAAAAATTACAAAAGGGAATTGAAAGGGCATGTAAAGAACTAGCCCCAGTTGAATTTTCAAAGAGATACCTCCAAAATTGTGGGAATAGTTACTTTTTCAATTTTGGCAATTTGTAATGGAGACGCCATTTTTGGCTTTGGTATGCCCTTAATTAACGGGTAAGACCGCCTCCAGGCGGTCTTCACAAAATTCACATTTACAGCGACAATAAAGGTTTTATTTATTTAAAAGTGCTATAGTGTCCTCGGTAATAGTCTTATAAACATCTCTTGAAAGTTTGAACTCATTTTGACTCTTCGTTTTGTTGCTATTCCCAGTTTTGTGTGACAGGTCAGAGAAAAAGCAACAAAAAATATTTGTGCAAAAAAAAACTCATTTCCAATTTCCATAAAAATACCGATTTAAAGTTATCTTACTAAAATAAATTTATTTTTTACTGAAAGATATGTCATTCTGCTTTGTATATTTTATTTAAAAAATTTTGAAAAAAGTAAAAATGTGAATTTTAGAAGCAGTTTCAAAAAAATTTTATATTTTCTCACCTAGCGCCTAAACTAAAAAAGATAATGAAGAATGGATGGTTTTTTCGATCTTTATTGGATCATAATTATCCTAGAAAACATTGTTTTAGAACTTTTTTCGCATATATTAAAGAAAACACCGTTAGAGGGTTAACAAAAAATCATCGTCAAATTCTTTTATTTCCTTTTTTTTACATCGGTACGCCATATGCATCGGGCATACGCTCTATGGCATACTTATGCTGCGCGACATACATCACAGGAACTCCGGGAATCTTCCGGATACGATTGCGGAGATCTTTGTCATTTGTAGCCACGATGTAGCACTTGTGCTGCGTCACCCGGTTCACCAGGCAGTCATCAGCATAGGTGCCCTTGTGCATGCAAGTCAGGCGTTCAAAGCGACTGTCCCTGACAATCTGCAGTGCTACTTTGTGTTTGTGCCCCATTTTCTCCAGTTCAGCCATTACACAGTCCGTCACATAGGGGATACACTTGGCCATCAGGCAGTCCATCATGCTCTTGATAATATCCAACTTGCTCTTGATGCTGAAATTGATGAAATTCGTGTCCACGAGGATGTGATACGGTGGTCCAAGTTGAGTGTTGTACTGGAAGAACAAGGCAGAACTTATCTGTGGAGCATCATGAATCTTTATCACATGGGGATCATCTTTCTTCTTCTTCGGAGCTGCTTTGTCTTTCTCCTTGAGTCTGTGATCTCGTGGCTTGATGAGTCTCTTGAGCTGAGCCAGTTTCTGCTTCTGAATCTTCTGGGTTTTCTTCTGTTTTCCCTGCAATTGGAAGAAAATAATGCTCTTGTATAAAAGCCTTTTGACTGGAAATAACAACTCTCACCATTTTATTCACAATTTCCCCGATTTTCCGAAAGAAAACACAAAATATTCATCAGAGACTTCCAATTTTTGCGATGTAAACAAAATAACATAACCTCAATTTTGCATCACGTGTTCTTGAAGTGGCGCTGTTGTCGCATAAGAGGTTTAAATGCGGAATTACTTCCCGCCAAAATTTGATTTACCCGCTTTTTATCAAATTCAAGGGAAACAAATGTTTTAGTGGAGATTTTAAAATCTAAAAGCGACGAAGGATTCATATGGATTCATATTTGTAGAAGAACGGGGGCAGAGAAATTAATATCGAGCTCTTTTTTTCATAAAATAAACTTTTTGTTGCGGGTGGAAGAAAAATTCTAATGAAACAAATTTTGATTGAATGTTCTCCAAAAACTTCATAGAAAAGCCTCCCAGGACAAATTTTCCTATTGATTCTTTGGGAAAATTTCATCATGTATCTAGAGAATTTTCACCCAAAATTCTCGTACATTTTCCATATAGGGAATTAGAGCAGAATATCTTAAAAGAAATTACCCTATAGAGCGGTGGAAATTTCCGAAGGAAATCACAAGGAATTCTTTATGAATTTTCAGCTTTTGGGAAATTTGTCAGTCTTTCAGGGAAATCCCAGAGAATTTCTAGAGAAATTTCTGTGGGTTATTTTCTCTGAAATTCTTTGAGATTTGTCCCAAAAATTTTAATATTTGCGTGGTGAATTTCTCCCAAAATATATCTGCAAGAGTTCCTTTATTGGAAATTTGAGGGGAATAACTGAAGAAATTGCCCTTCTGGGATGTGGAAATTTCCCAACGAGATCACAGAAAATTCCGTTCGAATTTTCGTAATTAGAATTCCTACGAAATTCCCTAAGATTTCCTTGAGAATTTTCCATTGATTATTTCCTATGATATTCCTTAGGATTTTCAACAGAAATTTCGTTATTCATGTATGGAATTTTTGTCCTAGAAATCCCCGAATATTCCACTCATGGGAATACGGATGAAATCACTGGAGAAATTTCCTCGCTTAGAGGAAGAAATTTCCTATGGAGATCACAGATATTTCCCAAGTGCATTTTCAGCTTTGGAAAAATCGGTAACTTCCTAGAGAAATTAGGATAATTTCTTGTGGAAATTTCCTCAGGTAATTTTCTAAAAAAATCCCTAGACTTTCCTATAGAACATTCTATATTGACTTCAAGAATTTTCCTTTAGTATTCTCCAAGCCTCTATACACGGTAAAAAATTTCGGCACGTATTTGTTCCAAAAATTAGCTCGTCCACGGACACCATAATTTTTGGCATAATCTTGTTTATTTTATGAGACTCAAAAAGATACCCAATATTTGTAACGTATTTGTTCCAAATTGTAGCTCGTCCACGGACACCATAATTTTTGGAACAAATTATTACCTTCTAGGAGGAACAAAAAGATACCCAATATTAGTAATGAATTTGTTCCAATAAATAGCACGTCTAGTACAAAAGCGTATCCCTCCTCTCACACTCAGTCACCCGTCACCGAAGTGAAGAGGACGCCAAATCTGTGGCAATTTTCGTGCTATATGGTTCCACTTTTTTAATTCGAGATTCCCTTCCCCTCTTGCTGCCAGCACTCGCATATGATTTCTTATTTGATTAAGTTGATTCTTATTTGATGTTCCTTATGAGCTTTCGCCACCGAAATCCATCTCGACTGAAGTATAGGCCCTTAACTGTAAGACGAAATCACTTACACGGATTTGTTCCCGACAATGGGAACAAAAAGATTCCCCATATGAGTAACAATTTCGTTCCAAAAATTACCTCGTCTACAGACATCGAAAATTTTTGGAACAAATATGTTACAGATGTAGGAATAATATTGTTATAAAAATATGTACCAATTTGTTCCTGACAGTGGGAACAAAACAGCCGAGTGCAACAAATTCTGTTCCAAATTTCGGGATCAAATTTGTATAAAACGAAATCAAGTCAAATTTGTAGACATTCCATTGTATCAAAACGGTTCCAAATGAAAACTCTAACAAAATTGTAACTGTATTTTGTAACGAAACTGTAAAGAAAACTTTTTGGAACAAAAAAATATCTTTTCTAGGTGCAAATCGATTCCAAAAAGATTTGTTCCAAGGAAAACTTGTTCCAATATTTTGGTCAGTGTCCAAAAGTTTTTACCGTGTATAGTATGTTCTTGGTAAGCTATAGAAATTTCTTGAAAAGGTCCACGAGGATTTGCATGGGAAATATTCTCTTAGTTTTTCCGAAGTTTCCTCAAATTTCCCCAAGAAGGAGATATGAAAATTTCAGTAGCCTGAAAAGCATATACTTCGGTCGAGATGTTTTTATTATGAAAAAAAAATATAGATTTAACATAAATTCCATAATATGTAAATAAAGCGATACATTCTAAACCGGAATCATTGAGATGGAACTAAATAGATTTGTATAATAGTAAGGTACTCAACTCATTGACATTTTAAGTTTGAGTAATATTTTGGAGCAGCGAGAAGGTGTTCTATTTATATATAAAGAAGGTTTACCATGAACATTTATTGACATAGAGAAGAATAATATAATTAAAAGATTCATAAGAAATGTAAATTAAATTTTATATAATTTTGAATATATTTCTGAAGGCAAATAATTATAAAATCAGTTGAAAACAAATTAGAGAAAATATGTTGTTTTTCCGTATTTTTGACCCACGTAACCCCTTAATCTAAATGTCAAATATACCTACTTTGAATTTAATTCATTTGCAATTGCACAATTTATCAGTTTCCCACGTTTTGTGAGATGATTTTTTTTTGCTAGGATTGCAAGAAGGATGTAAATTTCCATTAAATACAAATTAAAATAACAAAACTTGCATTATGCCACGGATAACTTTGCTATTTCTACCTATAGAATTCTAATCTATAGAAATGTTTAACCGTGATTTTGTACAAAAATTAAGCTTTTTAAGTTTAAAGAATATTTTTACTTTTTTTCTTTTTTTTCCAGAAATTAAATTTAGTTATTGGTACAGGCCTTAAATTTAACAAAATAAATTTGAATCGTGAAAGATTATTTTTATGAAATTTAAATAATTTTTTAATACAAAAGTCTTTTTTTTATTGATTCGGGAAAGATGAATAGCTATCTCAGGGACTGTGTAACTAGATTAGATTACAGTGGGGGCGGTTCCTCGCGGAACCGCTGCACCCAGGCCTCCTTTTGGGCCCATTATGCATCCCCGGTTAAGTTAATCCCCGTTAGGGGCAAGATGGTTCAAGCCAGCCCGTTTTTCGGATAAACTCCATTAAACAGGGCGGCTTCAATCTTGATAGGTCTTCATCAGACAGTACCGCTTTACCTAGCAGCACTCGTCTGATGTTGCATAAGCTGGGGCAGTCACACACATAGTGAGTGACCGTCTCCTCAGTTTGATTGCATCCTCTGCATATTATGTTACATTGGACACCCATCCTATTCAGATGTTTATTTAGACAGTGACCGGTTAGAACATTAGCAATCTGCCGGGCTCTCCAGCGACTACCTCCCACCAGGTACGCTGTCCTTTTCTTATCCAAGTTGGTCATGAACAGTTTGGACACGCGACAATCTTTAGTCGCGGCCCATTCCGTTTGATGAAGTTTTAATGAATCCTCCCGTATAATAGATTTCCTCATTTGCAAGGAAATCCCTACAGCAGGTTCGGGACCAATGAAGGCGGTCCTTGCCCCCGCTACCGCGAGGCGGTCCGCTTCTTCATTTCCCGCTATGCCCCTGTGCCCAGGTACCCAATGTAGACCGACGTCACATTTCTGTGAGGCCGCTTCTAACATTTTCCTGCACTCAGTCACGATAGCAGAACGCGACTCATATCCTGTTATAGACAGAATCGCAGCTCTACTATCTGAGAAAATTTGAACTTTTCTACCCTCGATGCCAGATTCCAGTAGACTCTGAGCACCAAGCAGGACTGCGACGACCTCAGCCTGAAACACTGTCGTGTACTGGCCGAGGGGCACTGATCCAGCAATCTGAAACTCCGAGCAATGGTAACCGGCGCCTGAGGATCCCTCAACTCGAGAACCGTCAGTGAATAGAGCGACCGCATCGGACTCAATGATCTCATCCGCGCGTTCAGCCCAGTCAGCCCTCGTATGAAGTGTTGCTTTAATTGATTTCTTGGGTAGTCTTCCCTCAATGTGGAAGTCATCCCTCATTAGAAGGTCTGGATGTCTAGCAACAGGCTTATCGAGTATTCTCGTATGGCCTGCTGGGTGACAACCAACCTTCCAAGTTCCAGCTGAGCGTAACCTCAGAGCTGCCATGCTCGCTTCCGACTTTATGAAAATCGGTAGTGGCGGCAAGCTTAACATGACCTCCAGAGCAGCGGTTGGCGCTGTCCTTATGGCCCCTGTTATCGCAAGACAGGCCATTCTTTGAAGCCGCTGTAGTGCCCGCGCCGAATTTTTAAATTCGACTCTCGGCCACCATATTACAGCTCCGTAAGAAATTATTGGCCTAACGATTGCTTTGTACATCCATAATACGATCTTCGGTGAAAGACCCCAAGTCTTACCGAAAAGTCGTCGACAACCGAAAAGGGATCTAGTGGCCGCATTAATTCGGTTTTCCAGATGTCCCTTCCAGGATAGTCTGTGATCAAGTAAAATACCAAGGTATTTAACTTCCTTGTGAAGGACAAGTTCTTGCCCAAATAGCTTGGGTGGTCCGAAACCTTCCAGTTTCGTTTTTCTCGTGAAAATGGTTAGTGCGGTCTTACCAGGGTTAACTGACAGACCGCGAGACCTACACCACCTTTCAACGATAAACAGTGCGTTTTGCATAAGATCACACAGAGTAGATAGAAATCTACCTCGTATGACTATGCAAACGTCATCGGCATACCCCTGTGCAAAGGTGCCTGCCGAATTTAATTCCACTAGTAGGCTATCGACAACCATAGACCAGAGCAAAGGAGACAGCACTCCACCCTGTGGGCAGCCGCTGCTAACGGCCGCAGTCAGATGAGCGCCGGCAACCTCTGCCCCGACCACACGCTGCCTCACCAAACTAGTTATGAATCTTTCTAGGGTATGGCCCAGACCGAAGTCTTTCATTGCCTTGTGTAGAACATTAGAGTTTACCTTATCAAAGGCACCCTCAATGTCCAGAAAAGCAACCAGTGCCATTTCCCTGTGTCCAACTGATTGTTCAATGCGACTCACCAATTGATGGAGAGCCGATTCTGTCGACTTACCTTTTTGGTAAGCATGCTGCATAGGACTAAGGGGATTCTTAGTAAGAATTTGGCTCCTTATGTACCTATCACATAGTTTCTCCAGTGTTTTGAGTAAAAATGATGTCAGACTGATAGGTCTGAAGGACTTCGGGTCCTCATAATTACTCTTACCTGGCTTCGGAATGAAGACAATGCGTGCACGTCTCCAGGCATGCGGTACATGACCGGTAACGAGACACGCTCTAAAAATTTTCACCAAAGACCCAGTAATTAATCCCACAACTCGCTGAAGCAAGGCAGGGAAAATACCGTCTGTCCCAGGTGTCTTGTACGGTGAGAAAGTTCCGATTGCCCATTCCACACTCCCACAAGTGACAATTTCGGATACTATCCCACAATCAGTACTCCTCCCAAAAAGAGTGATGGAGGAGACATTTTCCGAACTGGTCTCATTAATCGAGCAGTTCGGAAAATGTGTTTCAAGCAATAGGCGTGTGACCTCGGCAGCAGAGCCCGTATAGGCACCGCTAGGTGTTCTCAGCATGCCAAGTCGTTCAGAAGGATCTTTGGAGAAAACTTTCTTAATTCTGGCCGCTTCTTTCACAGCCAAGATTTCAGAACAGAAATCTCTCCAATTGTCCCTTTTCCATTTTCTAATCGATTTTTTATATTCCCGTTTACGTGCGGCCGCTTCATTCCAGTCACGATCCTGCATCGTATTCCGGGCACGGTTAATGGACTTCCTAGTACTCTGCCTTAAAAGGTGGAGTTCCTTAGGAAGTGCATTCCGTTTTGCTTTAACTAAGCCAGCAGTCAATGGACAAGCCTTTTCGTATGCCGTAAGCAAGGCCGAGTTCAGTCTGTTGACTGACTCTTCAATGCCATTAGCATCCCCAGGCATGTCCGTGCTGTTTTGCCAATTCTCACAGAACGACTGATCGAAGATTGACCAGTCGGTTTTACGAGGATTGCGGTATGGTCTTGGTCCAGTGGTCACAGCCGATATGCCGAAATATATCCTCCTATGGTCAGACATAGTAAGGCAATCCGACACATGCCAACCACTGACCCATTCTGCAGCGCGTCTTGTTCCAAACGTCACGTCAATGACCTCCTTCCTGCGCCTGTTGGCGAAAGTAGGCTCATCACCGACGTTCAGTATGTCAAGGTCGTTAATACAAATAAATTCTAATAATGATTCCCCTCGCCTGTTTGTGCCGCTACTTCCCCACACAATATGATGTGAGTTAGCATCAGCACAGACGAGGAGTTCCCACGAGTTTCTGTGGCATGCCTCGACCAATTCCGCCAGCTCCGAAGGTGGCGGCGGACCAGTCGAGTCATATGGCATGTATGCAGAGGCAAAGACCATTTCTCTACTTCCTCCTATGGTCTCCACCTCCACCTTAACAGCCGCCAAGTCTCCTGTAGAGAATTGTGGTAAGAACATGACATTTATATCTTTAGAGACGTAAATACATGTCCTCACTTTTACATTGTCACGGCTGCTATAATACAGCGTGCCGCGCAATTGACTTAAACCCTTAACCTTGTTTCGGACTGTCCAGGGTTCTTGGAAGAGTCCGATGCATTTCTGAGACACCGCCAGCTTTTCATCCATGGATACCATGGCTGCGCGGCAGTGCTGCAGATTAGCTTGTATACAGCTAATTGTGTTCCTAATTGTGCTAGCTGTAAGATGCACATTAGGTGTTATTGGGGAATTAGCTTGACCACCGCTGGAGCATTCCCCTAATACACCAACGGTGGGTTCCTCAGAAATATTTTCGCCCCTGCCTTGCGGCGCTGAGTACTGGGAGCTAATGATATTTGCCATTAAAGGCTCAAATTTTCCTGTTTGGTTACTCACTGTGTATGTCATTGTCGTAATTAGTCGCCCCTCGAAATGCCTCATGAATGTTTCAACCGTGTTTCGCGCCTCATGTTTCATGTGTGTCTAGGGTGGAGAAAATCGCCAGAGGGTATGCAGAGAGGTGCAGGCCGAAGTGTCTGCCAAAGCAACAAATCAACCAACACACTCTCAAACCAACGGCACAATGTCTCTAACCACCCATTTTTTTGTTCACTCTTCACTGCTTGGGCGAAAAGAAATTTCACGATTTCTTACAAAAGAGACACTCGCGGGACAGACAATCGCTCACAATCGGTGCGCCGCGATAGTGGAAATACACTTATGCACAGCCATCACCAAAAGCTCGCGAAAAACCACGACAAATCACTACTTTTCACAGAGAGCTCATTTTTCGCATCTGAATCGAGCGACCGCCAAAACAGGTTCGACTGTGTAACTAGTTTCTACGTTCCTGATCTCAACTATTTGTTTCGGTTAATGATATTTAGCCTGTATTGTTAACGTGAATTCAGAGAAAATTTAAAAAGAATTTTTAATAAATCGTTTTGAAAGCTTTTCTGCGTTTTCGCATTTTCTTTGTCTTCAATTTTTTTTCTATAATTACTAAAGACTCAGACAAAACGTGTTCTTCTTGAACCTCGTCTGAGTCTATAAACTTCTTTCCACTCTTGGCCTCTACACATTAGTAGAAATTTCTTTAAAAATGTCTTTTTAAAGAAAATTTCCCCTGTCCTTATAGGCAGAATCGTCAGAATTTTTTAAAAAAGGCAATTTTTGACGAAAATTGCTTCTAGTGTGTAGACACCATTTACGGTGTGCACTCAAAAACCAAAAATAGGGTAAGTGTGCCAAATTTCGGCATAGTTGCATGCAAGTGGCAAAGTCTCAAGTTTTAAATGTAATATTTTTTAATACAAATTGATTTTTTTTAATTCCTTTTTCTTAAAGCGTGTTGCTTGGAACCTTGTAGACAATTTATCGTCTTTATTTACTCTAAAATCATTCTTAATACATTATAAAATGAATAAAAATGTAGACATAGCTTTGGTGCCCTATTTCGGCCACCTTCATTTTCATAGTTACTTGCCCTTCGGGGATTCTTCCAATTTCCTTTTCACGTCATCTTGTTTGTCGAAGCTACATTTTTTTGTTATTCTTTTGCATTGTGTAATCATTAGATTAAGTAAAAACTTGAAATTCATAGAAATCAGAGGAACAAAAAAGGTGGCCGGAATTGCAAGCTGGCCGGAATTTCAATTTCAATTTCATTTTATTCAATATATTGCTTTTGAGCTTGCACTCTTGAAAGCTTAATACACAAAAAAAATTCCAGAGATACATATAAATAATAAACAAATAAATAAATGTAGTCAGGAAGTATTCTATTGCGCCCACCGGCGTCTAAGTGTTAGTGACCAAGCTACTCCAGAGTAAAACGGTGGAAAACTCCTTCTCAGGTTGTATTTGGCACACTTACCGTACCTCTCTATCGTTTTGCAATGATGGGGGATTCATCTTTGAGGGATTCTCCTTTTTTATTGCTAATATTGTAACTGTTTAAATGTAAAAAAATGTTTAAATATTACAGACATTCTGAATTGAACATTGTAGGAGACATTTACTATTAAAAATAAATTTACTAAATAAAAAAATCGATATTGCCATTATTTTTAAGAGTATATCGTAGAATTTTACTTCCAAAATGTCTCTCATCTTTGTCTAATTCACCTTTTCTATATGGTATAATATTTCTGCTATGAAAATTTCCATCATTATCTCTTTATCATATTTTCCATGGTCCAACCCCTTAAGGTTTGTGGCTCTTTTTCCATTCGTAGCAGAATGAAGTAATTAATATAAATAATAGCGGGCTCTCCTGTGCTGCAAATGAAACTGAAAAATTACATCCAGAGCAAAATAATCATCACACCAAGACTTTCCCAAGCTCCTTCCCCACGTCCAAGCCAGGGCTCCTGGTCTCGCCGGGAAATATGAAAATGCGAAGAAATATTGTGGAAACAAGAGAAAAGCATCTCTGTGGGTGGATGGGTGGTGGCCGGAGAGGTAGGGTCAGTAGCATATGTGCCACCGCAACTGGACGATTTATTGATTTTCATTGTGTAATTATAACAACAGGGTGTCTTCGCAATCACCCAAGATATCCATCTCCTCCTGCACAATCCCCTTCCAAACCTTCTGCGGAATTTGTAATTCCCGGTTTAATTTTAGTTTTATAAATTTAAATTCTGTTTTTTTTTTTACTATTTAGGCAGTAGACTCAGTGTGTGAGAAAATTTAATTAGATTATGCGATGGCATCAATTTAATTAAATATTTCTTCAAAGTTTTAATTTAAAAAACAAAAATGTGAAGAGCGCCGTGGAGATTGAATTTTGAAATTTCTAGTTTTTTTTTAAGACAAACCTCTGTTCCATCTAATTATTCCCCTCTTTTTTTTTTATAATTTTACAATTCATGTCCATATTTCTCCTGTGCTGACACTATGAAAACAAACAATAAACAGAAATTTGTTGAGACGAGAAAATTTCTTGTATTTCATCACATTTTCCACCCACTAACAATATTTATGCCTAATATAAAATATTTAATTACTGCATAATTCTCAAAAGAAATGAACCCCATAGAAAATGTGGGAGCTCTTTTTATTTTTTATTTTTTAAATTATCGTCTTGAAATCATCTCCTTGATCAAATTAAAATTGATCCCTAATTTTCAATTTTCTAATTAATTAAATTCCTGTGCATTACTCGCCCTATAAATTTTGCCACAACACTCTGCAATGGAGTGATCATGATGATGAATGTGAATTAGCTAATTGAAGTATAAATTGAAATTAATTGAAATTATTGAGAATTTATTATTGATAGTCAATCATGAGTCGGTAGAATATGTAATTAATGTTGTGCATGGCCTCTTCAGCATACCATTCCATATTGAGAGGATATTATTTCTCCAGATGCTGCAATATGTGAATGAGGAGGATGGAGAAGGAGAAAATGAAGAAAAGTACCAAATTGCTGCAAAGTTAAATTAGACTGCAAATGAAACCTATTGAATTGTCATTCAAACGCGTGCTTAAACGGGACAATTGAGAGATTCTTTGCCAGGAAAAGAACTTTAGTTAGTTTTAAATTAATTTTCTATATACAAATTGGACATTGATTTGCTTGTTTTAGAGAGACAATCTATGGAAAATATAGCATTTGTTGCAAGAAGGCAGTATTAAAAATTTAAATTAAATTCCGCTCAAAAATTTAAACCACGCCTCTAGAACTTTGTACTGTTTTTCAAAATCTACGAAGATGTGACTATAAGGGCCTTGACAGACATGAGGATTAGCCGAGAGACGGCTTATGTCCTAGACACACTTACGACTTACACTGGTAAAAATAAAAGGGTCAAATTGACCCTTTTCCAAAGGATGGATCATATTTGACTCTTTGAAATGGTCACCAGGTACCCTTCGAAAGGGTCACGGTTTTGACATCTATTTAATTCCGGAATAAACGAATTAAAAAACAATGAAAAAGTGATCTTTGGTGTTCGCTCAGATGAGAGAAATATGATATCAGTAATAAGTTTACAATAAAACATGATTATTCGTGATAAATGTGCATACTAAATTTCAAGAGATACAAAAGTGAACCTTTCAAAGGGTCAAATACGATCCATCCTTTTGAAAAGGGTCAATTTGACCCTTTTATTTTTACCAGTGTAAGCTGAGAGACGACTTAGTGGAAAATTATGGAAATGTACTTTAATCATTATTTCGAATATAATTACACTAAGCCGTCTCTCGGCTAATCCTCAGGTATGTCGAGGCCCTTAGCGTAATTATATTAGAAATAATGGTTAAAGTGCATTTCCACGATTTTCCACTAAGTCGTCTCTCGGCTTAAGTCGTAAGTGTGTCTAGGGCATAACAAACTTAAAGTAAAATCATAAATATTTGAATTTCACGTGTTCACAGAGGACTGCTTATCAAAAAATAGGCCACGCCCTCTTTCAAATTATACCCAAAGTGATCAAAAAAATTTTTTTTGAATTAGCTGTGGCGTGATAACATTACCCTTTGATGCTACTTGTATACTAATTACAAATTGAAACTAGAGTCTGAATTATAAAACCGAAAATTAGTTGTCTTTCGCGATTATTTTTTTTTTTTGGAGGAGGAGGAAGCCACCAAGCTTCACGAAATTTTTGGAAATTTTAAAGTGCTTAACAATGGTTGACAGAGTGCTGGCAAATTTGCCAGATGTCTTATTTTCTTTCAGCTTTATATCTTCAAAAATAGGGAAAAGTATACTCTCCCTTCGAACGTTCATGCCTTAGAATAATGTGAATTTCTTCAACTTTTCCTAAGAGATTTACACATGATTGTCACATAATTTTGATGATAAGCTAGCATTTAATAGAAATATGTAAGTTTCTTAGGAAAACTAAAAGTAAATTAATATTAGAAGGTCAAGGAGATGAACTCCCTCCGGTTGCGTCAGGGGGTGCAATCCTTTCAGGACAGGAAAACACAAAATTCTTTGCCAAAGCTTTCGACGCTTCAACGCGTCTTCCTCAGTGGTCAAATCTGTGATTTGTCTGAAATTTTGCCCGCACTGTCTGTCCACTACTCCAAATGAGGATTCGAAAATTCCAAGTTATAGAGGGTTTATCAGGGTTAATATTTGCCGTGAAAATTTTTTGCTCCAAAGGGGTCGTTTTTGTGGGTGGAGGAAAATTCACAAAGTTACCTCCTCTGCAGCTCAGGAACATAAACTTTTTCCAGTTTTTAAAAAACATAGTCAAAATTATTTACTACCGACTTTGAGAATTCTTCACTGTTTTTGGTCACACTTAATTGATTGTCAGAATGCAGTGCAAAAATGGTTTTCCGAGTGTCAAAAAATATGTGTTAGAAAAATAGCGTAAGATTGATTTTTTTAATGCGTGATCCCTTCTACAAACAGTGAGAGCAATTAGATGAAAGTTCCATCTAAGCAGTGATGCCCAAATTTTTATGTTCAGTGTAATACTTCCGGGGAAAATGAGGCCTACAGAAGTGAGCAAAAGTTGGACGCAGCTGAGAAATCCATGGCAATTTCGTAAAAAGTGCCACTACATTTTCATTTTCCTATAGAGGAAAATCCAAGGATTTCCAGGAATTTTGTCAGGAGTAATTATGAACCTAATAAGTAAGAGATTTTTATGACATAGTGATAAAATCGATTCGGTTTGTGTGGCATTCACTAAAAAAACTTTAATATTGGACACCTTTTTAGTACGAACCTGCAAAACCTTTCCTTAATTCAGGGGTGTGCAAGAACCGTTTGAAACCGAATAAACGTCAAAATAAGATTGTTCATTTGACGTTTGTTCGGTTTTAAATGGTTCTTGCATACATCTGCCCTTATTGGCTAGCTTCGCTGTCCCAAAAGTTAAAAAGAAAATCAAATACCCCATACCATCTCCTAAAAATTGGTCAGATCTTAATTAACAGTTCCATTGCAATTATGCGATGTATTCCTCTAAAAATATTAACTCATACCCAGATCGTGACATGTTGTGCGAGCCAATTTCACATTTTTTTTTGAAAAAAAAAAAATCTTTACGAGGTCCTGGAAAAATATTCAAGATCTGGACATTCTTACATAGTTTGAAGGAAATAATCTACAAGAATTGGATTTTTATCGATTCTAAATAGTTCAAAAAATGTTTTACTCAAATTATTTAGTGTGATCCTTATTTTTCCATAATCACATTCATTTTGCTCTGGGTGACGAGTTTGAATGTCATATTCATAAAGCTTTTATATTTTATGTATTTTAATTCTCAAGAAGTAATAATGGTTTTTCTGGATGTTTTTTTCCACGATGATGTATCAAACCATTTGATACTATGCAATCACTTTTAATTTAACAATCTTTAAATTAAAAGGGGTGGCAAAGCGTCCCAGGCTTTGCGAAATGCTCGAACTCGTAACTTAGATGCTGTACCTCAAAAGTACTTTCGCATCATTTACCGTTTAACGGTTCTCAACCGATTTGAACCGATTCATAAATCTCTCAAAAGATCCTCCAAAATAGTTTTAAAAGTAATTGGATTGATTTTCAAATAAAAAATTTAATCGGTTATGAACCGCTTCATTACCGATTCAAAATTGATTGGAACCGGTTCAGTTTTATAGGAAATTCCAAGACCTTTCCAACGGCCCCAAACATGACCTCATTTGTTTGAAAAATGCGCTCTCTAGTGTTTTTTTTTTAAACTTTTGACCTTGAAAAACCGTTGTTAGGAATGATTCAACGGTATTTTCGTATATGAACGAAGTATTCGCCTGGGTAATCTCTAAAACATATCCAAAAATGAAAAAAAAATCGCACAACGCGTTTTCTAGCAATCCCAAAAAACATAGTTTTAGAGGGTAAGGGGAGGAATTATCGAGGGATTAGGGTAAGTGTGCCAAATTTCGGCATAGTTGCATGCAAGCGTCAAAGTCTCAAGTTTGAAATGTAATATTTTAAATACAAATTGATTTTTTATTCTTTCTTTTGTAAGAGTGTTGCTTGGAACCTTGTAAAGATGTTACCGTCTTTATTTACTCTAAAATAATATTCTTATTACATTTTAAAATTAATAAAAATATAGACATAGCTTTGGTTCCCTATTTCGGCCACCTTCATTCTCATAGTTCCTTGCCCTTCGGGAATTCTTCCAATGAATGTCTTTTCACGTCATCTCGTTTGTCGATTCTACATTTTTTTGTTATTCTTTTCCATTGTATAATCTCTAGAGTATGTAAAAACTAAAAATTCATGGAAATTCGAGGAACAAAAAAGGTGGCCGAAATTGCAAGCTGGCCGGAATTTGGCACACTTACCCTATATACTGCTCTCTCCGTAGAGTTCGAGCAGTAAAAAAGAAAAGTCAAAATTCTTAATAAGATATTGACAATAAATATTAGAAGACGAATTTCTTTTTAATTGCAAAAATGGTAGCATATTAGAATATAACAACAATCACATAAACAAATAACAACAAGCAATTATTTAAGATGCAACTACAAAGAAAATGTTTCTAATTTTCCTGGATCTTAGTCATATGTAGTCATTATAATGAGCAACAAACATAATGCCTGGCAGACTCCTTGTCTGCGAAATTCAATAGGATGTCCAGGAGGGCTCAGCAAGGGGGACAAGTGCAACGTGTTTTGGATTATAACAATGTTGAGGGCGTCGGATGAAGTTGCTGAATGGACGCAGAATAAGGGTAGTCCGGATAGAAATTAGTGCAAATGTTCACTGATTGGTAATTGTTGTGTTTGTCGAATGAATGGGAAAGACAATGAAGACGATTTATACAAGCCCAGTATATCATTAACTAAATTAAGTTGTGCAGAGATTTTCAATTGTCATGTTGGGGAATGCTGCCTCATACTTGCAATAAATTTATTTTTCCTTTGATTTCTGCATCAAACTATTTTCCTCCAACGTAAGCAACAATGCATTTCCTGAATGGATTTTCCTGAAATGCAAGAAAGCAGAAAACCAGAGAGAGTTCAAATTTATCTCAAATTTAGCCAATTTCATACACCCTTCGGTAATCCAAGTGCTTGAAATGGAGCTATGCATCAAAGTCTAGATCTGAATTAAATTATGTGTCTTATGCCCATTGATGATCACTGGGAGAGTGGCTGGAATGTTCGGAGAGGTGAAAAAAAAACTGGAAGAGGATCCCTGAAAATAGAAGCATTTCATTGGAAATAATTGAATATTCATCATCTTGTTCTTTTCTTTTAACCTTTTGTAATGGAGAGACTTAGAAGTCTCATAATATTTATTCATCATGCAACATCAACCTTGTAATTTGCACTTACTTGACCTCTATCATTTGTGCCCTATCCCCCTAAATTATTTCCGGAAGATACAATTTATTCGGTGCAATTTCCAGCCAAACAGGTGATCACACTTGAAACAAATTGAAAAAAGTCCCAAGTCACGAGAGGGACTCCCCATTTGAATATGACACTATATATTGAAATTAGGGGTTGAATTACCATAAGTGTGAGTATAACCGATGACTATCATTAGCCAACAGGTATTCCACGGTTCAAATTCCAGTATTTTACGCTCGGATGAATCAAGGGGCATTTTAGGGTAGCTTTTATCATTAGAGATCACACATTAATTCCCTAATTATTTGGATTTTTTTGCTAAATTTCCTATTTATCTTCGTTTGTTAAGGCCCGACTGCATTTTAGTGGCGATTTTACTCGCCGAATGTATTGATTTTAGTGCTGCCAGGTGCCAATTTTTACCCCTATCATCCGTCCCTTGTCATTCTTTAGCACAACCACCCCTCAATGTGAGTTTTTTAAGGGCAGAAAAACCTTTATTCTTTTAATTTCGTAATTGCAAATCTTGTTTTCTGTTTTTTAAAAGTCTTTTAAAAAGAAAAATCAAATTTTACTAGAGAAGATATGCGATCTTTCGGAGATATATTCAAATAGAATTGAAAAATTTGCGCGGAAAGACCCGGAAGAGTAGCTTTCCAGTGGAAAAGGTTGGACTATGATGCATTTTCCATCTTTTAACCCCATACAAAGTACTCCCAGATGCTGATTTTTACCCCTTTCATAGTTCCTTTGCCATTTTTTAGCACAACCACCCCTCAAAGTGAGTTTTTTAAGGTCAGAAAAACCTTTATTCTTTTATTTTCTCAATTGTAAATCTTGTTTTCTGTTTTTTAAAAGTATTTTAAAAAGAAAAATCAATTTTTAGTAGAGAAAGCATGTGATCTTTCACAAGAATTTTTAAATTAAATCCAAAAATTTATACGAAAAGACCCAGAAGAGTAGCCTTCCAGTGAAAAGGGTTGGACTATGATGGATTTTTCATCCTTTCAACCCCTTACAAGTCCTGCCAGATGTCGAATATTACCCCTTTCATCCTTCTCTTGCCAATTTTTAGCACAACCACCCCTCAAAATAAGTTTTTTAAGGTCAGAAAATCCTTTATTCTTTTAATTTCGTAATTGCAAATCTTGTTTTCTGTTTTTTTAAAAGTATTTCAAAAAGAAAAATCAATATTTAGTAGAGAAAACATGTGATCTTTCGGAGATATATTCAAATTGAATTGAAAAATTTGCGCGGAAAGACCCGGAAGAGTAGCTTTCCAGAGTGGAAAAGGTTGGACTATGATGGATTTTCCATCTTTTAACCCCATACAAAGTACTCCCAGATGCTGATTTTTACCCCTTTCATCGCTCCTTTGCCATTTTTTAGCACAACCACCCCTCAAAGTGAGTTTTTTAAGGTCAGAAAAACCTTTATTCTTTTATTTTCTCAATTGTAAATCTTGTTTTCTGTTTTTTAAAAGTATTTTAAAAAGAAAAGTAAATTTTTAGTAGATAAAATATGTGATCTTTCACAAGAATTTTTAAATTAAATCTGAAACTTTGTACGAAAAGACCCGGAAGAGTAGCCTTCCAGTGAAAAGGGTTGGACTATGATGAATTTTTTATCCTTTCAACCCCTTACAAGTCCTGCCAGATGCCAAGTATTACCCCTTTCATCCTTCTCTTGCCATTTTTTAGCACAACCACCCCTCAAAGGGAGCTTTTTATGGTCAGAGAAGCCTTTGTTCTTTTATTTTCGTAATTGAAAATCTTGTTTTCTGTTTTTTAAAAGTGTTTTAAAAAGAAAAATCAATTTTTAGTAGAGAATGCATGTGATCTTGCACAAGAATTTTTAAATTAAATCCAAAAATTTGTACGAAAAGACCAAGAAGAGTAGCCTTCCAGTGAAAAGGGTTGGACTATGATGGATTTTTCATCCTCTCAACCCCTTACAAGTTCTGCCAGATGCCAAGTATTACCCCTTTCATCCTTCTTTTGCCATTTTTTAGCACAACCACCCCTCAAAGTGAGTTTTTTAAGGACAGAAAAACCTTTATACTTTTATATTCGTGATTCCGAATCTTGTTTTCTGTTTTTTAAAAGTGTTTTAAAAAGAAAAGTCAATTTTTAGTCGAGAAAATATGTGATCTTTCTCAAGAATTTTTAAATTAAATCCAAAAATTTGTACGAAAAAACCCGGAAGAGTAACTTTCGAATGAAAAAGGTTGGACTATGATGGATTTTTCATAATTTCAACCCCTTACAAGTCCAGCCAGATGCCAAGTATTACCCCTTTCATCCTTCTCTTGCCATTTTTTAGCACAACCACCCCTCAAAGTGAGTTTTTTAAGGTCAGAAAACCTTTTATTCTTTTATTTTCGCGATTGCGAATCTTGTTTTCTGTTTTTTGAAAGTATTTTAAAAAGAAAAA
Source organism: Phlebotomus papatasi (assembly GCF_024763615.1). NCBI lineage: Eukaryota > Metazoa > Arthropoda > Insecta > Diptera > Psychodidae > Phlebotomus > Phlebotomus papatasi. Next base: position 23,327,948 of record NC_077224.1, read on the forward strand.
TCAATTTTTAGTAGAGAAAATATGTGATCTTTCACAAGAATTTTTAAATTAAATCCAAAAAATTATACGAAAATACCCCGAAGAGTAACTTTCCAATGAAAAAGGTTGGACTATGATGGATTTTTCATCCTTTCAACCCCTGAAAAGTCCTGCCAGATGCCGAATATTACCCCTTTCATCCTTCTCTTGCCATTTTTTAGCACAACCACCCCTCAAAGGGAGTTTTTTAAGGTCAGGAAATCCTTTATTCTTTTATTTTCGTAATTGCAAATAATGTTTTATGTTTTTTGAAAGTATTTTAAAAAGAAAAATCAATTTTTAGTAGTGAAGATATGCGATCTTTCGGAGATATATTCAAATTGAATTGAAAAAATTGCGCGGAAAGACCCGGAAGAGTAGCCTTCCAGTGAAAAGGGTTGGACTATGATGGATTTTCATTCTTTCAACCCCACCATAGTGCATTTTCCACTCAGAGGAGAGGGTTTTTTTTATTCACCCTTCCCTGGGATATGCTAAAAAGATGGCGAACCCCCTAAAAAAGGGTGAAATGACTAAAGAATCGAAAGGGGTTGTGTGATCTCTGGCTATAAAAAGCAATCTCATTCGAATTTTGCAAGTCTCTGAAGGCAGATGAGTTAAAAAATCTTTGAAAAAAAATTGTTTAAGCGGAAATTTCAGTGAAAATTCATATTTTAAATATGTGGACAATTGTGGGGGAGGTATTTTGGGGTGAAGAAAAGGTGCGCAAGCGTTTGGGAATATTCCTCATTGGAATACTCAAGACTTCCGCTTTTTTAGAATATGCAAACGAGATGAGTCGCGAATGTGAAGTGCGAATCAGTTGTGATTTGGTTCTTCAGTGATCAAGATCGTCTATGAAAGTGCTTAAAAAATTAGCAATGTAAGTTTTCATGAGGATTACCAGTGCAACAAAAAAAAATCAAAATCAATAAGTAATTAATTTAAGTGACATAAAAACCGTGATTGGAGTACCCATAGAATACCAACCCTCGAATTTAGCTAAATGTCCTGTGAAATTTTCATACACTCTCTCTCTGATCTATGTCGCCTCCTCAATTGCCCAGCGATGGATGAAACAGCAGGAGATTTGCAACCCTTGGTCATTCCAAGGGGTGATAGGGACCCCAGAACTAAAAAAACAGAAGAAGTATCGAGATAGTACAAATAATAAAAAAATGCGTAATAATCTGCAATAATCTTAAACAACCAGCTCTGTCATTCAGAGATAACATTCAACCATCCCCACATTTTATTCCCTGCAGCGAAGGACCAAGTCATTTCGTACATGTGGTCCGAGGACCAAAAAAAAACACCACCCTCATCGCCAAAGCATAAACAAATGCTGCAAAAAGCTGTTGAACTCTCTGCCCTCGGAATACTTCTATTGAGATATTCCCAATATCCCAGGGATGGATAGCAAAGGAGGAGGATTTTCCTGACGGGAGAAGCATTATCAGGGATAGCATTCATCCTTCAATTGAAACCTCTTTAGCTTCCAGCGACTGAATATGTGAGATTTTCTTTTGGGCAACTTTTTTGCGCCCTCACCCCCTAAATTGGCCAATTAATTTTACTTTTCAGTTCATGTTACAAGGCAAGAACATAGCTCAAAGGGATGAAGAACAAGAGATTGTACATGAATTATCCCCTTCTTAGTTTAAACTCGAGTGATGGATTGAAAAGGAAGAGATGTTGTATATGATTAAATCTTTCATTTCAACGAGGATCGTGTTATAATGGCCTGCGAAGTTTTAGATAGAATTAATCGTAATTGAATGCAAAAAAATTTTATCTTGAAGTTTCCAAAAATTTGAATGTTTTTCGAATTGGAGTTTTAGATCTTAGAATCTTAGATCTTAGAAAATCTTAGAATATCGAACATATCGGTTTAATTGTCTACAGTTCTTCCGGTGTTCGTCAGAGGATTAGACACCGGAAGACTTTAAGTCAACATACAACTAAAGCGTGGAATCGAATGAATTTCCATATGGAAAAATGGCACTCAAATCTTAGTCTAGCAGTAGATAAAAAAACCTAATGCAGATTTGGAAAGGTCATTTTATTGTGAGTCTTTTAAACCATTTCTTTGTTTTATTCCAATGGCTGATTAGCAAATTCCCGCACCTTCTTCTTAATTCCCCTCATCTGGTTTTTGACTAGCTTTTCTCCACAGGCTCTGACGACGTTTTTCCATTTTTGCTTGAAATCAGGCAAACTATATTGGACGATTCAGCCTTTTTCCTGAGATCCTCCTTCAAAATTCCCCAATAGTTTGCAATAGGACGCAGTTCCGGTGTGTTGGGCGGATTAAACTTTTTCTGCACATAAATGACTCTATTGTCGTTGAACCACGCAATCGTATCCTTAGCGTAGTGGCTTGATGCTAGATCTGGCCAAAACAATGGTGGAACATCATGGCTTCGATAGAGCGACAGAAGACGTTTCTTGAGACACTCTTCGATGTAAATCTCTTTGTTCATGATCCCGGTGATGAAAAATTCTTGACTTCGAAGACCACACGAGCAAATTGCCATCCAAACCAAGTTTTTTTTTTGGGAATTTGTTGTAGTTCTTGTATATCGATACTTGCTGTGTACACCTGTGCGAGTCTTTGCCGTATAGTATTGTTGTCCAGGCAATTGGTGGAAGTCGGCTTGAAGTCGGGTGGAATTCAAACGATTTCACGCTTTATTACGCCCCACAGAAACGTTTTTATTGGTTTTGATTTGGTGTCCCTTCTGTGAATGCAAGCTATTCTGTTCTTGTTCCATCTATTGATCTCTGGATGTCCTGAGTACCTGTCGGGTCTTCTGGCTAAGAGGGGGAGGGGGTTCGGCCAGGGTTCGGAGACTCTTAGTGTCTAAAGTTAACGGTGACTGCCGTTACAGAACGCTTTTTGTTAAGGGCGTTACTGTTTTTAATGGCATCTAAAAATAACAGACGCTCTTTTATAGCTGCCATTCGGCAATTTTTTCAAATTGTAGCCTGAGAAGCTTATACGGTACTACGGGTATCAGATATAAGGCTTAGCCATTTGGCTTAACTCCTTTAATTCCTTATCAATCAGGCACAATTTTTTAGGAAATTGTTGTTTAGAATTGAATATTAAGGGCAAATGATCTATTAGATTTTGAAAAATTAATAAAATTGCTTGTTATTCAGATTTTTGAGATCTTCGGGAACTCGGCTAAACCTCCAGTCTGAAGCCTGGCTGCATTAGGATTTTGACTTTTTTCTATTTAGTTTATTTTGCTCTTTGTTGTTAATTCTTAATTTTTTTTTTGATTTTGTAATTTTTTTCTCTTTCTATTGTTTTTTCTTCTTCTTTTTTTTGCTTTTCCTTCTTTCACAATTTTAAAAGGGATGACTCTTATTATTGTGAAAAAAATATTAATAATAATAACTAATATACTAAATATCAGGATTATTTTTATAAAGTTAGATTCAGAGAAATTAAGGAAAATTTTAATACTTTTAATTGTCAAAAATGCAATTTTTGACAATTTGTTTTATTGCGTAGAGGGCTCATGGGCCTAAATAGTCAGGTTGATCCTCTAAACTAAAATATTTGGCCTGCAAAGTTTGGCAGTAAATTTTTCAAAAACTATCATACCGAGTTATGAGGATAATTGATTAGAAGCCCTTTGCATAAATTTTCAGGCTGATTCTCAATTTTTTAAATTTTCGAATAGTTAAATTTAGCTTAAAGTTCCTCTGTTGATTTTAGATTAATTTTATGACTTTTTTCGACCTTTGCTTAGAAACCCCTTGAAAGAATGATAATATTTAAATATTGTTTAAATTCTTTCGAGCATTTCACCAAGTATACCAAACTTGGTTGTGCATTATTTTTTGAGATTCCCAAAAAGCCTGCGATGGGGAACTTTTACCCCTAATAACGTTGAATTTGAGTTTCTGTGAAAGGCACTCGTCTGAGGATTTTTCATTAACAAACAACGGAATTCTGACGGATTTTCCCCATACTCCTCGACCGGATGGACGAGAGATTGGCAAGAAGCACAAGAAGGTGTTGGGTCGGAATTGATTGGTGTCCCAATGTGCGTGAGTAACAGAATCCTCTGAGCTTCTGGGTGTGGATAAAAGTGAGATAAAGACGAGGGATGAACAATACGAGTGCGAGATGAGTTTTTCCTCATCCTGTCTATACCCCCAGCCTCTTGCTAAAGATTCCTACTCTTATTCTTTTTTTTGTGTAATAGGAAAATCATGTTGTGTCCAAAGGGAGAAAGTTTATAGTGAGGAATCCTCCTGAATTGATCCCACTTGTGAAATTTAGAGGCACAATGGTACTTGGGTGCGGAGTTTGAAAAGGAAAGTGGCTCAAGTAATTACAAAATTGGAAATGTGATCCCCTGCTTTTTTTTTCTGCAAAAGTTCTTTGTCTTCCTCTTAGACGAGACGTCGGCTACTGATAAAAAGAGGATTCTGGGTGATTGAGGGTTGGGAAGGTGATTTAAAGTAAGAATTCTTGATTGAAAGACAAGCCGGTGAAATGAAAGAAAATTCCTTGTTAGTTTGAATCACTCAAATGGACATGAGGCGCGTGCCTCTCACTTCCGATCTTTTGCCTTCCCCCAAGTGACACATCCCCCAAGTTGTACTTCTTGAGGGTGATTTGCAGAAAGAACTGCAATGAAATTCTGAGAGATTTTCTTTTTTATTTTACAAAATTAAATGGATAGGTGTTTAGTTTAATTTCTTAAAAAGTTTGCATTAGATTTTTTTTTAATTTATTGTATTTTTTTTTACTTGGAGGAAGGCTTTCAGGTTTCGCACACACTTTGGCTTCGAAATTTTCATATTATCCTAATATTTTTTTTAATGAATCTGATCTAATTGAAGGAATATAGGGAAAAACCACGAAATGTTTGAAGCCAAAATATGTGCGAAGCCTGAAAGCCTTCCTTTATACACTGAGAAAAAAAGAGGGTGCGATTAACTGTTTTACCTCGTAACTTTAACACTTTTTAGGTGTAAAAATATATCAACATTTTTAATGTTAATTTTACACCTTTTTAAGGGTAAAATTAACATGAAAAAGGGCTAATTTAACCCCTAATACACCTAAAAGGGTAATATTTACACCGTTTTCGGATCAATAATGCAGCGTAAAATTAACATTTTCGGAATGTTATTTTAACTTTTTCGGATTTCTCTCACTCAGTGTAGTAATAATATTCCCAAAGAAATTTATTTAAATTTTATATCCAATATTTGAGATAAAATTTACTTTACTCTTTCGTATTGTTTTTTTCAATTTGACGGTTAATTTAAGCATATATTGCTATCCATACTTTAATGTAAAATGAGAGAGAATGAGAAATGTGTGAATAAAATAGAAAATGGAAGTTTCTTGAGGTACAATTTGAAATAAATCTCAATCCACGAACCACCCTCGAGACATGAAGAGAATTATCTTTTCTAGCACTCTTACATGCTTGCAGGTTTTCCTCCTTCAGAATAGCTTCTCGTCCCTTTATTCCCTTGCTGCGCGTCCTGTTTTGGGATGGGTTTTCTCCTGTAAAATGGGAAACTTCCATGGAAGCCAATATCCATATATCAATAATTCACATTTTGCGGAGACACTTTTCGTGCGGCAATGGCTGAATATAAATGTGCGAGCCCAAAGTCGTTTGAATTATCCCCCAAGGGTCCTCTTTCTCATTCCCTTGGATCCCCGTCCTCTCCACAAAGCCATTCTGCAACGGAAAAAATATACGGCGAGTGGAAAAAAAGGGAAAAACGGACAGCACACGAGGAATAAAATGTTACCAAAACGGATGTAAGAGTGGAAATCTGGACCCGATATTTTACAAACTAATGTGACATTTCGATTATTCTATGGGATTTAATGTGTTTTATGGCTTACCATATAAATATCACGGGGATGAAATAAAAATAGATATATGATTGCAGTGTTGGAGGAAGAGAAGTAGAAAAAAGTAAAATAAAATGAAAATAAATAAAGGATTTTGCTTATATGGTGAATTTATTTGAATTACCACGCGTACCACTTTCGTTTGTCATCTCACTTATCCGCAAAACACATAATCACAAAAATTATTGTCCTCCACTGTCACCATCAAAAAGTGTTGAACAATAAATTTGCCACACTCTCGTTGCGATACACGATTTCTAAATCATTGCTATCACATAGAATCATCCGCTTAACCCGGCTGACGAAGAGTATTTAGACGAATGTTAGTACTCGTAAGCTGTTAGACTTGCCTTTTGTGAAGGTATTACTTTGAAAATTGGTAATAGCATAAAGTGGCACAGTATTTTAATAATATTAAAAGAAATCGATTTCATTCATCTGAATTTGTTTTATAATTGGATCAACGTAGGGTAACGTGTCGTATTTCGGGACACTTTTTAGCACTTTTAAGTTTCAAACAGCTTAATGACTTCTAAAATTATTTTTTTTCTTTGTTTATACAAATATTTATGTTTTTTTATTCTATCCAGAATAAGATTCTTACCGAAAAATGTTGAAAAATGCATAATTTTTTGTACAACATAGCAAAAAATGTGAAGAAGTAAAAATGGTGTATTTCGGGACAATTGGGTATTTCGGCACAAACAAAAGTGGCTATTATGCAAATAAATTTTACTGAGACTGATTATTTACCTTTGAGTAGAAGGTTCAAACTTCACTGTTTTATAAAAAAATTGTTTAAATTTTACTTAGTGGTTCAAATCGAAAAAAAATCAGCACTGTTTGTGTTGACATCTGCAAAATTGACCACACTGAAGATTTTGCAAAATGTTGAATGTGACACTCACAATTCACGCGTATTTCACACTTTAAATTAAATAAAATTTTAGAAGTTTTATTATGTTTATCTGATAAGTAAAGAGCTTAATATTTCATATAGTACTCATAGTCATTGACCCACTGAAGAAGACTCACACCAAGGGTCGAAGTCTCTGGAGAAACACCTGATTCTTTTTATTTTGGAAAAAGAAAGTAGATTCTGACGAACACCGGAAGAATTGAAGAGTACTCTGTGTTTATTACTGCCCCAGTTTGTCCTATTGTCATTTCAATTCTTCTTTTTCTTCTATATTATGGTGAGACTGTCAGACCATTTTAATCCTAATATGGTAGCGCTGTCACGCTGATGTTTAAAGTAATATTTGCCCCATAAAATAGACTGATATAATGACACCTGACTGTTAAATGAAAGATACGCATACGCCTAAAAAAAATGAAAGTTTCAGTGATTTTAATAGTGTTCTAACAAATAGAAAAGATGTAAACAGTTTTTGTCCATGCACTAGCGTGAAATAATTCTTTATTGTAAAATATGTCTTCTGCCATATTTTCTACAAATTAAATCCTTTGAATTACATTACCTTGAATACACTGACAAATTGAATTTTAGCATAATAGAGAATAAAAAACTCTTATATTCTTTAGAATGATTTTAAGGCCTCTACACTTGGGATCAATTTTCATAAAAAATGCACTTTTGAAGGAGATTGCTTGCAGTGCTGTAGGTGCAAATGTCAAAATTCTATCAAAAATGCGATTTTTGACAAAAATTGCTCCCAATGTTTAGAGGCCTTTATGCACTTATTGTGTAAAGTATACCCATTTATGTAATATATTGATTTTGTACATACTAAAATGTTCCATTGACTAGTTTGCAACTTTTACTCATCAGAAATACAATATGATCGGGAATTATCAATGGTGACAGTTTAATTTTGCTATTTCAGGACAAATTGTTCTTCCGATGAGCGTTGTTGTGGTGCTTTAATCCTTAATTAAAACACTTAAGGTTCCAGAGCATTGGACACTCTAGTGTGACTTCTTCAGCGGCTGTTTGAAGGAATTTAATTTGAATTGTAACAATTTTTCTATTTTTAAATTTCTACAAGGTGGTTCTTTGATTATTTTATTTTTTGGATATTGCCCCTATTTAGTTAGTGAAAATAATTATTAACTGTTTTTGAACCTTTATAACTTATATTAATGAAAAAATCACAAAAAATATCACTAACAATTTTTTCTTCTTTCTTTTTAGTGACTTCTTAACGTAGGTAATTTAAGTTGGAAAATTCTGTAACGTCTTTATGTATGGAAAATCTCTAAATTCTAATGAAAAATTTGCTCGATTATTGAATTACATGGCAACATTACAAAGATTGATAAAGATCCTTTCGGATGGTTCTCTTGTATCTAGGTTACCTAGCCTAGATAATTATTAATATAATAAAAATTGTTTTTAGTGATTCTAATTCTAGAGCTCCCACATGTTTTCCATCTGATGAGTGTAATTTTAGGCAGAATTTTGACAATACCCAAAAGAAAAGATTAATGAAAAGTGTGTTAATTTTAGTGTTTTAAGTGTGAGTGTTTTAATTATGGATTAAACTCTCACACCGAGGCTCACCAAAAGGACAATTTCTGCTGAAATAGCAAAATATTAGAAATATATTTCAGTGTTATTAACCAATTGAACAAAATACTGACTAGTTTTATTTTTATTTTTTATTCATAAATTCTTTAGGCTTTGACAAAATACGAAATATTTTAATTTGAATTCATTTTTCAAGCCTTTTAACTATTTGTTTATCTATTTTTTTCGATTTTGTTTTCTAAATTTATTTGTAAAAAAGTGGTTTTGTAACAAGTGCAAAGTCAGAACGTTGTGTCAGCCGGGTTGTATTTTATTTCTCATATATGATTTTTTGGCAATTCAGAGATCTTCACTGTTGATGGAAAAGCTTTTGGCGAAATATCACAATTTTTCTCAATATTTGCGAAAAGCTGTCCTCTTTTTTTCTCCTCGATGATTTTCCTTTTTTCCATTCCTGTGGATGGGAAAATTTGTATCCCTCCGAGGCATAATACAAGAGGCAGAAGAGGAAAAAAATTGTCGAAAATGTAACAAGGCAGTACAATAAAAAAATCATTTAATAATATATCAAACATTTTACTCTCCAACTAAGGTCCTTGTTCGATTTACCCATGAAGGCTGATATAAAAGTCAGTTGAATTACAATCCATCCATTTGGGATGGTTGGAAATGGAAGAGAGATGGAAAATGTGACGGCGGATATCGACATGAAAATAGAATGGAAAATTTGATTGGTTTCATTTTTCCTATTTTATTTTATTTTTTTCTCCGTCTCTTACATACACACCCTTCAACGAAAATTGCTATATACTTTGGATATATAATAGATTTATTATGTATTTGGGGAGCTGACAAAATATTAAAAGGAAAAAAACGTACTGGATATTGGAAAAAATGCTCTTTGTGGCTTTTCCAACACAATATCGTTTGTTTTATGTTAAGAGTTGAGTGAATTGGTTGGAAAATTTTTCAGTCTTCTTCTCGATTTTTCCATTTTTTTTCCCAGAGAAAATTCATCCAAATTTTATCCCTTAGTATTGTAAGTTTCCGTTTCATGGAGATTAGCATAGAAATGAGATGTATTAAATTTTCCCAAGTCTTCTCGCATTTCTCATGTGTTTTACAGCTGAAAGAAGGAAATGGCCAGAGAGAATCCATATACCCTCCAGGATTGAGGGTATATATCTAGGGAGAACATGCCAAATGTTTTTTCTCCCTCAGTGGGTGCGAGGGTGGTGAGAGATGTGAAAGAAGAAAAGGAATGCATAATGAATGAATGGCCCTTACGAATAGTTTTTCATACCGACATCTCACCCTCCTGCAGAGGGTGAGTTTGGAGAAAATTCTTCCATACGATAATCCCGAATTTATATGCACTCTCAGACGAAAAATCAATACTGGGGTCGTTTGATAAGGCTTTCTCTCTGTTTTTCTTTGCTTCTGGCTCCTCTGGCAAGGGGTGTATTCTGCATAAAGTTGTGCAGAATGGACATAAGGTGAAAACGTACCAAGATTGGCAATTTAATAGATTCTGCGGATTATACGGCTTCCAGGAGACTTTAATATGGACTTCAGATATTAGCCTTTACCACATTACTTAATTTATCTAATTTCTTATCAGTCAAGATTTCTTATAAAATTTTGACTTAGAAATGGGAAAAATGGTAAATGATCCATTAGGGGAAAGTGGGGCACTTTTGAATGGGGTACCTTTGGATTTTTTTTGCTTTTTTGCTTTTGAAATTGTATTTTACAATTATTAGTAGTTATTGTAACAGACGCCAAAAATTCACATCAAATTTTTCCTTCTTAAATTTCGTGAAAATTAGTTACAAAAATTAGGGAACAAGTTCTCCTAAGAAGAAAAACCAAACCCCACATTGACATCCTTATAGTGATGAGTGATATGTATCCCTTAAACTTCACGATCTCTAAGAGTAATTGCGAGAACATTATTCAGTCGACCACTGAAGAAGGTCCACATCGGGACCGAAAGCTCTGGGCAAGACGAAAAAAGTGTTTTTTTCATCTTAGGGTGACCCTTTTTCACTGGCGAACACCGGAAAGTCCCTCTCAAAGTACATTGCGCCAGCTCATCATCATTAATTAAACTAGCTCCGTTTCAAAGGTTCCCTACTTCAAAGATGCCCCACTTCTCTCATATTTTAGACAGAAAAAATTATATCGTAAAATTGTTTGTAAATGTTTGTGAATTTTTACTGGGGACTTACAAACATGCTCGCAAATAGTATAGCCCACTAAAAAGTTTGTAAAAGTTTGTACTTTTTTTCTTATAAACATTGTTCTAAGCATGATCGCTTGACGAGCATGTTTTTTGTTCTTTTACAAACATTTTTTTTTTGTAAATGTTCGTAAACACACAGAAAAATATTCGGAAGATTTTGTAAATGCTCGTTAGGTGATCATGTTACAAACAAAGTTTGTGATAAAGTACAAACTTTTACGAACTTTTAGGTGGGCTACACAATTTAAGAGCATTTCGTAAGTTCTCAATAGAAATTCACAAATATAAACAAACGATTTTACGAAATATGTTTCTCTGTCTAAAAACATTAAATTTCTTGTTTATTTAAATTTTTGAGACCTTCGTGAACTGGGGTAATACGAGCTTCAGACGTAAGGTTTAGTCATATGGCTTATTTTATTTAATTCCGGAAAGATTTTTGGGAAGTGTGACATAGGATTGAATATCAAGGAAAAATTATCCATTTCGTTCTAATAAATCACTAAGATTGGTTGTAATTTAGGATCTCGATACCTTCGGGAATTGGGCTAAACTTCAACTCTGAAACCGTGTAAGACCATCTTCAGGTTTAGCCCAGTTCCGGAGGGTCTCAAAACCTTAAACAGCAACCGATTTTATTGATTTTTTCAAAATGTAATATGTCATTTGCCCTTAATAATCCAATCCTAAGTCAAAATTCTCCAAAAAATCTTTACTGATAAGATATTAGAGATGTTAAGCCATATGGCTAAGCCTTAGGTCTGAAGCCTGTATAATGGTGCTATTCCAATGAAAAAATGAGCACGTTTTTTTTATCACATTGCTGTTCTCAAGTACTAAAAAGACCATGACTGTTCTCACATGTTATTTCAATTAATGTCAGATGGCATTGTGATCGGGGGTGAAAGCTTGCTCGGCGGGAATATTCGAATTAGGATTTCGGTTGGGAAATCGACAAGATTAATTTAATGTTTTCACTTTCAGAGTATTTTCTACATTTTTTTTATCATGATTGATAAGATGTAAGGTTCTTCTCTCTACACAAAAACTTCATATTTTCTCCAGTCCTCGTCGTGTTTCAAGATCACGAAATAGTCATGACAGGAACCGACATAAAAGAAAAGTTCAACCGAAATCCGAATTCAAATATTCCATCCGAACAAGTTTTCACCCGATCACAATGCCATCTGACATTCAGTCAGGATGAAGTAACCTGTCATGTCAGCTTGGTAGCGTGATGCAGTTGGATGGCCGGGAGTTGGCAACTTTAGCCTCAACCGCAGGTTTTCGCAGGTTTTCCATGAATTTTTCCGTGAATTCTCAGTGGTGAAAAGTCGGCGAGCAGCATTAATATTCTCTACTCCTTATTTTCCCTGAAATGGCGTATGCGAACAGACGTGGTCATTTTTAGTACTTGAGAACAGTAATGTGCTAAAAAAACATGGTCACTTTTTCATAGGAATGGCACCATAAGCCTGTAGTCTAAAGACCGCTTAAGAATCTTATTGTTAGTATTAAATATTTTTAAACAATAAAAAATATTTAGTACATCTATGTACTAAACCGTTTCGAATTGGTGATATAGGCTTCAGGCTATTGTTAAAGCTATTCCAAGCTAAATCTACAGGGCAAGGTGGGGCTACTTTGAGCCGTGGGGCTACATTGTTATACGATTTTTTTGCATATTTCTAAAAGAAACTGGGTTTTAACATACTGCAATTTGGATAGACAAAATCGACAAAATGGATAGACAAAATAAAATAATTGTAAGGCCCAGATTCATTTAGAAATAGGCGAAAAAGTCGTATAACAATCTAGCCCCACAGCTCAAAGTAGCCACACCTCCCATGAAATATAGAGAAATAAATTAAAAAGTTAGAGGTAGTGAATAATGTAAAAAAAAAATTGCGAAATATAAAGAGTACATCGTGAGCATCGTATTTTCTGATTAAAATGTATTGCTTTTCACAATTATTGTCGCAATGCGCCTTAAAATGTATGACTTGTGTCGTTGAATCAGTTAATATTTTTTAAAGTTTGAATTATTTATTGAAAAAGAGGTGGACTTGGCCCGCAAAAATGGCTTGAATTGACTTGAAAATATCCGAAAAAGTTTACAAAGTGTATTATTCAAAAACAATTTTGAAAAATGAAAAATATTTTAGTACATGCACGTACTAAAACACTTTCACTTTCTTGTTTTAGCAATACGTAACAAACCTTGTAGATTTTGTAAAAATTTGTAAAAATTGTGTAATTTTGCCATTGCAATCCCTGAGATTGCTTTAGTAATGACTAGTCGAGAACTCAGTTAAATCTCTAACATTTATTAAAAATATGAGCATGGATTTTTAGTACGTACCAAGTAATATGCGAAGATATAAAATCCGTAACTAAATCTCCTTAATTAAATGTACTTAAGTGATCATAAGTTCGATACCGAAATTGTTTAAATATATTCATCTATTGCATGCCCTTCTTGAGAGAAATTAAAGTATAAAAATCGTATAATATTGCGATTTGTGTCCAGACATCACCGCAAAAATATGATGGAAATATTTTTAACTGCCACTTGAGAATTGTTCATTGTTTTATCATAATTTTTTTTATCGTAGAAGGAAAAATCACCCTTTTACACCATTGGTGAATCCCCTATGATGGACGACCATTGCATGATTTATGACACTCTCATGTGAAATATTACATTACATTTTCTTGAATTTTATTGATCCAAAAAGCTCCCACTGCCACCCAATCTCACAAGACTTTCTTAGGGGGGTTGAGGTAGAACGGAGAGCAAAATATATTTACAACCCTATCCACAGGACGACAATATACAATAAAATGTTGCACAGGGTGGAATTTTCACCCAGGGATGAAAAATATCTAAAGGAGCAAGAGAGATGGCAAATGATGGACTTTTGCAAACACAATCCATCAATGTTTCACAAATTCTTCATCTTTCTCCCTTTTTTTGTCTCTTCCATATTCCTCATTATCTTATACTCCTTTCGATATTCTATTTTAGGGGGGTTCTTATCTCTCCTGGAATATTGTCATCCGTCTCGTCACTATGCTTCCCTGTGTTTAATATAAATAAAATTATGTTATCCCAAATGAGATGGAAGAGGTTCTCGAGGGTGCTGGGTAGAGAGAGAATGGAAGAAAGTTCACCCCTTTCGTGAGCTCAATATTAAACATTAGCAGTTGAGATGATAGGGTTGAAATAATACCGGGACAGACCTCCATCTTCCAAACAATGAAAGTGTTCATCAATCATAATCTGATGACTCATTTTCCACCCTCTCATTACTCACAGCACTTTGGATGTGCCAAAGAATTTCCCATAAATAGGGCTGGCGTTTTGTTCAAGACTTTAATATCTCAATTTTCCATCCTCAAAATCTATTGTCCCTATCGGGAAATGCGAAAATTGTTTGCAACTTCGTTAAATGTTGTATGAATTAAAAAAACATTATTTCTTTAGTTTTACAGGAAGATTTTATTCTCTAAAAACCTTTAAAATTATTATTTTTTCTTTTGTAAGCCTTAAAGTGGGCGTGGCCTATTTTTTCGATATAGAAAAACGCTTTGAAGCTTTGGATGTTTAATATTTCGTATCAGTAGATTTTTTGCTATATTCCCTAATGTATTATACTCATGGTTCTTATACAAAAATGTGAGACATAAGATTACCTACTAAAATCTAAATTACCATGATCCATTAAAAACATAGGACAAAATCCAATGGAACGAAACTTCCATCGTCTGAAGCATTCAAGGCCTTCACCTGTAACCATCTCAAATCCTAATTTAACATACTGCTTCCTGGATTTTACTGACCATAATTTTTACTGAGTATTTGTCACTGAGCTACTCAGCAGATTGACAGTATCCGAAGCCTTTTTTACAAATTGGTTTTTGTATCGATCATTGTCGTATCTTAATTTTCTAATTTTTAAATTTGAATTTTTATTTTGAATAAGATTTGTTACTGAAGGAAATCAGATTTAGGATTCACAAAAAAGGTTTTATTTAAAACTGAGCAAAAACCAACACTTAATTAATTAAAAAATACAGTTACGATAACGGCAGACGTAAAAGACGACGTAACATACTTTAATGGTTACAATGTCACACTAACTGTCAGATTAATTTAAAAATACTAGTAGGGGAAAGTGGTCTGCCTTTGAATACGGCAGCCTTTGAACATTTTTTTCTCTTATTTTCCAAAGCAAAAAATCTATTTTGTTAATCGACGTTAATAGAAAATAGTTAGTTGTATTGAATATAGTTTGGAGATCAGGGTTTTTGCTTTGGAAAATAAGAGAAAAATTGAAATATTCGAAATTTTCAAAATCAAGATTTCGTATTCTGACGCGAGGTAATTATGGAACTTAAAATGTCTTAGCTAAGAACCAAAATTTCAAGATTTTCCACACTTAACGAAACGTCACTTCTGACAAATATCTTCATCTCTCTGTTGAATTTGTTGAAATTTTGTCATATAAATTATCAAAATAAATTAGTACGTATTAAAGAATACATGAGAGGTCATAAACGGGAGTACAGGAAGTGTAAACCAAACTCGTGATCGGTGATAAATCAAGAAATGCTTATGCAAGATGTGATTATTTTGCAGATATCCTCTGGTTTACTTCGATATGGTTTACTTCGATATGTACATTTAGAAATACGTACCATTTCGATTACATTGTAAGATCAAACACAGTATTTTGCGAAGTAATTCCCTTTTTGTACCATCTATCTTATAGATATATTCTTCATCAATAGTCATTTCCATTCTTCAAATTGTTACTGTCTCGAAAATTCCAAGCATCTCCGAGAGGTTCTTGGAATTATTTCAAGAAAACATGAAATTTGACGTCTTGAAATCTTGAAATATTGGTTCCAGAATTGCAAATCTTGATATCCACACGGTTTGTGTCTTGGATTTCAAGACATTTGACAGATTTGACATCTTGATCTTGAGTTTTTGATTTTGGTATACTAAAATCCTGAAATTTTCTTCATCTTGATCTTGATCTTGGTCTCAGAATTGAGGCCAGTATTTATTGTTTAATTAGCGTAAAAGAAATTAAAAGAAAAATTTTTCATTCTGAAAATTTGTCAAAATTTTACGATACGACACTTGGCTATTACGACACTTGGTGATGCAGTTCGCAAGACAGAATCATTCATGATTTTTTTTTAAATAATGTTCATTGAATAATCGATGAGTTTTAAGGGCATTAATTCATATCTTAATCCAATTTCACGCCATAAGAGCGCAACGAAACACTTTTGTAAGTGCTCTTCAAGAATGCTAAATAAATTGAAAAGGCCATTCTTAATAAAAAATAACATCGATTCACCCCATTTGGAAAGGGATGTAAAATTGTGTAATGTACTTTCAATTTGAAGGATTTGAAGTATTATCATCGGAACATGGGATAGCACGAAAATTCATGCGAAAAATGTAGCTATGAACCACAAATTGAGGGTGATTTTTGATGTTATTTGAAAATAGTCTTGCATTGAAAATGAAATCACCTCAAAAAAAAAACACCCTCAGACAAATCACAAGGGTGAAGAAGTCTATTTCAGAAGGAGGGTTCAAGAGGAAACTGTAAATTTTCAAAAGGTCACAATCGGCTCTGGAGGAAAATTCTTCGAATCATAAATAATTTTTGTCACGCAACATTTGACATTCGGATTTTTTCCTTGCTGTGGTGGAAATCCACCCCAATTGAGGAGTGGTGGGAATAAAAAATAATATTATTGTGTTTTCAAATTTACTGGCTTGTAATAAAGTTTTCCCACTCTTTTTTTTTGCAAAATTGAGTGCAGGATAAAGTTGGTTGTGGTTTCACCCTTAGGTTTCGTTTTTACAATTTCATTTTTATGTATTTTCGAGCATTTACAATAAAATAGGGGTTGATTTTTTTAGCAAAAAAAATGATGATGGTTCGACGGAATGAGATGAATTGAGAATGTCCTCAATTTATTGTCACTTCAGCATTTGTAACATGACTTTGAAGAAGAAAGCTTAACAGAGAAAATTATGGTGAAATTATAACTTTATATCATTTTCAGGAATATTCTCTATCGATTTCACCCCCTTCAGCCGTCAACCCTCCTGAGCCATGGCCACTGGCAACGCCATCGACTGTGAGACAAAGTACTGGTACTGGCTGTATGTGCGAGAAGGATGGCTGAGAAAACTCCTGCGCTACATTTGCAACAGAATATTCCATCGTCTGCCACCATTAAATTATTCCTGCAGTTGCTGAATATGAGCACAAACCTGGAGGGTGGTCTAAGTGAATGGGGTGAGTTTTCCACTATGAAATATAACTCAATCCCTCTCTTCTTGTGACTGTGTGTGCGGGATGTCTGAGGAAGTAGCGCATGCGTTTGGTCTGATCCTCATGCACCCCTTCTTCAGGGCCAGAGAGAACGGGTGGTCCGCTGGGAAGGGTGGAAAATCACATTTCGCGCATTGACAATACAATAGGCACAATAATATTTGACTATTTCCCTTGGAATGCATTATAAACTTTTTACTTTTAACCAATAATACTTCAGTTGGATTTTATTAAAAAAAAAACTTTGTTCTAAATTGTCATGATAGGGGAGAATTGGGTCAGTTTCACGTAGCTCAATTGTTTTCGCTAATTTACCTAAATGAATTGTATTTAGGCTAAACAAACTACTTGTCTCAAATTAGATACTAATTATCAAGAAATGTTTAAAAGAATTTCTAGATTATTATTAATGATTATCATGAAAATGATTATATATCCATATTACAAAGCGGTGAATTCATGAAATTGTCCCATTCTCCCCTATGATGTCAAACATGGTTGCTGGATGATTTATTTACTTCTTGGTTTAGTTTAGCTGTTATCAACCGAACTAACTTTTTTCTAGATTTAAATCGTATTGTCTTGATTTCTAAATTAGTTCATTATGGTTCTGTCACACCTTTTAGATCAGGAAAATTTCATAAAATAAAAATTCACATCCCTTTTTATTCTATTGCACTTCAAATTTGATTTAGATTAATTTGAAGTTTTTGTGATGATTAAAAGAAGAAGAAGAGTGCGAGAGAATGAGATAGACATATACAAAGTGTGAGAATAAGAAAGAGATTCGAATTTTGACTTCATGAAATTTTCCAGATCTAAAAGGTGTGCCGGAGTCATTAGAAAATACGATGTACTAAAAATTATAGGGGAGACTGGGGCAAAAAGGCACAAATCGAAAAATTCAAAATCCAATATCTTCCAAGGTAAAAAAGATAGCGGCTCAAATTTTTTTTCTATAGATAGCCTCTATAGACCTTCTTCAATGTCGTAAGTTTCTTAGAATTCGAACAAGGAATTTAGAAAATAAAAAATATCGAAATTTTTAGCCCAATTTTTGAAATATTTTCCTTGCAGAATATAATAATTATGACCTACTTATTTTCCAAAATTGATGCACTGGTGAATATTTTCTAAATAATTTGGATTTTTTGAATACGAATCCGCTATCTATTTTAGAATTTCACAAAAGTTCTTTTCTCCAGAAATGCTTTTATTAAAAACGGCCACTTGGGGTAAAAAGTAACAAATGATATAGAGCAAAAAGTAACAAAAAAGCGAAGCAATTTCTGATGTCTCACGGCGAAAAGAAACGTCAATGCCATGTATCGCCGCTTGTTGTTTGCATTGGTCAAGCGATTTGCAATCTTTTGTGTGTTTTTTTTTCTAAAATAGCTTGAAAATCGTTTTTATCGTTCAGTTATGAAAAAGTGGTGTTTTGCAAAGGTGTAGAAGAATAAATTTCCTATGAAAATATGTTATCTAGGTATTTTTTTTTAATTTACGGAATCCCGTAACAAAGCGAATAAAAATATGATAATATCCCACTCCTGATACTATTTGTCCCAGTATTTTTGAGAATGCTCACAAAATTACCTATTAGAAAACGGCTCGATAAACGTATTTCCTTACAAAATAGAGGAAAATTACTTTCAGAAAGTTGTAGAGAGGTAAATTTCCTAGAAAACTGCGCTAATTAGAAATTTCTGGGGCGTTCGATTACTTTGTAAAAAAATAAAATATCCGTTTTGTGACTTTTTGCCCCAGTCTCCCCTATACAAGAAATTTAACGTCTTGAAATACTGATTTCAGAATTAGAAATCATGAAATCTACACACTTTGTATCTTGAATTTCAAGATTTCGAGACATTTGGCTGAATTTTAATCTTATGGTTTTGATTTTTTGATTTAAGAATATCAAAATTTTCAAATTTTCTTGATCGTGATTTTGATCTGGCTCTCAGAATTGCGACCAATATTCTAAAATAGATCACAACTGTATCTTATTTATTTTTTAAATTTATTTTTTATATTTCTTTCCTAATCATTAAATACTTTCAAAATTATATCTACAAGAATTGCATTTGACAATATGCCAAAGATTTTGAAAAAAAAAACATTTCTTTTGAAAAAAGAATTAGAGTTACTATAATTATTATTAATCGTATCGATGTATTACTATAAGGTAATTATTTTTATTTGTTTGTCTGAAGACTCTGCTAGGTACATTGTAGATCGTCCAGGAGTGCCTTCCCGTAGTGTGGGTGATTCTTTTATACTCCCGGAGTTCATAGGCAAAGGCGATGCATTATAATTACGTTTTTGTACATGTGAAAATTTTCTAAATCAGACATTCCGATTTTTGCACCGAGTAGGACCGCCCAAGACCCAACGGTCTTGCCTAGTGCGCCACTTATTCTCTTACTAAAGTTATACAGCAACCACATGACTCTAAATTTTTGAAGCAGATAATCACAAGATCACTATCAGAAAGATGCCTACAATGCGATTATCAACTCTCTTAGTCGAAACCCTAGGTCGGTCAGTAGGCAAAAGTAGTACTCTCCATTCGAACGTTCATGCCTTGGAATAATGTGAATTTTCTTTTATTTTTCTTAGAGACTGTAGTTGAGACATTAAGAATAAACGCCAATTCAAACCTTTCTTTTCTGAGTAAAATGATCATTAAATATCTATTGTTTTCTCTGATGTGCCACTTTTATACGAATATCCTTACTTTCTTATATTCTGACACCCTTCCTCATTCTTTCTTGATCCGTCACTGAGGTGGATTCTAATGACGACATCGGTTGGGTGAATAAAGGGGGCTGATTCACGAGCCATTTTCAATTAGCAGGTAATACAAAAGGACGGATATTTGCACTTTTTCCTTGCTTTTCCTCAGTGTGAGTGGAATCTCAATTTGGGGCGATGTCACTAAATCCACTTCTCACCCCTTAAGATTATTTTTCCACCCTGAAAGATGCCCCAATGTGAAATTGGAAACCACCGTGAGCAAACAATGGGTGAAATATTAAAAAAAAAACCAGGAACTTAAGGAAGGGGTTTCCCATTTCACATTATGAATTGTTCAGTTTGCAGTCATTTTATGTGGATTCCCAGTCTGACAAGGGAAACCCGGGGTGTCAATATTTGGATAATGGAAAAAGGCAAATGTCATTTTCCATCGAGCTTTCATTTCTTCGAAATTTTTCCTTCTGCGCTGCATTATTTAGAACCACTTTCGAAGCTCTCTGGCACCAAATATTGATGATGGAATTCCGGCACGTCGATAAATATTAATGCTTTTGGGGTTTTGTGTGCGGGGGTGAAATTCTAAAATTGATACCCAACCCTTGTTTTGTGAGTAGCCATTAAATTGATTGGCATTTTGAAGGATTGGATACCGCTGAAGACATGTAAAGGGCGTTTTATATTAGCAATTGTTATTCGCCGAATTGCCTGGCCATTTACCATAAACAGTCACTGGGTTTGATGCCTTTTTTTTGGTGATCAAATGAAATTCAGTCTAGCTCAGGAATTGGATTTATCAACTGCTTTAACCCAGTTGACCAGTCATAAACTATTTGTGTTTTCTAATTTGCGAAACTGATTTTCAAATTCTTTGATCAATGGCATCCGGATTGTCAATATGTTCCAGAAACTTTATTAAAAACTGCATATTTAAAATTGATAATTAAATTGGATTATTAATATATACTACGCTAGCAGGTTCATGTTGAGAGAATGATCAAAAATCCATATAAAGGTTTCTGATTTAAAGAATTTACAGAATTTATCATGTAACATATGAACTTTAAATAGGGGAAAACGTTGTACCTTCGGACAACTCAAGCTTCGAACAAATCATTTTTTCCAATATGTTTTAATTGAATTTTTCCGATTATAATATTAGATTTTAATGGATAGTCTAAAGCTTAAAATTTCCTGAAAAGTGCAATGGGACAAATCCAAAACATATTTGAAAACATAGAAAAAAAATGACTTGAATTCCAAACAGTTGACCAAACGTGAGGTATCGGAATACGAATTAGTTTACGACGAACGTATCTGCCCTTAGAGCACGACACTCTGGTATATTTTAGCCCAGACTTTGGACTATAAAATGTCCCATTTGAAGAAAACTAGGGGACTTGCTTTTGGTTACGGTGATGGCCATTGTGTTCTCAAAACAAACAAAATATTTTCCTACTCTATAAATGGCTTTAGTCAATTTTTTGTTGGACGCGAAATTTAACAGTACGAAATTTTGTTGGAATTGGAACGCCCACTGTTTCTAACTGAATTTCGTACTTGATCACAGCTTCAAATGAACAATCAATCGTTCATGTGTTAGAGTACTCGCTCTATGATGCAACTGTTCTAGGTTGAAATCTTCTTTAGGTCATCAGTCAATAGGCTTTTTTCTGAAAAATAATGCGTTCGAATTGACTTGCATCTACTGAATCTCATTGCTCTTGATACTACGGGAAAATCAAAAACAATCAAAATTCAAAAACATTTTTTCGGGATATGTACTATGGAACGTTGTAACACTTCTCTTGTTAGTATGTTACTTACAGATTTGAAGCTATCTTATAGGACAATATTTCGATACACATTCGCTTTGTTCTTGCTATGAAAGTCTAAAGCATTAGAAAGAAACGGTGGTACGTGGCTTCTGTTGGTCATTCGAGAAATTTGTCATCAGGCGAATTACAATTTACGGGTAACTCATTTCGGGGAACTCAAAGCAATCTGGTCAGGGAACCAACGGGGAACTCCAAGAACCCATGGGAAACCCACGAGGAGCCCAGGGAACTTACGGGGAACTCGGAGAACCCATACATTTTTAGGGAACCTGAGGAACCCGTACATTTTTCAGTGTACTCTCGGGGAACCCATACATTTTACGGGGAACTCTCGCGATGAATGGAAATTCACACATTTTTCAGGTAAAAAAAATAGCGACTCAAATTTTTTTTAATAGATAGCCTCCATAGACCTTCTTCAATGTCGTAAGTTTCTTAAAATTCGAACAAGGAATTCAGAAAATAAAAAATATCGAAATTTTTAGTCCTATTTTTAAAATATTTTCCTTGCAGAAGATAACAATTATTACCTAGGGGAAAGTGCCCATGCTTGATACCATTGGAAGCTTCGTAATGACTAAATTTTCTATGTTTCACAATATATATGTTACACATCGCAACCATATTTTAAAAACTATGAGAAAGTGGCCAGTTTTTAAGATATATTGTGGAGTCATGTTTATTGAGAAACATAGGGAAAATTTAGTCATTACGAAGCTTTCAATGGTATCAAGCATGAGCACTTTCCCCTACTTATTTTCCAAAAATTGATACACTAGTGAATATTTTCCGAATAATTTGCATTTTTTGAATACGAATCCGCTATCTATTTTAGAATTTCACAAAAGTTCTTTTCTCCAGAAATCTTTTTATTAAAAGTGGCCACTTGGGGTAAAAAGTAACAAAAGGTATAGCGCAAAAAGCAACTAGAAAGCGAAGCAATTTATGATGTCTCACGGCGAAAAGAAACGTCATTATCATGTCTCGCCGCTTGTTGTTTGCATTGGTCAAACGATTTACAGTCTTTTGTGTGTTTTTTCTAAAATAGCTTGAAAAGCGTTTTTCTCGTTTTCTCACTTTTCTCGCAGAGAAAACGGTGTTTTACAAAGGTGTGTAGATGAATAAATTTTCTATGAAAAAGGTATTTTTTCAAATTTACGGAAGCCCGTAATGAAGCGAATCAAAATATGATAATAGCCAATGTCTGGTACTATTTGCCCCAGAATTTTTGAGAATAGTCACAAAATTACCTTTTAGAAATTGGCTCGATAAACGTATTTCCTTACAAAATAGAGGAAAATTACTTTCACAAAGTTTTACAGCGGTAAATTTCCTATAAGACTGCGCTAATTAGAAATTTCTGAAGCGCTCGAGTAGCTTGTAAAAAAATAAAATATCTATTTTGTGACTTTTTGCCCCAGTCTCCCCTAAACCCATTTTTTTGTGGGAATAAACCGACGTGAAATACAATCAGCAGTA
The DNA here is from genome assembly GCF_024763615.1 of Phlebotomus papatasi. Classification (NCBI taxonomy): domain Eukaryota; kingdom Metazoa; phylum Arthropoda; class Insecta; order Diptera; family Psychodidae; genus Phlebotomus; species Phlebotomus papatasi. The sequence goes on from NC_077224.1 coordinate 23,351,043, forward strand.
GTGGGTTCCGGAAGTCGTCGGGAAAGTAACAGTCACTCAGGGAAACACATCAACTGTCTCCAGACCTTTCGGCTCGGTCTCCAAGCCTTCATCAGTGGTTAAGTTTTATATATTTATTTTTTTCCTTTTGGGACTCTTGTAATTTTTTTCCTCTGAGACTCTAAGGGTTTTTGGTCAGTATTGCAACAGGGCATGAAAAGGAACGGGGGCACTACTCTAGACCGTCCTTTAACAATTTTTCTCAACTTTTGGCACAATTTTGATATATTTTCTTTCTTCTTGGATTCTGCTGGGTGTCTTCCTTTGTGAGTAATAACAAAGATACTAACAAAGAAAGACTCCCAGCAGAATCCAAGAAGAAAGAAAATATATCTAAATTGTGCCAAAAATTGAGAAAAATTGTCAAAGGACAGTGTAAGGTAGTGCCCCGTTCCCTTTCATATCCTGTTGCAATACTGACCAAAAACCCTGAACGAGTCTTAGAGGAAAAAAAAAATTACAAGATTTGACCACTGACTGAATAAGGCTTGGAGGCCGAGCCGAAAGCTCTGGAGATAATTGATGTGTTTCCCTGAGTGATCCTTAGTTTCCCGATGACTTCCGGAACCCCCTACTGTTGATTATATTTTTTTAGGAACCGGGAACTAGAGTCACTTCATAAATCACTTGTTTGGGGCAATCATCTTCCAGATGGACCCCTAATACAATTAAAAAAAAATCACTTGTAAATCATACATAAAAATCATTGCTAATTCATATCCCTGTACATGAATTAGTACAACGGGGTTTTATAAATACTCCCTAAATATACACAATACACTATTATAGAACAATTAAGAATAAAAATAAAAATAAAATAGAGAACAGCTTAGGCTGGAAACTATTAGAATTAGCGTTGAAATGTAAATCACACAGAAATTCGTAAAATAAATTACATTGTAAAAAAAAAGTACAACGGGGTATACATTATTCATTAACGTATTTGTGTAAAAGAGCATTGTCACTATTAATTTGAAAGTTACTTAGGGATCTGAAGTTAGTTGCAGTCTAATTGAGCCATCTTTTATTCGTAAAGAACTTATTTTATGTTCTTGACCTAAGTTAGATCATTGACAATAACATGACGATAAAATAATACCATTACGTTATTAATACTTTACCTTGTACTAGCTGGCATATAGTCGCTGATCACTTTGGAATAAGTTTGTGGTCAGCTGGGTTAGTGAATGGATTGAAGGTGAATGTTGGGAGAGAAGAAATCACCCTCTTGTCCCAATCATCAAAGAACATGCTGACGCAATCGGACAATTTTACATCTTTTGAGCTTCTAACTTGTACCCACATTACGGCCCCTTGTCTTCGAGGGTGAATTTCCAATACTTTTTCCTCAACGAGCAAAAGAGGCCTCTCCAAGAGGGGTGGTGCCAAGGAGGAAGGGCAATGTTGGGAGGCCAAAGTCAACAAAATGAAAATAAATTCCGTCCGTATGGGAAAATTTGTATCTATCCCGTTGATGGGTTGTTTTCCTTATAGAATCGCCCCCCAAAATATACTGCGTGACTCTTTTTTCATACCACCCACCACCCATCACCCCCATGGGCTGTTAAATGCCTGTCCTGAGATGGACATTTGGGTGTGAGATTGGAAGACGAAGAAGATGGACAAGGGGACTTCAACCTGTTTCTCTTCTCGTATTTACTTACATTTTTGGCCATCTCGAGCAGAAGAAACACATTCAGTAAGGGATGAATTTTGATGAGGAGAGGGTGGACTTGGTTGATTTTTCTTTCGCTGGACTGTTGGGTGTAAAAAAAGGTCAATTTTATTTAGGTGCTTCGAATAAATTTTCATGGAACTTTTTTATTCATGAGGCGCACATCAAACATTTTATTAGATGACCATCGTCACTCTTCCACGATTTGTCTTCTCCCATGCCCTTTTTTCCCACCCACCCCCCTGAATTGTAATTTATATGAAAATTTTATTTATACTAGAATTATTCAGATAGTGTCTTCAATATTATAGATTGGCATTTTGGATGAAGGTCTTCTGCAATTTGAGAATTTTTAGACTCCTTATTTGAGGGATTTTAAACATACATTTCTATAATAAAACTGTTGAAGTTTAATAAGGAATTACACAGCAGTTACGACAATTGTTGATAGCTGCGATTAAAAATAATATTGACTATGTAAAAATCGTGTTCTGAAATGTAACAATCTAATTGAAGATAATATAGAAATTATTAACTTTCCGTAAGAAAATTCTTTTGAGGAGACTTTTAAGAAATTTTTGAGCGTATTTCAGCGACTATGCTTCTTTTGGACTCGAATTATTTTATCTTCCGCACTGAGAGAAATCCGAAAAAGTTAAAATAACATTCCGAAAATGTTAATTTAACCCTGCAGTATTGATCCAAAATCGGTGCCAATATTACCCGTTTTAAGTGTATTAGGGGTTAAAGGTACCCTTTTTCATGTTATTTTACCCTTAATAAGGTGTTAAATTAACATTAAAAATGTTGATATATTTTTACACCTAAAAAGTGATAAAGTTCTGAAGAAAAAGTGTTAATCGCACCATATTTTTTTTCTCAGTGCGAACTCAATGAGAGAGTAGTAATATTATAACAGCTTGTTTTGCAATTTGTAATCGTTTTGGAGGTTAAACAGTAAAAGACATTGACTTACAATCTTCTGTAACCCATCATATAAAGCTTTCTCTACCAAAATTACCCCCTATTCTCTTCATAGACGTCCGTAAAATTGACATTTTGAATTTTTTTTCATCTGAGCGAACACCAAAGATGAGTTTTTCATTGGTTTTATTCGTTTATTCCGGAGATAAATAGCCGAAAAAACTTTTGAGTTTATTAGCTGTTTTCTGTTCACCCCCCTGACTTTACTAGTAGTACTTCAACTAGTAATTTTGTTGGCTTTCGAAATCGATATTCGATTTTTAAAGCTCGAGCTGTGAATGAAGTAAATGAATCTAACTGAGATAATATTCGAAATTACTATTTACCGCTCTGGGAGTGCTTACAGCCGGAGATTGAATTTCCAAAAGTGCCTCGACTAAATAGTAAATAGCTTTTTTTTATTTGAATAAAATGTCGTTGATATTCAATAAATTCCGTTAGAATTTTCATACTAAAAATTCGCGCAAGGTTGTAAAAACTTAATACCAGAGAAAGAGGCTTTAAACCCTTTAAGGACAAGAGGGTAAAAAATTGGGCGTAAGAAAAAAATCACTTTTTCTGGCTTCTTAGAGCAAGACATAACTTTAGAAAGCCGTAGGAAAAAAATTGGGACACCGGTGTCCCTATCATCCTTAAAGGATCAAAAGGAGTTACTTAGTGGTTATAAAGGGACTAAATGAGACAAGAATATTATAAGCTTCTTTGCTGTGATTTTCTCCATAACAAAGCGAAATACAGGTTGACACTGATGGCATTTCGAAATTCGAAAAGGAATTGTTTCAACCGCCACGCGGACGAAACGAAAAATAATAATGCCTTTTATTAGCTTCCGAAACCGATCTTCGAATGTCTTTTTTTCTCGGGGAAACTCTGGGTCTGCGCGCTAGGTCTAACTTAACCAATTTTTGATTTCTGAATGGTTTTCTGATAACTTATATATGAATTTAATCAAAATGATTTAATAGGTAGCAAATAGGTATGTACTGAAAAACCCAACCAAATGATAATTCAAGAAGACATTTATCTCGTGATTTCGAGCATTTCGCCAAGCTGAGGAGCATTGCTATATCTTTTTTGAAAAGAGAAATTGATCCGTTTGATGGAAAACTCTGTGAGAATCTTAAAGTGCTTTAAATTTATCATAAAATTTATATTGAAGAGAAAGAGAATTCAGTAAAAGGGCAAATTGGCTTCCAAGTAGCAATTTTTTCATGCCTCTCAGGCACTTTTGGAAAGGAAGAAAAAAAAAAGAAAATGCCTCTTCGTCAATTTAGGAAAGCACAGGAAAGAAAGTTGGAAGAATAGAAAATTCCACCCCTCACGGGCCATCTCATCATCTGACAAAGCTCAATTTGGACGTCGAAGGCAAGGATGAATTGTTGATTTGTGTATAAAGGTACAATGAGGAAGAAAAGTCTCAAGTTTTCAGTTTAGTCCAAGTTCATTTTGTATAGGAAGTTCTCCTCTAAACTTCTTTACTACCCATCCTTCTCTTTGGCAGTCCACATAGCATTGACATGTTACAATAAAAAAAGAGGCGGTTGTGGGTGGCGTCCATTAGATTGATTGAATTTGATTTCACCTTTTTACAGCGAAAACATCCATAAGAAGGGTGGGCTTGGAAAGAAAACGAAGGAAAATCTCATGTATATAAGTTGCTAACTTTGAACTATAGTCACATCTCTCAACCTCTTTTGCTGTCTTCTCCCTTTTCTGTGTCAACTTAAAAGCCTCAATATCACACGGAGGACGTGAATTGAGATGAGGAAATAGAATAAGTACGGTGGCTTAACCACTTCTCGCCAGTTTAAAGGAAATACACTTTGTTTCACTTTGCAAAGTTTTTACTTTTTGATAAATAGAGCTTAACATTATTTTAAAAATCTTCAAAAATTATCGATAATCCCTGAAGATTATTCTTCAATTTTAATTAAATCGTTTAAAAATTACATTTTCCGTCACAATTTAAAATTTTTTTCTTTTTTGCCACTTTTGATTAGTTTTACGCCACCGTCGTAATCATTACTCGCCACTTCACTCCATGCTATTTATTGACCTCTCAGAAACAAGACCAAATTTTACTTAACTTTTGAATAGGGTGAAAGGAACACCTATTGATACTTTAAGAAGTCGTGGCAGGACTTATTGATACCCTACTCTGTACCATTTGGAATACGAAATTTGAACATCTATCCTTACCAGAAAACGTAGACTAACGAAAAAACGTCGTATTATTTATATTTTATTAGTTACTTTAAATAAATTTGAAGATTTTTACAAAAATGTCAATAGGGTTCCCTGTCATAGGTGTTCCTTCGACTCTATATATTTTTAATGTTATTCGTTTCAAAATCACAAATGAACATTAATTATCAATATTACAAAGTTGTAATTTGCCCAAATAAAAAAAAATACGTCGCCTTTACGAAAGAGTCGCTGTGGAAGGTACTTTAAAAAAGTCCCAGAAGGGCATAAGAAATTATTATCATCTTGGTCGATATTGTACACAAAATGTCCGATATTGCATGCAAAGTAATGTCCTGTTTTCATATTTTTATAAATCGTTAAATCAATAAGAATAAAACTAATAATATGAAAGACGATAAGCAACAATTCAAGACTTTCCACAACACTTCTAAAATTTATTTATTTTTCTATGAAAAATAAATTTGTGATAAAATTTATGTTCTTTTATGTTAGAATATTGGTACTTTTGTGTGACATGTCCGATATTTGATTTGGAAGGGTTCTTAAGATTTTTTAAAGATATATTTTTTCAATCAATGTAAAATCTTGTAAATTTTCCGATAGATTATTATTCATGATAAATAACATTGACGTAGCAAGGGGAGGACATGGAGGGGCAGTTACACTATATTTAATAAAGTTAAAAAAAACACAAAATTAAAAATAATTCAAGAACGTTTGAACGTTAAAATAGTTCAAGAACATTTTTGACCAATGAAGGCGTACTGGTTTTTGAAAGGTCTTTTGTTGAATCTTAAGAACTTTTTAAAAAACCCAAAATTATTTTAAAAAAACGTACAAATTTAAAAAAACGTACTAAATCTAATTTTAAAAACTTTATATGGATTTTTGGGAGGACCTTTGGGAAGCTTTTGAAAAATATTTCTTCTTCTAGGAAACCTTTCATGCTTTTTACTTCCGCCCAAAATAATCAAAATCGGTATAATGTTCAAGTTTTCGAATTTTTAAAAGAAACTAACATAAAAGTTTTTAGATTTGTAAGGAACACTTTTCAATCAATTTTTGATTAATTTACCGGACTTTTCTTCTAGGAAAAGTTTCCTTAGTGTCTTTAGTGAGCTTTCAGTTAACGAAATCTGGAAGGTTCATCAAGATTGGGCTTATTTTAGATTTTTAAATATATACATAAATGGATATAATTTTCTTTATTGGAATTTTCATCTTTTCAAATTAATTTGGATTTATATGTTTCGATGTGTAAATGGATTTATGTTATTAAAGCGGAGAAAACTTATTAGAACGCTTCCAAAGAGGATTTCAAAGAAAAATTTAAGCTACTTTTGATTCCTCTTCCTAAAACCAAGAAATAATGTTTATTTATTTATTTTATTTTGATGATTTTAAGTGGTAAGGATAGTAGATAAACTTTTTCATTAGTTTGACATTGAGTAAATATTTACTATCTAATAACAATATTGTTATTCTTTCATTGAAAAACTTATGAAAAAGTTATTAGCTATCAGAAATACTTAAAATCATCAAAATCGGATAGATAGGATTTTGGCTGATTCAAGTAAAGCCATTTTGGTTTAGAAACATTACTTTAGGAACATTGCTTTCAAAGCTAAAAACGCTATTTCCTTCAATGAAAAGCTACTCCCAAATCCAAAATCCTCGAAATAATTTTTATTGTATTTATCTAAATCCGACAAAATAATTAAAATCGGTGCAAAGATGGATCGAGGAACAGAATTTCAAAGAACAGTAGTTCCTAAGTGAATATTTTTCTCTAAATATCCTACAACAATATTTAATTTATTTTTTAATTATCTAACATTCATATTGGATTCTACTAAAATTATTTTTTACGATAGTACCATATTTTGAAATTAAAAATGCAAAATGCATTTGAAAAACGTTTCTTTAGGGGGGATAACCCTGAAATTTAACCCGTCTCTCATTAAGATCTTGGTTACACCCCGTTACACCTTTGTTAAATAAAGCGTTTTAAAAGTAAAAAGGTACTTCATTGTCGAATGGAGGTTATTCCACCCTATGTGAAGGAATAAAAAATCTCATAATATTCTTGCTGATTTGGCTGTTGGTCGTGCATAAACAGGGCGAGTTTTTGTCATCGTCTTATGTCACGGTGTCATTTATTTATTATTTATTTAAAAATTATTACAAAATGCCCCAAGATTGACGCCATATGCTGTGCTCATTATGGATGTTAAGTGTCTCTTTTGCGCAGGAAAAAAAAGCATTTAAAATTCAATCGAGGCAATATGTAAGCTGTTTACCAGTGTTCCAGAATGTTAGAGAACATTTTAAGCAATTTATTTGCCTTTTATGATTTTTCCAAGTGAAAATGTGCTTATGGGTGTGGCAGCTAACGTGCTCAATTGAAACACGTCCGTGGCGATTATTTGTCACATTCACCTAAAATGGAACAAATGTTGAGGAAAAGAGTGCGATATTTGGCCTTATTTGCCGCTTTTGGTCTTCCCCATTGGACTATTGTTTCGAACCTCCACCTGAAATTGTAAACTCTGCAAATACACGCACGCGTCTCATGATTATCTCGATTCTTTTTAAAATATATACCTCGTTTTTATTCGAAGGGAAGGTTTCTTGACGATTGTATTAATGATAGATCGTCAGGTGGGGATAGGTAAATATTTACGCAATTAACTGTATTAGAGGAAGAAAAACGTTTGGTTGATTTAATAAGAACACGGTGGAAATAATTATTTTGTAAAAGTCAAAATTCTTTTTAGAATTCTTAAATTATTTTTTTTCAGAATAGGATACAATAGCCTAATGCAGATTATGCTCTAAATGGATTTTTTTTAATAAAGCTTTGCAATATGAATTGATTTATCGATTTATCTGGAGCGAAAAGAGTCAAAAGGTTGTGACATAGGTAATTTTAAAAATAAAAATTTAGTACTATGTTTCTTAAGGAAAAAATCTGTATTCTTATTTGGAATATTGAAGAATTCCCATATGGAGAAGTAGGGTCGATGGAACACCTCTTCGAAATGTCGAAATTTATTTAGTATATCTAGCAAAATTTAAGTAGTATGATGTTTTTCTTCAGTAGTATACCTATTTTTATAAAGTGAAATGTTCGAATTTCATACCCGAAATGATACAGATTAAGGGTGTCAATATGTCTTAACACGAGTTCTTAAAATGTCAATAAGCGTTCCTTTCACCCTATATTTTAAATAATTTCAAAGAATGATTTAAATTTTAAGCTTTAAAACATCATAATAAATACAGTTTTATTAAAGCAAATTAGATGTTTATTCTACATACACAGAAAAAAATATTTTGTAAAAATGTTCGTAAATGTTCGTTTTGTCATTTGTTCGTAAATGTTTGTTTTCCTGTCGAACATTTTACGAACATTTACGAACAAATTATAAAATTTTACGAACTTTTTTTGTGTGTTTACGAACATTTGCGAACAAATGTTTGTAAAAGTACAAAAAATGTTCGTCAAATGATTATGTTACGAATAATGTTTGTGAAAAAGGTACAAACTTTTACGAACTTGTTTGTGGATTATACGATTCACGAGCATTTCGTAACTCCGCCATTCACAAACATTTACAAACATTTTTACAAAATATTTTTTTTCTATGTAGAAAGAGATTTCTCCTAAAATTGTTAAAGTGTTTATGATTTTTATTAGATCGTAAAATCCACTGAAAACTTCGTAAACGTTTGTACTTTGTTTTTTACAAATATTATTCGTAACATGATCACTTAACATTTTTTTGTTCTTTTACAAACATTTGTTTACAAATATTCGTAAACAGGCAGAAAAGTGTTCGTAAAGGTTTGTCATTTGTTCGTAAGGTTTTGTCAGAAAAACACAAATGTACGAGATTTTTTTGTAAAAGAATAAAAAGAGTTATTTGTTTCTGTGATTTTACGAACAATGTTTGTAAACAAAGCACAAACTTTTACGAACTTTTTTGTAAGTTATGGGATTTACGAGCCTTTCGTAAGTCCACACACTTACAAATTTTTTGTGTGTAAATTATAGGTAAACATTATTTTATAACAAAAGGATCAAGCAATTCCAACCAAAGTGTTAGTTAATAATATAAAGATATTTCGTTGATATATTGCAACATTGTTATAATTTAGTCAAAGAAGATGAATTTGTGTAGATCATATCAAATTATTTTCTAATTTGTGCGAGAAAAATTCCAGAGATACTTCTCTCTTTTCTTTGCTGCAGCCTAATTAAAATATCTGTTGTTTTTGGATGTGTACTCAACAGAAAAGGCCTGCAAAATGTATAATGAATTAAGAGTTAGATATATATAATAAAATCTCTCTGGATGAAGATTCATAGAGGTTTTTTTTTGTATTTTCGCGTGGTTACCTCATTAATAAAGCGACGCGACCGAAAAACGCAATGCGCTAATGGAAAAGAATTCCAAATTAAAAATGCAACAATTATACAGGTGTAATGATATAAAAAAAATGAATATTTATATAAAATGCATTGAAATTATGGCTATCCTTGAATTGATATCAACTCTGGAGTGTATCTTATGCAATTCTTACTTCAAATATGATTAAAATAGCAAATTTATTTACAATTTCAATAAATGTTATCTAGTGCAAATTCTTCATATTCTTGAGAATTGCTCATTTTCTCTCTTGTTTGTTTTTTACTTCCCCTTCTTTCTCACTCCATCTAACATTGTTGGCAAGTTTCAAAGATCAAACTAAGCAAATGCTTTTTCCATGTAATAGCGTTGGGATTTATTATTTATTCAAATCAATAAAAAAAATCCGATCTAACGAGATTTTCTCCCTTGGACTCTGAATGAAAAGACTATCTTAGCTATTTTTTTTCTTGTATAAGGAGACCTTCTCTTGTGGGTTTGAGAAATGAAAATAGCATCACTTGGAGAAAATTTTTGTACACTCAGAGAAAATATTACGAAATTGCTTGAAATATGTGTATAATTATCACTTAATATACTTGTTTATTTTCATACACATATTTTCAATGACCTAAAATAAAAATAATTATATTAACATTTTTAACTGAATTGAAATTCTAATTTAAAATTTGTCATTTAGAGCAAGAGTGGGCTATCTTAATAGGAATATGCATATACAATAGGTCCTAGTTCGGATTTTTGGTCAATTTCCTGATATGGATTTGTAGCGTTAACTTGGCGGCAACTATTTGATTGAATATAAATCAATTGAGCGGAAAATATTTTTTGATGTTTACAAAAAAAAATTATTTTAAATAAAAATATTTCTTTTTTTAAGAAAATAATTCTAAGGCAACGAATATTCCTATTTTTTGAAAAGCTTCTTAGGTCCTCGATAAGAAATTCATTATAAAAAAAAATATACGCTTTAAAAGATTTTAGTAATCAGCCTATAAAAAATTGCATATTTTCGGGAGAATATCAAAAAAAATTATCTGAATTTGCGGTACTGGTCAAAATCCCGAAAGCCAAAATCATGAACGCCAAGATTCCGAAAAGCCAGAATCCCGAAGAGACAAAATTCCTAATGGGTCGAAATTTCACAAAGCCAAAATCCCGAAAATCAAAATTCCGTGTAGTCAAAATCTCGAAAATTCAAAATTCCGAAAGCTAAAATCATAAACGCCAAAATCCCGAAGAAACAAAATTCCAAATGCGTCGAAATTTTAAATATATGTCAAGATTTTGAAAAGCCAAAATCCCGAAAACCAAGATCTCGAAAGCCAAAATCCTGAATGGGCAAAATCCTGAAAGGATCGAAATTATACCAATGATAATGTGTAGAATAATTTCCCAAAACACGGAAAATTTTCCTTTGTATCTAATAAGCGCGGATGCAATCGTGGAAATAGTTATGACGCTTTTAAAAATTCGGGATTTTGGCTTTCAAAATTTTGGCTTTTTGAGATTTTAGCTTCTCTTGATTTTAGCTTTCGGGATTTTGGCGTTGAAGAATTTGGCATTCGATATTTTGGATTTTGGTTTTCGAGATTTTTCCTTTCGTGATTTTGGCGTTCAAAATTTTGGCTTTTGAGATTTTGGTTTTTCGTAATTTTAGCGTTCAAGATTTTGGCTTTCAGAATTTTGACTTTCGGGATTTTAGCTTTTTAGAATTTTGGCTTCCGGGATTTTAGCTTTCGATTAGTGTTCCGGACTTTAGGATTTTCATGATTTTGACGTATAAGATTTTGGCTTTCGGAATTTAGGCGTTCGCGATTTTGGTCCATTCTGGATTTCGATATTCCAGATTTTGGTTTTCGGATTTTTGACGGGGACCCATTTGCGGTATAAGTTTATTTTGGGAGGGACACCTCTCCAAGTAACACTGAATGACTAGCGAGAAATGATATTATAACGACAGTGTTTCAATGTTTTAGGTTTTACCTGAGTTGACAATCTCTTTCAATGCTACATTAAAGAATGACTAAGATTTTGCTTGCCTGATAGCAATTAACATTAATGTAAGTTTTGCGTTGAAATGCCGACGTAACGATGACTATTGCTCATGACGGGATCATCAAAAGCAAGGATCAAAAGGGTGGCCACTGAATATTGTGCTGTCAGTGTAAGCACTAAACTCACTAAACAGTCATTGAAGAGCTTTTCGGTTAGAAAGTTTGACATTGTATTTCTTCTTAATAATACTCCCTTCATTTTTGCTACTTGGGCGTTTTCTCATTTTTCTTAAAGAAAACTTTACATTTTGAATAATAATTTCCATAAATAAAAATTTATCTGAGTGTATTTATTGTGAATTTCGTCTTAGACAATTTCTCAGGGAAAAAAAACTGGCCGTGGGGTTTTCCTCCATATCACCCACTCTTGGGTTCTTTCTTTATTTTATTTATCGGATATAAAATCTCTCCTCCTTGGTCCACTCAATGTATTCATGCTGGAAACCCTCGGAATCCCCAGGAACTCCAACATTTCACCCTCGCATTCCAAGGGCTCGAGAGCATAAGAGACTCCAGCCAACCATCGTCAAGGCATTTTTTATATCTGCCAGTTTGGCAGAATGTATAATAAGAAGAAATGATGTTGCCGGGGAGGGTAAAAAAAGGATGAGATTTTTTCTGCTCTCTTCGCAAAATCCTAACATGAGTATAAAATGTTTGGTCCTGGACCAGAAGCCAGGGGAGAGAACAGGGGTCAGGACGAATGGATAACAACAGAAGCTTCTTATGCGCACATTTTTGGAGGGAAAAAGCACGAGCGTGGGCAGAAAAAAAGTTATCTTGTGGAGTGGAGAAAAAAATCAAGAGGTGGACTAGAGTGGGTTGGTAAGGGTGGAAAATTTTATCTGAATTTATTGGGATATAGAAACTCAGTCCACTAGCAAACAATTCCACTTTTCCATCCCAAAGATCACTGGTAGGGTGGCCCGAGAGTTGGAGATATTTATGTATTTATGGACAATCATCAGGATGACTCCTTATCATCAGATATGCGTACCACATTATGATTTAGTCAATTTAGAGGTTGGAGGATGCTTCAGTTTCTTGCAGAGAAAATGCTTATAGTAATATTCTTTTTCTCTTTTTTTATGCCTATCAATTCAATTTTCTTTGCTGGGTTGCTTTTTTTTATGCTGCCTCGAAAATACATCCCCTCGACCAAATTGATGGGAATTCGTACACAGTTATGAATAATTTGATTATCAATGATACTTTGAGTAAATTGATCTTCCGCCTCTGATACCAAAATGCACTCCTATAACCTCCTCCAGCAAAGTCTTTGATGTTGGACGCACGGAGAATTTTCAATCAGTCGCTGAGGCTTTATTTTTAAACCGTCCTCTTTTCACTTCAATGTCAAGCACAAATGCGAATTTATCACAATGCAATATTTTATTATGTTTCAACATTAAATTGAACACAAGTGTAGAGACATTTGAGATAGACAAAGGTGATACGAAAGACTGACGTATTTGGGGCTAGAAATTGTATAATTTTAGTCGATTTATGTTTATTCAGTATGCAACGATGGGCCTTAGATTTTATACAATTTTTCTTAATGGTCCAGCGGAAGTATTGAAAAATGTTGAAATCATGTTGTGATCCTAAGATCGATATACGATTAATTTTTTGTCACTCAAACACTTTTAAAATCTTCGTCGGAAAGCATAGGGTAGTTTTCGAAATATTCGACATGAAATTTTTGAAAATTGGACTTTTCGATTAATCTTACTTTCGATGAAGTCATACGAAATAGGACTGTTCAGAAGACTTGCAGTATTTAAATGAGAATTTTCTAAATCACCCAAGATGATCAAATTCTGACAATTGTAACCGGGGTTATAGGCACTTCAATATTAGATTTTTGACTCTTTCTTCTAGTTCGAATCAGTGGGGCTAGGGGGGGGGGCTTTAGTTTTTATTTTAATCGAAAGTCTTAGGCCCATCCATAACATTCTAAACTTGAAAACGATCCATCACATAGGGTAAGTGTGAAAAATTTCGGCAAAGTTGTATGCAAGCGCGAAAGTTTCACTGTTGAAATGTAATATTTTTAATACAAGTTTAATTTATTTGCTACTTCTTTTTAAAAAGTGTTACTTGGAACCTTGTAGATAGTTTATCGTCTTAATTTTCTCTAAAATCATTCTTAACACATTTTAGACGTAGATATTGCTATGTAAATAAAATGTAGATATATAGCTTTGGCGGCCTATTTCGGACACTTTCGTTCTCATAGTTCCTTGCCCTTCCGAAATTCTTACAATGTCTTTTTCACATCATCTCGTTTGTGCAAGCGACATTTTTTGTTATTTTTTGCATTGTATAATCAATGGACTGTGTTAAAACTAAAAATTCATGGAAATTCGAGGAATAAAAACAGTGGCCGAAATTGCGAGCTGGCCGAAATTTGGTACACTTGCCCTAACTGAGACTGTAAAGAATCTCAGCTAAGTCTTCGTGGTATGTTTAAGATCTTTAGTTTTACTACAACCTAGGCCAATTCTTTTCGACGTAAGGTAAAATGTCTTGTTCAAATGACTTTTGAGACATCCAATATTCGGATATGTCAAATCCAAATTTTCGAGTTTTGTAATTTTAGAAGTTTTATAGTTTTTCTTTATGTTCAACAAATTATTTAACAATGAATGTAAGAAAATTGTTAATTAAAAATGTGAAGTAAATTTTAATCTTTGCTATACGAAGTAATGAAAGTGTACTTTTTAAATGATCTTATAAAAAATACATTTTTTTAACCGATAACAATATTATATTTATATATGTATGTAATATACAATATTTTCTAAAAAAAATAAACAGTATATAATTTATATATTGATCGTGCATCATAAAATATCAAAATGATGCACGATTCAGTCGGTGATGCACGAACAGTCGGTTGCATCGGCTGTTGTCATATCTGCATTTATTATGTAAATTTATTACGGTCCGGTATGCTTCCTGTAGAGAGTGATTATGATCAAGTAATACTTTCAAGACTATTTACGATCCAAAAATAGACATTTTGGCAAATAAAAACAAGATTCTGACAATATTTTGCAAGATATTACAAGACTCACTGTTGTGACAAAATTTTTATGAGAGATTTTTCTTTGAAAAACAGTGGTAGTCGCATGGAGGGTGGGCTCGAAAACTGAAATGACAAAATAATTCTATTCAATACAATTTAAATTTTCATTCTTGAGGTACTTCTACTTACAGTAGAACCCCGCTATAGGCCATCGCTCTATAGTCCACAATTTATCGACCGTTGATTTAAAAACACTGAATTTAAGTTAGGTTATGTTTTCTAGTACGGGCGACATGCAATGTTGTCATAATTATTTTAATATTTTTGGCAAACTTTATTGAGTAGTTGTGATAATTGTGATCCATAATGAAGAGAGCGAGGACAAGTACAACAATCGCAAAGAAAGCGGAAGCCGTCGAGCAATTTCAACACTAAAAGTCGTTGATAAATTTAAAAAAATGACATAGACTATAGTGCGACCCAAGTGTCAAATCTGGAACCAAATATGGACTATAGCGAGGCTCTACTGTACAACTTCTCAAAGTTTTGATATAAAATATAGAAAAATCTGCCAGAATTTTTATTTTAGTCCAGGCTACCTCGGCAGGATTATAACGATGGCTGAAAGATCTTATCTTGTGAACAAATTGCTAAAGGAGATTCCCTGGGGATTTTTTTTCATAATATCCTTGTTTGGAACTTCAAGGATTCTCATGAAAGATATCTATGGGAGCATTTTAAACCGCGTTTTTTTTAGTACAAGTTAATTATACAAGTTGACATCAGTTACTTATAAATCATTATTACATTCTCTTTCAGGATGACTAACATCAAAATTCAGGCTATATCAAAGCATAATTAAAAATGACTCAAATGATATAATTAAATTTTCAGTTATTGACAATCAAAAGATTCAATTCAGAAAATAATTTCAATGTGTTTCCAATAAAATTACTTTCACCACTTGAGGTGCGTACAAGATTGATGGCAAAAGTTAGTGAATTGTTGATCGCAATTAATACATTATGCGCACTGTAAATATTTCAGGTATTTTAGCTATTTTAATTCACTGATTTTATTTCCGGTCACCTAAAAAACAACAAACAAGAGTGAAAGTAAAATTCATGCAACAATCAGTGGTAAAATTTGACTTTTAAAATTTTCATTACAAATTTCATCAATTTGCAATGAAGCCTGATTGTAAATAACATCTTATGTTGCTGGAGGGAAAATTTCATTAAAGTCCCTCTGCCGAAAAGACATATGAGACAAGGAGGAAGGCATGGAAGCAGAAATTCTCATCTGCTGGTGAAATGTGATGGTTGGGAAATTAAACAAACGGAAAACTTTTACATCCCTCGGAATGCAATAATAAAAATTCCTTGACAAACAGCCACACATCTTCTCAAACTCTCTAGATCGAACTTTAAATCTAAAACTCCCCAAAGAGAATGTTCACACAAGTTTCACTTTGCTTTTGGTTTTCTTATGGGTATTTCACAGTATGTGAATCTTCTCGATGACGAAAGAATTGTACAGAGGGGTTGGTGGAGCTTAAAAATCTGAAATGTTTTCTAGAAATTTTTTTCCACCCACAATTTTAATTGGAAAATACCCAACAATCATATTATTATTAAATTTTCCATTTACTGATCAATCGAATACCACATGCTGGGAAATTTGATAGTAATTTCTTCCACAATCATTTTATATCAGTTTATGCTTTGGTCATTTGATACATTATGGATCAAGTATATCATTTAATTCTTAAGTCGTGTAATTTATTCCTCAGTTCTTTTTTCTTTGGTATTTGATGTTGTTTTTCCCTTCTTCTGTGTTCTAAAAATTTCGTAACGTGAATTTCTGATTGTCGATCGAAAATAGTATTTTGTAATTTAGTACAGTCAATTTAGTACAAATATCCTTTATATTTTAGAATTTTTGAACATTTTACAATTTAATTCCATTCGTCTAATAAAAGCATTAGATTAAGCAATATTTTTAAAAATTCAGCAAAATTTAGTACATTGTCGTAAGGTAAAGTACCCTTTATTCGACCGGTTCCTCTATTCGACCGGTAGATTTATTTATTCAATTTAATTATATTTGCTATAATATTTTGTGTATGATCTAACATTAATAGGTCAATTATTCTTTAAATAATACGAATAAGTGACAAATTCATAGAAATTGATGAAATTCACCATCAAATATTCAAAAATTGACCCACCGGTCGAATAGAGGAACCCGGTCGAGTAAGGGTACTTTACCTTACTGAACTGAAAAGAAAAAAATTGTCGAAATCTTTGAGTAAGTTTGATCTCTGCAAGTTTTAATTTATTAAAAAAAATCATATTACCAGACAATAAATAGCCTAGATTAGAAAACATTCTGAAACTCCTGAAAAATTAGTACATAGCGGTACTAATTCAGCGGTATTTTTTATAAAAAGATCGCTGAATTCTTTGACAAAATTTGATCTATGCAAGTTTAAACTTACTTATAAAATGTTTCATATGAGACAACAAAAGGGCATTTGATTAAAAAAGTATTTAAGAAATCTAGAAAAATTAGCACACTGTCGTACTAAAATTGAAAAAAAAGAAAGACTGTTGCATTCTTTGAGTGGGATTGATCTCTTATTTAGTAGATATTTACTTACTCAGAAAATGTTTCATACATGAGACTACAAAAAAGGCATCAGATTCACACAATATTTCAATTTTAAAAACTCAACAGAAATTAGCACATTATTGTACTAAATATTATTTAAACAAAAATCGTTGGATTTTTTTTCTATAGGTTTTATTTTTCCATGTATTAGCTTAGTCAGAAAATGTTTCATTTTATGAGACAACAAACTAGCATTGGGTTAGTAAATATTTTTAAGATCCAGAAAAATTCGTACATTGTTGTACTAAATATTTCTGTGGAGAATTACCTGTGGTAAACAATAATTTCTCTGTGATAGGATTCTGTGATATCTAATACCCTCTTCTTCCTGCCCAGTTTACCTATAAATATATTGTGGTGTTATAAATCTGTCAGGGACTGTGTGTTTCTTGGGCTTCCTTCTACCGTTTGTGATATTCACGTACCTGGAAATATATATTCCTTTACTAAATGTCTTTAACAGTGATCCGGAACGTAGGCGGCTGGATTTTCCAGAAGACGTTCCCTCAAAGACCGCCAAATGCCCTTCACCAAATCACTGAGGCAGTGAAACACAATTATCACCTTCACCAATTATTTATTTCCACCAATTTCTCCACTACTAGACTGAACACAGTTTAACTCTACGTCACTGTCGTTTTTCTGTATTTTAATTTAATATTTAATTTATAATTCACAAATAAACTTATAACTTTTTCTCTCCTCACGTCTCTTTGCAAAAATCAAGTCTCTTACGTAATGCCCATACTCGTTCCCCCTCATTCCCCTACTTTCTTTCCAGCTGATCTTATTCACCACTTTTTCCTCCTTCTCTCTCCCTCCATGCATATTCAAAATCCAACCGTCTTTCGTCTCTTATTTTCAAGAGATCCTATAGAATGGAAATTCTATACAATTTCAATAATCTAAAAAAGGTCAATAAATTTTTTGGGTAGGATTTATCTCTGCACGTTTTAACTTACTCAGAATATGTTTCTTTTGCGAGAAAATAAGCAAGCATTAGGATAATATTTTAAAAATCAAAAAAAATAGTACATTATTGTTGTACTAAATACTTAAATTTGAAAAAAATCATTGAATTCTTTGTATAAGTTTAATCTTTAATGGCTTTAGCTCATTTAGAAAATGTCTCTCTCACGAGACAACAAACGGGTATTAGTTAAAAAATTTATTTTAAAAAATCGACTAAAATTAGTACATTGTTGTATTAAATATTAATTATAACATCTTTGAATTCTTTAGCTTATGTTTAATTTATACAGGTTTTAACTTATTCATAAAATGTTTCATATGTGGGACAATAAACAGGCCTTAGATAAAAAAAATTAAAAACGATGAAAAATTTGTACACGGTCGTACTAAAATGCAAAAAAAACATCGTTGAATTTGTAGGGCAGGTTTGATCTCTTCAGGTATTAATTTACTCAGAAAATGTTTAATATATGAGACAACAAACAAGCATTAGAATTAAAGAAAATATTTTAAAAAAATTAACAAAAATTAGTACATTGCTGTACTAAATATTATTTAAAAAATTGATCCTTGAATTCTCTGGGTATGTTTCATCTGTGTTGATTTTACCTTACTTAGAGAATGTTTTATGTATAAAAGATTTACTTCAAGAGAAGAAAACAGCTATGTTTAGCAGACGAAACATTCTCCCTCGCATACATTGAGTTGAGAATTTTCCTTAGTTTAGCAATATCACTCAACCACCTCGATTAGGGGAAAGAAAGTTGACATGCAAAGACTCCAATGTACACATTGCATTGAGAATGTCAAAGTTTTCCTTCACGCTTCATTCGCATTGCCAAACAAGAAGGGGGACATGTTGGATGGAAAGTCCTGATGAATGTCGGAAGAAGGTGGAAATTCTCCACCCTCTGCCGGCGCTGATTTTCTCGGGCGGCAAAAAGGGGCGGTCAGGAGGGTGAAGAGACGAAACAAGTGTGTGGACTGCTTGAGAAAGATAATTATGGCAAATACACGACACAATCTTATATGCTGCAGAAATACATAAAATGTACATTAAACCCCACAAATGCCAAATGTATTGGTGTTTGAGTTCTAACGTCACTTGAGGGGTTGAAAATCACTTCTATGGCTTGCATTTCATGATTTTTTTTCCAGGAGCTACCCTTATGGATCCGCCCTTGGATTTTCCCCCCGAAGAAAATATGCATTCATCGTGGAATTTTCTTTCTTGCATCACAAAGAGAAATCACCATCCAAAAGAAATTCCTCCGAGAGAGCAAAAAAAAAGAAACTTGAGGCAATTTTCACCCAATGCAATAAAGTGCGTCGGAAAATTGCACTGTCTGTCACAAAAATGTGATTTGACTGTTGAGTGACGCACCCCAAAGGGATTAGAGGAAGTTCTTTGGCAATCCTCAGGCACTGTCGTTATTTAGTAGTTCCGCTGAGGATTGCCTTTATGCAGGGAGATGTTACGGCTTTAGAAAAAAAACAGTCGTAATAAGCAATGCCCTTTAACCAATCCTGACAGGAATTATTCACCCTTCCTATTTTACATTTATTTAAATTAGATGAGACGCATGCGTTAAACCCTCTACCTTTGCAGTGGGGTTGTCCCTGAACAGGTTATACAATGCTTTTTATTGGTTATGAATTCGTTTTTTTTAATGGATGTAGTACAGATTTCACAATAATAGCACCTCCCTTAAGAAAAACTGGTTTATTGTAGTGCTAGAACACCAATATAATTTTTTTTCACGATCAAAATGCAAAGAAAATTCTATACAACACGCCTGTAGGGGACGGCGCGCTACCTTCGGACGACTCAAGCTTCGCACAATTCATTTTTTTCTATATTCCTTATGGATTTGACCCATAGCTACTCTCTGGAAATTTGAGGTATTGGACTAGCTACTAAAATATAATATTATAATGGACCAAATTCATTTATAAAACATTGAAAAAATATAAATATGCATATGTCGTTCGAAGGTCGCGCTTTTTCCCTTAGTTAGTAGGGGAAGGCTTTTAGGCTTCGCATATACCCTGGCTTCGAACACTTCATATTTTTCCCATACTCCTTAATTTTTAATTTTATTACTATTATTTATTATTATTTATTATAATAAATTAATACTCCTTAATGAATTTGACTAATCTATAGCAATATATTTCAATAGCTAATTTTTCAATACAAGTTTCCCGAGAAACTTAGGTTAGATTTGTAAAACGAATATGGAAAAACTGTGAATTGTTTGAAGCCAGAGTGTGTGCGAAGCCTGAAAGCTTCCTTTAGGGGAATGTTGGCATGGTTTGTACAGAGTGAACCTTCAAACAACGCAAATTTTCTCTTTCTTTGTAAAGAGCTATTTCGCTATTTCTTAGCCATAAGATAGATCATTATTAAGCTTATGAAACGAGATGAGAAATGGTAGGTCAGCTCTTTGCAAATAAAGAGAAAATTCGCATCGTTTGAAGGTTCACTCTGTGCGAACCATGCCTACATTCCCCTACTATGCTTCAACTGACACTAATTTACGCTGAATTTACGCAGATAGGGGACGGAAAAATAGACCTCTCTTGATTTTTACTCTTTAATTCTTCACGATCTTTCGAGGATGAATGTCCTCTTCATCCGGTTTTGAATTGGAGGAAGAATCACGTACAGGTGGGGAAATTTACTGTTGCACTTCACTTGGACTTTTTCACAATTTTTCACAACGGTGTTCATCATCCAATAGTCTGACACAAAAGATAATTGAATTCTTCGTATAGATTCAATCTGCAATGGCTTTAGCTTATTCAGAAAATGTCTGTCTCATGAGACAATAAACGGGTATTAGCTAAAAATACACTTTAAAAATCAAGTAAAATTAGTATATTGTTGTACTAACATTTATTATAATGTACTTTGAGTTCTGTGTCAGCTTATTGGATGGTAAACATCTCTGTGAAAAATTGTGAAAATGTCCAAGTGAAGTGCAACAGTTTTCACTCATTTTATGTGAATGAATACACGAAATCGTTGAATTTTCCGAAGTTTAAACCAGTGGTAATGTCAACTTCTAGTAGAATAATACGAGAATTCACGAAGCAAGTCTTGTAATGGAGTGGTTCCCAGAAGAAGCAACTGTTAATTTTGTATTGGCCAGTTGATTTATTTGACACAAATCCCAACGAAGTGAAAATCTATGAGACATAATTGCAAGAGATGTAAACACAGGGTTTAAACAGTATCAGACCGTAGGCACCGTAGATGAGCTCAAGAATGATATCAAATGCGTATGGAGCGAATTAAGCAAGAAACTCTTCATAATAAATTGGTCTTAAATAAGGCTAAACGACTTATTGCTACCATAAAGAATAAGGAATCAAGTTATAATTAGTAGAATCATTCTCATTGATAAGATTTTTTCACTTTTATTTAAAAAATCGGCATTGTTCCTATTTTAATTTCGCTCAAAAACCACCCAACAATTTGATATTTTGGCTGGCTTTCACGCATGAACGCAAATGCACGAGGATCTTACTTATTTACTTACTTAACCGGCGGTACAACCAATTACTGGTTTTAGCCTGACTCAGGTCCCGTCGCCACTCGAGACTGTTGCGCGCCACTGTTCTCCAGTTTCGCATCCCTAATGAGCTGGCGTCCTGGTCCACGCCGTCGCGTCGATCCATTGGACGCTGGGTTGCCCCCGTCTCCTCGAAGCATAGAGTCCGCACGAGAATCACTACCATAAACAGTATTGTTGCATAGGCCTGTATTATACAAAAAATATTAGGTTCATTCCACTTCCACACCACCCACACCACCTACTTGTAGGTCCGTCTTTATTTGAATTTCGTTCACTTTACATATTTCAATTCAATTTAAATTAAATTCAATTTATTTTCATCTCATATCGTCTTTTTCCCCCCTTCCCGTTCCCATGCGACCATCGCCGTCTTAGCGTTGATTCCAGTCTCCAGGACTAAATGATGGAAACGTCCTTTCACAGACTGTATGTTATTTGTTACAATATCATTGTTACAATTGCACTGGAAATAGGCTAGAAATAATAAAGAGAGGAAAAAAGCCACACATATTTATTATAGGGTAAAATTTGTAAAGGAGGACACATAAGAAACAGTTCAACTTCCGGAGGCAGCCAAAATCCCGAAAGGGCCAAAATCTCGTAATCCAAAATCCTGAAAGGGATTAAATTATATGGAGGATAATGTGTAGAATAATTTCGCAAGGCAGAGAAAATTTCCCTTTTCCTTCAG
Organism: Phlebotomus papatasi; assembly: GCF_024763615.1. Lineage (NCBI taxonomy): Eukaryota > Metazoa > Arthropoda > Insecta > Diptera > Psychodidae > Phlebotomus > Phlebotomus papatasi. The sequence goes on from NC_077224.1 coordinate 23,373,384, forward strand.
AAAGCGCAGGTTTAATCGTGGGAGTTGCTATGAAATTTTTAAGAATTCGGGATTTTGGCTTTCGGTATTTTGGCCCATTCGGGATTTTGGACCTTTCGGGATTTTGGCTTTCGGGATTTTGACCTGGACCCATTCCGAGTTGCAAGCACCCCGAGCTGCACACATTTTGAGGTCACCTGTAAAGAATCTCAGCTACCATAAGCTTATTTGAGTTTATCACTAATCATTTTCTATTTTAAATAGTTTGAGCACAGTAGGCCAATAAAAGTAAACGAAAGTTCAATAAAATCGGTTAATAAATATTAGAGATAAAACCCGGCCAAGTTCGATATAGTAAGGGTCGGGATACGATGGGGAGGAGTGGGAAGTGTGGACGGATTCAGCTCACCGTTAGAAAGGTCTCGATCTCAGATACGATAAACTAAATTTTTTTTTGAAATCGCTTTACAGTAGAATCTAGCTAATTCGGCTCCTTTAACATCGTCATTTATTATTCATTTTTCATGAAATTTACAATTAATATGAGCATGTAAACTTAATATGAGTATGCAAGTAAACAAAAAATCATTGCATTTTAAACAATTTGATGCCAGAATTTCTCTCTAATTTGGGTGACGTTTCGGTCCCAAATGCCTGAATTTGAGAGAGTCTACTGTATTAATACCGAAAATATGCAGTCCAGTCAAGACATTTTTGATTATAGCTCAAGTCAGGGAATATTAAGGAAGGGGCATGACCCATCGTTGGAAATGTCCCGACCTCAGCTACAACATACTAGAATTAAAAAAAAGCATAGTTTAGTTTTCTAATTAATGATCTGAATCTGAAGTACGGTCAAATAGGTACTTGGGTATTCTGCAAAAAGAAAAGCTTTGTTTATGCGCTCAAAAGCATCTTCTTAATATTTTGCCAAAAGGATGTTGATTACCAATTTCACAAAATTTTCTTTCACATTTTATATATAAAAACATCGTTTTAACAAACTTCAATAAGATTCAGTTGACCACTTATTCAACAAAACTTTTCCATATTCTGCATGAAAGAAGATCCTTTTGACAAACTTCTCGTTAATTTGACAAAACTTTTTTTCAAGGTAATCCAGTAATTAGATTTGTTTAATAGTTTTATATAATAAGGTCGTTTAGATGGGAAATTTCTTAAAATTTTCATGTAAAAACAGTTTCAATTTGACTAATTTACTCCACAAGGAAATTGTTTTTGGATTATTTATTTTAACTGTGTGGAACTTATCAATTTCACATAACCATGAAAACCTTCTTATTGACGTATTTTTAACAAATTAATGACAAACCTTTTTCTCGAAAGTATTCTGAAAGAAAAACTTTGTAAGACGACCAACTGGATTTTATAAAAATTTATATGGAAAACGAATATTGATAAATTTTTAACTTGATCTTGTTTGGCTTCTGATTTGACAAAACTGTGTCATATTCTAGGAGAACATCATTTTAACAAACTTTTCTTGTTGAAGTGACAAAAGTTTTTCTCTAGAGTAGTAATTTGATTATACCTCTATCTTACTAAAAAGAAAAACGTGATAAGAATAGCCCCACTATCCCCTATATCTCTTGTATTAAATATCAATGAATTATGTATGTGTGCTATTGAAATTTTAGAAACTGAACAAGTGAATCATACTCAGTTATTTTTGGCGAATGAATTCTTTGGAATTGAATGAATATGTTCTTAAAATTTCTGCTGATATGTTGCATCCCTAATTGTTACATTTCCTTACAAATTCCACAACCAATGGCTTATTTTGATAATAAATAAAAGTCAGGCGTGTCTTAAATTTTCTTATTCATGCTTAGGCGTCAGTCTCGATTTTCTTGAGTGTTAGTTTGTGGATGTGTCATAAGCTTTGCCGATGGAAAAATGAGGTAGTGGTTTCATTGCTGATTTTGTATGCGGATCATGTTTCGCGACATTTTTTTCACTTGTGCCATTTTCTTGTGTGCTGCGTCAAAAGCTGGTAGGATCCCCATAAAAAAGGGCACAATATAGAGCATATCCAGCAAGAGTGTCCACATGAAAAGTTGCACAGTATTTTCTCCTTGGAGATGTTGCAAATTTATGTAAGATATTTTTTATGCGAGGCCAACAATCATAAAATCTGTGGGTGAGAGAAGCATTTTTGTCATTGTTGTTAGGGAAAATGACAAAAGAAGTTTGTGGGATGATGACAATTCACTGGGATTAAGGAGGACTTCTCCTGGACTATACAATTTTATATCCATAAATTTACAACAGCAGATTTTCACATTTCACCGGGGGATTATGGAAAAAATGTTCCCAAGTGAAAAATCATCCCTCATGGCATATGTGGGCAGGAAGAAAAAAGGGCCTCAAATGAACACACCCCCGTTGGTGAAAAGCCACAAATTTTTATAGACTTCAATAAAAATTCTTTATGCCTCCTTTAAACTCAATCAAGGAGGAAAAAATTCATCCCTCGAGCTTCATGAAAATTTTTCTGTTCCCTCGAAAATCCGCTTTTCTTCGCCTTGGGTGTATTTTTGTCGATTGAGCCAGGGTCACCCTTCGACCTTTCAACATTTTTATTCATGCAATCATTTATCAATTTTCAGTTTTATAGGAAGACTGAAGGGATCCACCCACCTTCCATCAAATTACGATTTAAATTTTTTATACACACGAATGGATGGAAAATCTGACGAGGGAAAATTCCATGGTGCTTTTTTCTGCCTCAGGGAGGATTTTCAGTATCTTTCATGGAATTTTCTTCTTTTCTACAGGGTGTTTTTCAAATATTTATAACGATATAGGAGAAATTTCATTGAAAATGTTAAATTATTTTGGGGAACTGACATGATACAGCTAAATATTTGACTATACGGACAGACGAATGAATGAAAATAAATGTAAAAATAAAATACAATGTCTGTTGAAAGTTTATTAAAGTAATGGTTAAAAAATTCTAGTCCATCAAAGCTTTGTTCCGGCAGTTAAATTCAATGCTAAGACGGCGATGGACATATTTGTAGGAAGGGAAACATTAACCCAATATGAAGATAAGACATAAAATTAAATAGTATTGATTTATGTTGCTAATTTAATGAAAAATGAACATGTTTTTTTTAGCACATGACTGTTCTCAAGTGCTTCTGCGTTATCGACTTATCATTCTGTTGGTTCATGTCTCGACTATTTTCTCCAGTCCTCGGCGTGTTCTGAAACCACCAAATAGTCGTGACAGGAGCCAATACAAGGAAAAATCGTTTATGTGGTTCATAACATAATGTGGAAGCACTTAAGGATAGTAAAGTGCTAATAAAAACACATGTTCATTTTTCAAGCAAAAGTTGCTGAATTTTTCAAGCTGAAGTTGTTCAATTTTTCAATAAAAGTTGGTGAATTTTTCAAATAAAAGTTGCTGAATTTTTCAACAAAATAGCTGAATTTTTGAACAAAAGTTGCTCAACATTTCAAAAAAGTTGCTAAATTTTTCAAGCAAAAGTTGCTGAATTTTTCAAACAAAAGTTGCTGAATTTTTCAACAAAAGTTTAGTTGCATTTTTTAATCAAGTTTTTTTCAAGCAAAAGATTTTTTTTAAGTTACTAATTATTTCAACAAAAGTAGATGCAATTTTGAAGCGAAAGTTGCCGAATTTGTCAATAAAAGTAGCTGAATTTTTCAAGCAAAAGTTGCTGAATTTTTCAAGCTGAAGTTACTTAATTTTTCAACAAAATGAGCTGAATTTTTCAAAAAAGTAGCTGCATTTTTTAAGAAAAGTAGCTACATTTTTCAAACTAAAGTTACTGAATTTTTCAAACAAAAGTTGCTGAATGTTTCAAGCAAAAGTTGCTGAATTTTTCAAGTAGAAGTTGCTCCTCAATTTTTCAACAAAAGAGCTGAATTTTTTGAAAAAAAAGTTGCTGAATTTTTCAACAAAATAGCTGAATTTTTCAAACAAAAGTTGCTCAACTTTTCAAAAAAGTTGCTGAATTCTTCAAGTAAAAGTTGCTGAATTTTTCAAACAGAAGTTGCTGAATTTTTCATGCAAAAGTTGCTGAATTTTTCAAGCAAAAGTTGCTGAATTTGTCAATAAAAATAGCTGAATGTTTCAACCAAAAGTTCCTGAATTTTTTAAGAAGATGTTGCTCCTCAATTTTTCAACAAAATGAGCTGAATTTTTCAACAAAAGTAGCTGCATTTTTTAAGCAAAAATTGATGATTTCTTAAAAAAAAGTAACTGAATTTTTCAAGTTAAAGTTGCTGATTTTTCAACAAAATTAGCTGAATTTTTGAAGCAAAGGTTGTTTAATCTTTCTCTTTTTTAATTTTATTTTTTTATTGCAAAATAATTTACTTAAAAATTAAAAATTGAAATAAATTAATCAGAAATATTTTATTACTTTCACTAAATAGCAAGACAAAAATTGTAATTACGTTAGACCAGATACTTATTGCTATCGAAAGAAACTGTTTTTAGAAGTTTAATATTCACCTTATGTTCTATCCAGCATTTCCTTTGCCCAGGTATTACAGCTTTCGAGGCGAGCGAGGGATGAATGATTGGCAGTTTTGGGATGATGTGAAATTTTCCTCTAGCATTTGCGAAAAAAGTAACGTTGGATGGGGAAAAGACAACAATAAAACATAAATTTCCTTTGCAAAAATACATTTTCCATATCTCGAGGACTCAAAATGACAAAGATGTCTTTTTTCTCTTCCCTTCAATCTGCCATATACAATTTTCTTTTCCTCAAAAAAGCCCTTGCTTTTTGGCAATTTTTCTTTGCCCATCTCCACGTGGAAAGGAGAAGCCCTGGGATCCCAACCAATCTATTCAGATAAAAATATATATTTTTCCTTGTGTACACAAGGGCACATTGTAAATCGCTCCCCAGATTCTGGGTGGGTAACATGAAAAATAACAAAATAACAGCCCTGGAAACATCCCCTCAGTGCCTTATATTTATGTAAGGTAACCTATGTATTTTCATTTTCCTGCCTCTATTTTCGTTTACATTTTTATCCATAGCTCCCCCAAACTCCCTCAAAGTGGTCAGGAGCCATATTTTGACGTCATCTCGAGGGAAACATGCCGCATTACATATTCTCTCCTCCCTGGTTCTTCCGCTTCTTTTTCCCGGTCAAATCACAAAAAAATGTTTCTTTAAAATCCCAATGGAAGGAAAACGAACACGAACATTCACCCTCATGGCAAGGTTTTTTCTTGTCCAAGCTCCAGTTGGATGGGGAAAATTCTACGAAATGGAAATAGAAGAAATATTTCCACTGAGGGTATTTTCTGGGAAAAAGAATACACTTTCACAGGACATCCAAAGAGGTTAAGAAGGAAAACCTTTGGTAAAATTTCAAGTGGACGTGAATTCTATTTCGCTGGCTATCCCTTGAAGGGATAGGGATCAAATGAGCTTATAGAATGTTATTCTTCGGCGAATTTTGTTTAGAATTGCTGAAAAAATAAGCACTGTAAATTTTGAGATGAGAGACTTTTGTAGATATTTCGTTTCGTAATTCACTGAAAAAATAAAACCTATGCTTTTTATTTTTCAATAAAAGAAGTGTTACATTGTTTGAGAAAACTCTACCTACAAATAACTTTAGGCCACACCCCATTCAGGAATTATGCAGTTAACTGAAGTTCATAAAAAAAATATGTTAATTACGATGATATTATGGCTCAGCCTGATACCACAACCCCCATAAGGTTTGATATAGGTGGAGCTACAAGTATTATTAGTTAAGCCACGCCCCTGTAGGATAATGAATAAAGAGCGTAACAGATTGAATTGGTTTTTTGTAGTATTTTTGAGAAGCACGATATATCCCCACTTTAATAGTGGGGATCTAAACTTCTTAAAATTTTTAATATTTTTTAATTATAGATTCTGAGGAGGCGTGGCTTAAAACTATATTTTAAGAATTATGTGAAAAGTCTAACATATTCAATTGATGGTTGTGGTAGGATTGCTCAGAATTACTGAGTTTAATTATAGAAAGTTGAATTTATTAAAATTTTTAGTACATTTCGTCTTAAAGGGTGTGGCTTAAAATTAAATTTACTGATTTATATAAAAATCCTAATAGTGATTAAATTGATAATTCTGGTATGCTCGGGTAGTAGATCTGAAGCTTATTATTAAATATTACATTAATTAAAATTTTAATTTCTTTTAGCTACGACTACTAAAGGGGCGTGGCTTAAAATTACATTTTACTTTGTGCAGTATTTTATTGAATCTTATAAGTTATAAATTTAAAAACTTATTAAAATCGTACAAGGAGTTCCAGCTTAAGTGAAAATGGATTGAAGGAATTTGACATGGATTGCCTACTATTGGAAATACATTTCTTATGAACCGTTGCCGCTGAAAATAGGCTGAAAAATAGGCGGAAAATGTTTTGCTTACATCACGGCGTTTCCATAAAGTGACCTTCTCACTAAAGATTTAGCCCAGCACTCGAAGGTTTCAAAATCCTAAATTGTTGTCACTTTTACTGGTTTTTTTAAATCTCATTGATCATTTGCTTTCTATGTTTAATAATTCTAAATCAAAATTTTCCCAAAAACCTTGACCAACAACCAGTTAGAGAAGTTAAGCCTTTGATCTGAAGACCACATAACTTATTCCAAAAACCTCCCCTGTGGGTATACAATTTTTCTGTTGCATTTGGAGTGAATTTGCGGTTTTTTTCGGTTCCGGGAATTTCTTTGAAAGCGGAACTCTCTGCAATTTCGTTTAGTCATAGTAGAGTATCTCAAATATGAATCTCATAATTCGAAAGACGGTTGATCTCAAAATGTCACTTGTGAGGTTATTGTTGAAAATTCGTGTTGTATAGATGATTGAAAATCATATTTATGTGCTGTTTACGGTATACAGTGGGACCTCGATAGAGTCAACCCCTGATAGAGTCAATCTCCAATAGAGTCAACAGCTATTTTTTTTTTTGAATTTTGAGCCATCATTAATTTGGAAGTGAATATTATTATGGCACAAACCAAAACAAAAATGAACTCGATTACAAAAGGAAAAACGTATAGGATGCTAGATTTTTTGAGTATAACCTAGTGTAGAAACCTTTTCCAAACTTATTCAAACTGTTTAAAGAACTTACTTAAAAATTACCCTTCTTAAGAAAACATGTAAATTTATTTTAAGTTACATTTCTAATTAATAAGATTAGTATCTCAAGAGATAATTTAGATCAAAAACAAATAGGCAACTAAAAATTAAAATTGGTTAGCAAAAAGCGGTTAAAATTTCCTTTTTTGCACGTTTACGCTTTAAGTACCAAATGGTTAGAGATATTGATTTGGAGTCTTCGGTGGACCCCCCCATAAGTCAACTTGAAGATTATTAATACAACTTTCGTTTCACCCCACCCCTCCCCTCCATCTTCTAAATAAAACCCATACGACGTGTTTTCTTGTAATCGGAAAAATACGTTATTAGTGGTGAAGGGATCCTCAGGTTGACTTATTAGGGGGTCATCTGAAGACTCCAAGTCGATATCTCTAACCATTTAGCGCCCATATTACAGAAGAAGCAGAAAATGAGAAAATTTTGTTATATTGCTGTTTTTGTGAAGTTTAGAGCCATAGTTTTGTCATAACGAAAAGAAAAACTAACAATCTCTTCTTTAATTATACTAAAAGTTTAAAAAAAATTCTATCTAATAACGTTGATTTAATTGCATCAGAATTTTCAATAATTAAATATCTACTGGAGCACTTCTAAAAAAAAGTGAAAAACAGAAATCTTTGAGAAACCATTTCCTTATCTTAACATCTTGGGTGGACCTCAATAATACCACATGGAGAGTAATTTATATTTAAGATTTGTATTAATAATAAAAACATTTCGTAAAATCATTCCTTAATCTCAAAATTTTGTTTAAACATACGACTTTTTTGACCAGAGGGTGCAGAATTTATGGCTATCGTTTTGAATTTACCAATGATCTAGTACAAACATAAAATAATATCCCTTTCTATCAAAATTTCACATTTTAATTGATTTTTTTCGGACTCCAATCGAGTCAACAGGTCTGGAAATAATTAGTCGACTCTATCGAGGTACCTCTGTATTTACAAAGATTATGAGTAGTATACGAAATGAAAAGGAAGTTCGTCACCACGAAGATTTGTGAGAAGATACGGGTATTTGATTCAAAGCACAATTTCATTTGACATGAATTCCGTTAATTTTGAAAATATCGTTCGAATTTGGAAGACTCTACAGTGGTTCATAAAGAGGCGTGGCTTAAAAATGCATATCAGAATTATATTAAAAGCTTACCAGATAGATTTAATGGTTGTAGTTGAGGTAGACTCGCGCAGTATTTTATTGAATCTTATAAATTTATATTAAAATTATTAATATTGTAACTTAGTTTAGTCACAGTTCTTAAAGAGGCGTGGCTTAAAATTAACTTTAAGAAATTAAATAAAAAAAATTAATGGATTTAACTGGTTATTGTGGTGTACTTGAATAGTATTACACAGAACCATATTATTGAATCTGGAATTTGATAAATGTGAACTCCTTTTGGCCATTATTTTTAAAGGGCGTGGTTTAAAATTAAATTGTATGATTTTTAGAATTTATAGAATTCCAGTATTCAACAATACTATTTCTTTATATTTTACCTTTATTTGATTAAAATTCTCGAAGGGGCGTGACCTAAATTCTCTTCACTAGGCAAATGCAAGAAGATAAATACAACTTTCTAGAAAAATATATGATTTTTGAAAAAGTTATGTTCTTGTGTTGTTATGACTTAAGATCTGATATTCAAAACTAAATATATTACTGGAAAATGTTTGCAAGTCTCCCCTCTTAAGGATGATTTTTCCAATATTTGACTATCAATAAATCAGGCTGTCAATCGTCGACAGTCAAGTCAGGCACAAGTGTGACATATTCACAATTGAGCATTACATTGCATAATTTCATATTCAATTCCTTCCCAGAATCATTTTTCATTGTGGGCAGTGTGGGTCCATAAGCCGCTCTCCAGCTCAGATTCCATCATCTCCTTTGTGCTATGGACACAGGGAAGACACTATTTTTGGGTCTGTGAGTGAGAAAATTTGATTAATCGTCCAAGTGAGAAAAGCACTTGGAAGCTTCAACACTCACCCACAATGCACTATGGATGAGAAAAATAAGAATGTTCAGCACTTTTCCTGCTTTAATGTATTACAATTTTATTCAGGGAAAAATTCAGTGAATCTCTTCCTCGAAGTCATCGTGGAAATTCAGATAACTTTAGAGAATGTTCTATTGAGGGTTTCGTTCTATCGTATGTCGTCTGCAAAGTTTCCAATCCATCATTTTACTCCACAAACCCTTCCTTGACCACAAAATTCTTCCCTCCCATTCCACCCTCATGCCAACCCATGTCATTCACCAGGAACTGGCCATTATATTCTTGGCATTCAGTGATGGACACAATTGCACAGGAGAATGAGAGAAAAATATTTTTTGAATGAAAGGAAATATATTGGGGATTTTTTTTTAATTTGAATGTAATGGAAAGATGAATTATTGTATTTTAAATTTTAAATTGGTTTTAGGCGCAACATTGTAAATTAAGGTGGGGGTCATGCAAGGACCGAAGTCGATATCTCAAAGCATTTCGATTTTCTATCCTTCAGATAATGTTTCAATCGAAAAAATATTCAGTTTATCTTTTGTATTCATAAAAAAAACATCAAATTTAAAGGAATTTCTTTGATATAGATAAAAAAGTTTGAAGTAATCTGGTTTTGATTCCTTTGTAAAATTTGTATGATTTTCATTCGAAAATCGGATTTAAAGATTTATAACAGAACCTATAGAGGGTAAAATCCGACATAGAAGAGATTTGGGTTTTGTCTACACCCCTCTTAGCAAAATATTAAGGGAAAATTCCGGGAAAATTGCTGTAGCGTTAAGAATATTGAGAGTTTCAACAGTATCTAATCTATTATGAACGAATTCACATTTTTTCTTCTTATCTTCCTTTTTTTTTTCGTAAGATCCGAAAACGATATTGATGACGATGGAAGGGAGACGGTTGAAGTGCTTCCTGTTGGATAATTTCACATCAATAGGAATCCATTTGATGGTCAAATTTTCCTTTTATGCGCCCCCAGCAGTGCGCCAGAGAATTACAATTGCTGGACATATTTACCTGAAAAGGATCTAACTGGTAGGGAGAAGAAGACTCTGCTACAAGAAGATCTAAATGGGAAATGGTGAGAAAAGTATAGTAGTGAAGAAAAATACAATGAAAATTGTATTTGACATTTAATGAGGATGGGTTTTGTGAGGAGAAAGAATAGAAAATGTCCCATTCTCATTCTAACGTGCATTTCCATTTTATTTTCACAGTTTAATGATGCCATCTCCACAATTGATTACTTTGGTAGTCATAGCGACAGTCACAGGATATTCACGGGAACACACACACACACACAGACATCTATTCCTACCATTGAGGACTCTTGCACCAGCAACATTATTGGGAGAGAAATGGGAAATTGTGTATTCAAGGATGTGACACGCACACTCCACTAACGAGGGAAAATTATTCCGCAAGGAAAATCCCAGACGAAATGCAACGCAATTTCAACTTGAACTGTATAGTGCTATATATTTATTTTTTTCCACGAAAATTACTGCAAATTAAGTTGAGAAAAATATTAATTGCTATTTATTGCTTTCAGCAATCAGGATTTCTGGGGAAATCGCTTGAGAGGTTGGAATGGCTGGGAAGGTGGAACTTCCATCCCTTCGGAGCAACTTTCACCCCGTCGAAAATACAATGGCCATCGGGCTGTTCTTATCGTGCAACTGGCAGACAGAAATTTCGAGACCACTCTATATTTTGGGCACACAAATACTCAAGAGGGTGGCCTTATCTTGCCCATGCAATAGTCCCAAAGTTAAGGGAAACATTCACCGAAGGCATTAACATGATGAGACTGAAAATTTTATGTAATTTTAATGAATTTTTCCAAAATACGAACACTCTTCCTAATTTTCAAAATTTGATTTATCTAATAATATTTTTATTTTATAATTTGAGAATGGGAAATAGACTTTGAAATTTTTCCGATATTTCTGAAGATTTCATAATGATTTATTACAGCATGTGATACTTAAAATTTAAATTTGGTCAATATTGCATACCGGTATACTTTTTAGATTAGGGTAAAATGAGGTAATTTGGAACCATTTACAATTTGGGACACTTGAGATTTTTTCACTGTTTCAAATGAGCAAAGAGAAAACAAAGACTGCAAAATAGAAGAAGAAGACGTTTAAAAAGAAAAGGAACAGTTTTCTTCATTTTGAATCTTTAAAACAATGAGAAAATCTCAAATGTCCCAAATTGTAAATGGTTCCAAATCACCTCATTTTACCCTACACTGAGAGAAATCCGAAAAAGTTAAAATAACATTCCGAAAATGTTAATTTTACCTGCAGTGTTGATCCGAAATCTGTGTAAATATTTCCCTTTTTGGTGTATTGAGGTTTAAAGTTACCCGTTTTCATGTTAATTTTATCCTTAAAAAGGTGTAAAATTAACATTAAAAAATGTTGATATATTTTTACACCTAAAAAGTGTTAAAGTTATGAAGAAATAAAGTTAATCGCACCCTCTTTTTTCTCAGTGTAGGAAAATTTCATAAAATCAAAATTCACATCCCTTTCTTTTGCAAACATTTGGATTATGTGATGTTTAAAAGGAGAAGAAGAGTACGAAGGAGCGGGGAAGCTCATGCCAATGGATTTGAGAAAGAAAGGAACATGAATTTTAATTTGTTCAAATTTTCCTGTTCTAAAAGCTGAGTTGAAGCCATAATGGCTCTGGTACATCTTTTAGCTTAGTCAAATTTCATGAAATCAAAATTCGCAACTCTTTTTTGTCAAATGATTTGCATATGTCTATCCTTTTCGTTTGCACTTAAAACTGGACGTCAAATAATTGATTGTATTTTGACGTCCATAAAAAGAGGAAGAATGCCGAAGAGTAAGATAGACATACTCAAAACTTTAAGGAAAGAAAGGAAAGCGAATTTCGATTTCATGAAATTTTCCGAAGCTAACAAGTAACCTAAAGAAATATGAAATCAAATTTGCTGACTTATCAACTTAAAACTTTGAAACAGCAGTGAATTCTCATTAGAGTTTTAACAAAGGGAAAAAATGTTTTTGTTTTTAAATTCTATTTGCAAATACTTTAGATCGTAATTAAGAAAATTATTACTATTTTTGTAAATATTTACAGTGTGCGTCAAAAATTTGTTAATGAACATATGTTTCAGAAATTACGTAAAAAATTATAAATGATACAAATTTTGGCTTTTTGGTTTCGTCTCGATGAGCCCTTTCAGTTGAAAGTTCAAAAAGCTACCACAGGTGGCGTTGCGATAGCTTCAAAATTCAAACTAATTTTTTCTCAAAAGTGTCATTGTCCAAGTTGATCACATTTTAGAGGTTTGTAGTCTAGGATATGAAGTTTACAAAAAGTGGCATGGGTTCGCTGTGGTTGAAATGGAACCAGAGATATGGGGGTCAAAGTTCACTAAATTCAAAACGCCATATCTCCGGTTTTATTTGACCGATTTTGACGAGTGAGGGCTCAAATGAAAGATCTCACCAAATACTACAACTTTCTAAAACATTTGAACAATTTCCATATTCCATAAACTCAATTATCTCGACACTTGCTCAATCGATTTTGATGATCATTTCGCCATAATTGCAGAGGACATTTATATCTGTATTTCATCCAAACACAGAGAAAAAAGACCCTAGAATCAATACATTTATGGGATACTTTTGGTAGTAAAAGGGCTTCAATACCTCGTGAGTATTAAACTCTAAGGTATTTTGGGATACGTTTGAAAAAATTCCTTGTCATAGATTCAATACCATAAATTCACTAATTTTTATTCGTAACCAGTATTGATTTTCGGGCATTGTACCATTGATTTTATTCCATTATAGTATTAAATTTAGAGTAAATTTAGTTTTAAATTTATCCTATTGTGGTATTGATTTTGGGGTTTTTCGGTATTGATTCTACCCCATTTTCGTATTGATTAAAAAATATTACTGAGAGAAATCCGAAAAAGTTAAAATAACATGCCGGAAATGTTTGTTTCACCCTGCGGTATTGATCCGAAATCGGTGTAAATATTATGCTTTTTAGGTGTATTAGGGGTTAAAGTTACCCTTTTTCATGTTAATTTTACTCTAAAAAAGGTGTAAAATTAACATTAAGAAATGTAGATATATTTTTATACCTAAAAATGTTAACGTTATGTGGAAAAAAAGTTAATCGCACTCTCTTTTTTCTCAGTGATTCTTTAGAATCAATACCTCGTGAGTATTGATTTTACTTGATTACAGTATTGATTTAGAGGTATTGTGGTATTATTTTTATCCTATTTTGGTATTTATTTTAGGGTATATCGGCATTGATTTCATTCCATTTTTACATTGATATTAGGGTGTTTTTATCCCATTTTTCGTATTGATTCAGGATATTTTTATCCCAGTTTTCGTATTGATTTTAGGGTATTGTCATCCCTCTTTGGTATTGATTTTAGAGTACTCCAGTGTTGATTTTATCCCATTTTGGTATTGATCCTATCCCATATAGGTTTATTTTTTGATTTAACTAATAATTTTGCAATTTTTCAGAAATTTGATTCCAAAATACTGTATAATATCTGTCATCTTTAGTTCCAAATCGAATTTGCATACGATCCAAGTTATCTCACGTTAAGAATTTCACCTTAAGCTCTTCTAGGCTTATCCTAGCTTTTCATTTATTTATGTTTGTAAATTATAACTTAACTAATGCTGACAATGCTGACATATTTAATGTTAACCTAGATTAAATTGCTTCATATTTTAAATAAGACACAATAATATCTTAAAATTTTAAAAAGAGGATGCGATAACTTACAAGTTACGCATAATTAATTTTATTTTGTCATTAATAAATTTTATATAATACACTGAAAAAAAGAGGCTGCGATTAACTTTTTTGCGTCATAAATTTAACACTTTGGGTGTAAAAATATATCAACATTTTTAAATGTTATTTTACACCTTTTAAGGGTAAAATGAACATGAAAGAAGGGTAACTTTAACCCATAATACACCTAAAAAGGATAATATTTACACCGTTTTCGAATCAATACTGTAGGGTAAAATTAACATTTCCGGAATGTTATTTTGACTTTTTCGGATTTCTCTCAGTGTATGAAAAAAGAGAGATCTTTAGGAATATCCTAGGTAAGAACGGGAGACGTAGGTATATCCTACGTAACTTCAAAAACATACTAACAAAACAAGAAGTATTCTACGCACTTTTCATGGCATTGTAATCTTCGTATTTCAGGAGAAATGCCAAACACACGTTTTCCAAACAAAGGGTGATTCTGCGTTGTACATTAAAATTCTTTCTATTTTGTAAACATATGTTCAAAATGTTCAACATGTTTACTGTGCGTATCACATTATAAATTTCGTGAAATTTTGAACTTATAAGCTCAGAAGAGTCTACTTTTAATTCATGTCCCAATAATGTGGAAAAAATGGGATAAAAAGTCAGTCGCAATAATCTATAAGTATTATTTTTTTTCGCCTGAACACCAAAAAGAGAGATTCTAATTGACGAAAGATAGAAAATGACGATGTGGCGAGAACCCTTGAGAATAATTTATTTGTTTTTAGAAACTACCGGACAAAGAAGATTGGGGAGAAGGAGATTTTGCAAACAGCTGCCTGACTTCTATTTGGAAAGAGATATTTTATCTTCCAATCAAATCAAACTATAAATTATTCAATAAAAATCCAAACGACATAGTCACTCATTAATTTTCCCTTCGATGGCAAAAGTCGACAATGAAATTTGTTTAACCGACAAATTAATCTCCTGACAAAATTACTTGGGGAGATAGCAAAACTGGCATTTAAGAGAGAAGAAGTAGACCAATAAAAAAGTTCTGTTTTAACAAATTCTAAATGCTCATGGAGATACGAAAGGAATCAATGATGGAAAATAATACACCCCATGGACCTCAAGTGACTCTCATGCATTCTCTTTTTTTAACTAAAGCCAGTAATTGATTCAATTAATTCATTAGAGATGTTCCAGTCCAATTGAAATTGATACGAATTCGTATAAATTTGTCTGCTTAATTAGATTGACTGGCTCACTCATATACATTTTTATTATTCTCAATTTAGAACGTCAGATTATTTAATTGTTCGGCGACTCTATCAATTTATTATCGACATCGCAATTGACACTGGACAGATATACTTAAGAATATTTCACTTCTCTCCACAAGTTTCCAATTGATGTCCTTTCCGAGGGGCACTTAACTCGAAAATTTATGACCTTAGTTTAAGCTCACAATATTGCAATGCTCTCCAAACGTTACAAATTGATGGGATAATGTTATGCTTTTTAAATACCATTCCCACTGTCTTATACCCTGCATTTAAAAGTAATTATTCGAAGTCATATGCTATTCGGAAATGATTTCGAAAAGCTTTCAAAGTTACAGAAATGGATGTTCAAATGTATAGATTGAGTTCCGATAATAGGGAAGGGTGGGGCAGTTCGCCCCTGAATTGCAAATTGGATTTTGAGGTAGTTTTATAAAAATGATAAAAGTTATTAAAACTAGGTAAGGGAAGAGTACCACGGATCGGAATGTTAAGAGACATGCTCGATCTTTAGTTGAAAATATGAGCCTCAAAATACTATTTGGTATTTTTGTGTCTGTTAATCGGTATATTAGTGATTCATTTAACTATATCTCCGTATTTAAATTTTAAATTTTTACAATAAATTAATAAAAATAGATGTAATTGCAACTATGTATTCTGTACCTCGGATCGTCACAAATTTAATCAGGTGTCTCACGGAAAATTGAATTTAAAAATTAAATCTGAACTAATGCACTGCATTCTTGTCGGAGTTAAATTGTAAAAAGTAGATAATAATTTAAATAAATTCATTTGAATTGGTGCGACAATCTGATAATAACGTGACGATCCGAGGAACACTGCCGATCGCTGGTGCTCTTCCCTTATGTTCTGTAAGTTAAACGGTCTTCAGACTAGAGGTTTAGCTCAATTTCTGAAGGTCTCAAAATCCTAAATATCAACCAATTTTATTGCTTTTTCAGAATTTAATAGGTCACCTGCTCTTAATACTTCAATTCTAAGTTACTTTTTTCCAAAAATTTTTGATTGATAAGAATTTAGAGCAGTAAAGCCATATGGCTAAAAGTATTAGATCTGAAGCCCGTATTACACTTGGGTTTAGGGATTAGGGTTAATAAAATTAAGAAAATTTATCCTTTAATTTCGCTGATCTATTTTAGAGAAGATGATTTCACCTAAATGGCAACATGGGTGAAAGTCCCTTATGCAGGGCAATTTCATACAAAAATGGATCAGTTTATAGTAAATAAAAATTTACATTTATTTAGATTTTGAGATACTGAAATGGATTAAAATTATTATTATAAAATTTTCTAATAATTAAAAAAAAAACACAAGAAGAAAACAATTGAACAAAGATTTCATAAAAGACTTTTAATTACTATTTTTTTGTAATTTCAAAACTTTAAGATATTCTTATATGTTGGTATTAATTGCTCAATTTTGATGATTTTGGTGCTTACTAGTATACTAGAGATCAAATTGATTCAAAAATCACAAAAGCATTTCAAAATCAAAAATTGGTATAGAAACGATCATTTTAGAATGTTCTTGCATGAGTTACAAACATAACAAACAAAAAATGTAAACTCGAGAAAGATAAGTCATTTACGGATATTTTAACCGATTCATTACTGATTTCAAGACCAATTAAACTTTGACTTTCAAATATTCAAGATGGCGATTTTTTTAGGTCAGTTTTAGTGTAGCTAGGATTTTAGAAAGAGGAGTGGCCACTTTGGAGGATTATTCCCAAAAGAAACCGTTTTTTGAACTCAAAAAGACCTTTCACGAAAATTTTCAAAAATATAAGTCCAATTTTTATTAATTTGAACTTATTTAAAAATCAATGAAATCTTTAATAGCACATTTAGGAAAGACGAAATTCACATAGTAACTCTTTTTCGAGGAAAATCGTTTTTTTTTTTAAATTTCTGCACCAGTTTTGTCGGATTTAAACAAAGGGTTATAAAAATGTTCTCATGGATCTGAGTAACTTTTTATTGGAGCATATTGCATTTGAAGCTTTTGAGAATAATATCCTAAAATAATATTCTTCAACCAAAAAAAGCTTTCAGATTTTTTATACATAGGATCGAAGGAACAGCTCTTCGGCAGGGAACCCCTATTGACACTTTTGTCAAAATGTTAAAATTTATGCATCCAAAAAATCTAAATAATACATAACGTTTTTTCATTAACCTGCGTTTTTCGATAACGATAAGTGTTCGAAATTCGTATTCCTTCAAATGGTACAAATAAATCCTTACACGAGTTCATAAAGTGTCAATAGATGTTCTTTTCACCCTAAATCTTATTTTAAATAGAAAAATATTTTAAATGAAAAAACAGAGATGAGAAACAAAGATGTTCCTCTCTCGCTAGGCCCTTGTTTAACATTTAATGGGAATCGAATAGTAAATTCAAATTTTGAAACCTGCCTAAAAGGGTCGGATGGATAAAATTATATGTCTTTTGAGTTAGAAAAAACGTATAAAATATTTAAAAGAGCTGTTCAGGGAGCCCCCTCAGTGTAGGGACCTCGTGAGGATCGTCTCTTTGCTAACCCCTATATCCGTTAATGGATAATTGCAATGGTTAATAAAATACTGAAAGTAAGACACCCCAAAAAGTTTCAATTTTATGCAATTTTATAAAATCATTTGTACACTGAGAGAAAAGGGGGTGCGATTAACATTTTTTCCTCGCAAATTTAACACTTTAGGCGTAAAAATTTATAAACATTTTTTAATGTTAATTTTACACCTTATTGAGGGTAAAATTAACATGAATAAGGGAACCTTTAACCCATAATACACCTAAAAAGGGTAATATTTACACCGTTTTAGGATCAATAATGCAGGGTGAAATTAACATTTCCGGAATGTTATTTTAACTTTTTCGGATTTCTCACCAGTCAGTGTAGAACTGAAACGAGAAGAGGTATCAAAATTTAATATTTTTATAAACATGCGGCTGAGCTATCGCTTTAGTAATATAAAGGTTTTATTCCATTTCTTTAATAGAGATCAAAGGGATCTCAGTGGCGCAATAGGCAAGACCGTTGGCTCTTGGGCGGTGAGATCTCTGACTCGACTCTCACAGATTGAAGTAATGATTGCATTGTAATAGCAAATAAAGTGTCTCGATACGATTAATATAGAGATCAAAAAATCTGAAAAAATTGGAAGTTCCCCTTTATTAAATAGCCCCATCCTCCCCTATTTGAAGTTTGAGATAAGATATATTGGCCTTTTTAAGATTAAGAAAATCAGAAAAAGCTGTAAAATTTGTCGAATGTCTTGGAATATTTATATCTAAAACGCAGAATATTAATTTTTCAAAATTATGAACCGATATTTTAAAATTTCAAAACTTAAGATATATCTTACTTTTTTGGATTTTTTTAAAAGGACCTTATTAAATGGGTGTTCAAGTATCAAGATTTAAACAATTTGAAAAGTCTAATCTAAGATAAACCATTAATGAAAGACGATATCTAAAAGATAGGGTTGGAAAAGAGAAGCATTTAAAATTTATGAAATTTTAAGATATAATTAATTGATGTATAACATCAAAAAGATGTATCGCCTTCAAAACTTACATATCATAGACCTTTTTGGGGATTACTTTCCTGCAGATGATGACTTCTCTTATTTTTTGATGTTTTTTTTACTTATTTTTTTTAAAAAGCGTTATGGAAACAACATTTTTGATATAAAGGGACTTTTGATATTAGACCGCTGCATTTTTGCCTATATTTCGGCGCTTAAAATCTCCTTCTTCGAAAGTTCCATTTGTTTATGTTCGAATATTTTGATATTTCAAGCGATTTTAAATAATTTTTTTTGTTTTTCAAGAGATGCTTTTTTCGGGAACTATTATCAAAGTTATCAAGAATCGAAAGGCATGTGAAATAGGGACACGATATTGATCAGTCTTCTGAATGCATCGTTTAATCTTCATTAGAATATGGTCGAATTGTTAAATAGTCATCCTTGTGGAGTTATGGAATTTGTCAGCTGAGAAGTGATATTCAACTAATTTCTAGGATATTTATATACATAGATTTCTTATGTATATGAATAAAGTTGATTTATAGAAAAATAAAAAAAAAAATTAGGATATTTTCTTAATTTAGCAACAATATTGGCATAAAATCCTGCGGTAGGACGGTTTTGATATAGAGGGTCGGTGCCCCATCTCTTCCTTATAAAGTGTTCGTCACCAGGCATATACTAACTTTACCACTATTTAACAAATTCTTTGATTGTAAAACACTGTGTGATTAAGGATCGAAACGTTTCGAAATAAAATAGAAAGTCTTCCAGACTATCTATTTTAGTTAGAGCACACTTGGAGAATTTATAACAGAGGGTGGAGAAAATTTATCTCAGGAATGAACCACTAGGGGAGATTTCCCGAGACTCACCGGTGCATAGCACAGTGAAGTGCATTCCGAAATCCCCCCGTATAGAAGACGCCTAAGGGGTTACGTGGGTAACGAAGTCTAAAAAACTGCTTGTTTCCTTTAATGTTTTTCAATATTTCAAAATTTCGAATTGCAACAACGGTTTTTGCAGTTTATGCATAGATATACTTTTTAGCCAAAACACTTTTAGTCTGCAAAATCCTGGTTGTGTTAACATAAATTTATTTTTCAAATTTTGAATGAGTGTTTACCTTTAAATTTCGAATAATTCCATGTGACTTCAAGGATTGTATATATTTTTAGACAAGATTTTGAAAGCTCTAATTTTGGAATTTGGTAAGCCTCAGGCCCCTGTGCCTCCCATCCAAACCCCATCCCTCTTTTCATATTTTCCTTTTCTCCGGAAAAGTTGTTTACTTCTTGTTTCAGAGTCTTGTTTCCCTGATATATACGTCTTGGTGTGCAAGAGCTTGACATATGCGATGGCGAGGAAAAATAAACACAATTAATTCGAAAATGAAGCTCAAGACAATCAGACAAGTCAAATACAAATTCAGGGACGGTAAGAAGATGAGGGAGATTGTTTTTGGCTTACTTTTGGGGGTGTTAGCAAGAGGTTAACAGGGGCGTTTCTATCTTTTTATTAAATTCTGGATGGACAGGTATCAAACTTTTTTTTACTGCCCAAAAGAAATCTCGCGCCAATGTCATTGAAAATCAGATTGAGCAGGAAAATCCAATTGAATTGGACACTGGAAGTTTTTTTCCTATGATATCCACCCTCAATGTATATATCACTTCCGACAGTCCAAAAGGGGAAAGTTCATCATGCAATTTCTGTTGCTGACGGTTTTTCTCTTATGTTGAATTTTCTTGCAGCATTTCTTTTGCTCATTCATTCAACAAAATGACAGAGAATAAGAAATAAATCACTTAATGATTCTATTGAAATTCTATTGCATGAAATAGGTTTATGATATTGTCATATTTGCAATACAAGTTTATACTAAACATCTTCGGGAATTATTTAATCATTAATCACTAACATCGAGCCATTCAATGCATTTCTTCGTGGACCATTGTACATCGTTTAAAACACTGATGGTCGGAAAATTTTGTCAAGTACAGCGACTGAAGATGCGACTAGAGGAAATTCATACAAATAGGTACGCAATTATGTAATATCAATTGCGATAGAGGCTTATTGGAGAAACAGAAATATATGCCACATAAAGAAACTTCTTTAACAAAATATCATTATCAATGCGTGGCGCCAGTTTTTTCGTGTTTCTCCCTTCTTTTGCGCTTATGCGATAAGATCACCGCGATAGTTAATTGAATTGAAACAATGTTGTTTTATTGGAGAGAAATTATACGAAAATAAAAGTGCTCTGACTGATTATAAATGCTCATCACATTCAGCAGAAGAGGCCACACCTAATTTTTGCAAGTAATTTTTCTGTTTCATCTTCGACAATGTTGCTTATTGTGGGATCTCCAATCCAGATGGTTAAATTTCCAGGTTTTGTTGTCGATTGGAGTATAATCCGGTCTCATACGGAAGCATATATCCCCAGTCCGCAAGTTTGAGGCAAAGATACTTTTTTTTGCACATGGAGAATTTAGGAATATTTTTTATATGAAAAAAAAGATCATCTTCCTGAAGTGACGAAGGATCGACAAGCGTGGGCTGATAAATTAGATGTCATGGGACTGCATGATGATTGTATATGAAAATACTCTTGAATCGTCCCTATAATAGTCTTCAAGGTCAAACAGAGGGCATATTTTTCAACCAAATGAAACAACGGGGTTCATTAGAAATGGCTAGATATCCTTAACAAGATTAACCCTTTAACGACGAGACAGTTTCGCTGACCGAAAATCACCAATTAAAATGAAACCGATAAACAAAACTTATCAAACGTCTTACATCTAACCTTCGAAAAGCCAACAGAGTCTAATTAGGTGTATTTTTGATTCTATGCACGATAGGAACAAAAATAGCTAATAATTTAAAGTAATTTTTCTGACGATACCAATAACTGATAATTTTCATTCTAATCAAAAAGGGTTCAGCTGAGAGAGAAAGTGCCATACCCTCCTTTACTATAAATCATGTTAATTTAATTAAAAATTTTGGATTTTGGCTTTTCAGGATTTTGGATTTTCGGGATTTGGGCTTTTCGGGATTTTGTCTTTCGGAATTTTAGCGTTCCGAGATTTTGGCCAATACTGCGAATAAAGATAGATCAAAAATTCTCAAAATTCATAAGGTTCATAATCATGATGGTTTTTACGTAACACTGCCTTCAGTTCAGATCTATTTTACAAAGGTCTCTTATTTCTAAACAATCATCAATAAGAGGGATTTTTCGACATTTTATGGATTAATTGCATTTATTAATCTGTTTTAAGTGAAAATTTGTCTAAAACTTTCGCTAGCTAAGACGTTAGAACAGTTATGGTAGATTGATAAAACTTAGGTCGGAAGACCGCAAAATTCATTTGGAAGCAAAATGCAGAGCAAAATTTGTATGTTTATGAATTATCCAACGTTTTGTTAACAGAGCTAAGGTGCTATGTAAGTCAAAAAGACTGGAAAAGAGCATATTTTCTCATTTTTTTTCTCAACAAATTTTTCTAACGCATATAAAAGTAAAATATTAAACTATATTTTCTGAAATTTTCATTTCAGTATTTTACAAATTCAGCCCTTGGTACTGATTTTTGGGGACCTTTTTGGAAAACTTACTCTGCTGTGGACAAGATGTCTCAGAATATATTCATCTGGTATCAAAAAACCAAATATTTCCTTTTATTAGGTGAGTTAAGTTCGTACTTGACAGGTTTATTTTGTTTCTAAAATTAAATTTGATTTCTGAGAGAACTTTATACAAAAATTTACCATTTTCGGTGGATCTTATATCATATTTCGTCGCGTTAAATAAGTTGTGTTCAAAGAAAAAATCGCATCGTTCAAGTATGAGTTTAATTCATCAGCTAAGAGGAAATATTTAGTTTTATGACATAAAATGAAAATCAAATGTAATTTAATTTAATTTAAAAATTTTAAATGGTATTTACAAAGAAGAAGAATGTCATAGAAATTTCTATTGTTATGACATGAAATAAACATTATTATCTATCTATCTAAAATTTTAAAGCGAATAGTGCTTACACATTTTTTCGATTTGGTGAAATGCAATCGGTTGGAATAGTGTCTCTTGCTCGATTTCTCAAATGTTAGATAAGCTTGTCTCACTCCCATTTAATGAAGTTGAAATTCAAATGAAATTTCCTTATGTGAAATTTGACATACCTTCTGGCAACCCTAATTGTACTTTGACAGCTGTCAAACAAATATATGAAAAATACAAATGTTATAGAGCAAATAACAATATTAAGGAAATTAAATTTTAGCCTGATTTTGACTAAATGAGGAAGCTTGACCGCTTGTAAATGCAATTTGTCTCATGCTTATTGATCTTCCGTCATATTCGTACACCTTCTCGATTTTGTGAATTTAATTTTAATTTTTTCTATGTAATCGAAATTGAAATTTTATTTTTTTTTGTGTTTAACTGAAATCTCGTAAAATCTTCAGTATACTCTGACAAGAAACTAAAAAGCTAAGAAACACGTATTTATAAAATTCCGTTCATTAATAACCCAAGCAGCACAAAATAACTTACCCAGAAATTATAGTTCTGCCAACGTTAAAATACAGTTATTTCAACCAAACAAGTTATAAAAACGTTGTCCAACAGTTAAATAACCAAGATGTGCTTTTTGGGAACTCATAGATCATTTTCTTGTACAGAAATGATTATCTCTGTGTCACACCTTTTAGATTGGCAAAATTTCATGAAATCAAAATTTTTGGCCCAGGCCCTTTAATTTTCATTTGCTTATTGTATATATGTATTAGCGTTCTGTACTTTCGCATTTAAATCCTAATTAATTTTCTTTTATTGTTGACGTAATCGGTCGTGTGATCTTGAGTACAAAATAGACTGAGAATACTCAAAACGTTAGAGAAAGAAAAAAATCGAAATTTTGGTTTCATACATTACATTTTTCCTAAGCTGGAAAGTATGGCACAGGAACAAAGTTCAATTTTCAACTTAAAACTGATGACGCTGATACACCTCCTCAATTGAGTGAAATTCGATCTATTAAAGTTTTAAATCTTACTCTTTCAAATTGAAAATATATACAATGGTCTCTTTCTGTCAAATCGAAATTGATGGCGCTGGCACAACTTTTCAATTGAGTGAAATTCAATCGATTAAAATTTTACCTCTTAGACTTTCAAATCGAAATCAGATATATCTGTCTCTTTCTGTTAAATGAAATTTAAAATTGAAATTGAAATTTAAAATTAAATTAAAATTTCAATTTTTATTTGACAGAAAGAGACAAACATATCTTATTTTAGTTTGAAAGATAAGAAGTAAAATTTCAATTGATTGAATTTCACTCAATTGAAAAGGTGTGCCAGCGCTATGAAATTTCAATTTCAAATTGAATTTTCTTTTGACAGAAAGAAACAGTTACATCTAATTTCAATTTGAAAGAATAAGAGGTAAATTTGCAATCGATTGAATTTCACTAAATTTAAAAGGTATGTCAGTGCCATAAAGACAAAGCTTGACAGCTTCAAATTGACAATATAGAATGACAATATGAATTATCGTGAATTGAAATTGCAGTTCACTGAATCGAAAAGATATGCCAGCAATACAAATAAGATCTCAGCTGAAATAGGTGTAATTATGTAAGAAAATCGCACCTAATTAACTTAAGTTATTTTTTTTTACATATATATCAGTGAAATATCAAACAGATACCTAATAAATAGAAATTAGTTTGCATTCCGCGTAACTCATAAACATATTATTTTTACAATTTAATTTTTCACAGTGTAATCTCATTTGAAATTTTTATAGATTAATTTTCTTGAAGAAAAGCTTCAAAACACTTTGATGACCATTTTATTATTCTGAGAATTTTTTGATATTCTGTCAAAAAACATTACCTGTTATCAGCAATTTTATCACATTTTACATTTTTGTCGATCATTCTTCAAAGTTCTACGCCTCTAAATTACCTCTTTACCATAAATACTCTTGAAATAGTCACATTTCTTCAAATGGTACAATTTCTTCGTCGTCATTTACTTATCGGAACGTACTTGTCATAATTATTAACACACAAAACGATTCATTTGATAAGATATTTATATTCTGTGTTTCCAGAAAATAAGGAAAAGAGAAAAAAAATCACCTATATTGATGTTTACTCATCCAACACAATAAATATACCATTTGTCACATTTACAATCGAATATCATTTGGAATTTTTGTAGGTAAATGAGGTCTGCCTGGGGCTCTCAATACTGAAGTCTTGTGCTTTTTGTATTAAAGTTTCAAGGTGGAGTACGTGCGAAAATTGCGATTGTTGGGGAAATCAATTAAGACAGTGTAAACATCTCAATAAATTTTATTATTAATCAATTAATAAATATATCGATTACGTTATTTTGTACACATGCACTCACGCAAAATATGCGATAACATTTGCGCTTATTTATATTTTGATTAAGAACATTTTCTTATACACTATAATTTAGTCTTATGAGCGTTTCGAGGTGCGCATGATAATTTTTCACACCACCTCCAATGCTTATTTCATGATTTTGATTATTTGATGGTTATGTAAGAGGGGGAAAAATTATTTTGATATCTAAATGTTACACACTCTGCACTGCGAGTTATTACTATTACACTTCAAAGAAAAGAAATTGTAGTTCACTGGAGATTACAAATTATTCGTTAATAAGATTTACATATTTATTATTATGTACACAGTAAAAAAATTTTGCTAGTTTTACCATGATTGTTGTAAATTTGCATATCTGGATATGTAATTTTTGTGTACTGCTACACATTTATGCAATCTTCATATAATTGAACTAAAATCTATGTCATTTTATTGAAAATGTGCACAAGTGTATAATGAGTTTGCTAATTTTGCTGTCTGATTATACAGTTTACCAATATACAAAATTTGTATTACACATATTTTAATTCCACTTGTTTCGGTAACACATTTTTCTGAATAGTATATTTAAGTAACTTTACTACAATAAATTGTTGTAAAAACAGCAAGCAATTGAGTATCCTTGTAATGTTTTTTACTGTGTACATTTACACACTAATAAAAATTTGACAAACACAAATTTTTTACACAATTTTTGTTGGAAAATATTTTTATGTGACACCCAAATGATAATCCAAATGTTGAAATTAACCAATGTCCATAAATTGTACATTTCTGTATTGAATATTGGAATTTTGATCACTCACAAAAAAATTAAGAAGATAATTATGTGTAAACTGTGAAAAATTATCGGACGTTTTGCCATGGTTTTCTTTAAATGTGTAATTTTTTACACTTTTTACGTAATTATACATCAAATGTGTAACAAAATGTTGATAACTGTGTAATTAGTTGCTAATTATGCCCTCTTGTTACACAGTTTGCCATTGAATAAAATTTGTGTTACACATTTTTAGATTACACATTTCCTTGAAACGTATTTTTGCAACTTTACAATTCTAATGGTGATAAAAAAGCAAATCTACGACTCTAGTTGTAATCTTTTGTTTATGTGAATTCATTAGTAAGATGCTGACAATTACACAAGATTTTACACGATTAAAAGTGTTCGAATTGCATCCAGTGAGCTTCACTGCACTTGATTTCACGGGGCATGGGACTGTCAATTCCATCGCTATATAACAAAAAATAATAATGATGTCCCAAACTCCCCTTGTGGGATGCCTAGTTCCTCTATGGAATGTTGTGCCACCATTATTATTATTAATATTAGTGTTTTTGGTTTATCACAAAAATTTGCAAATTATATTTTATGTAAATATGTACTTCAATCGAGACAATTTCCATTTACTTTAATATTTATTGATTTTGAAATTTTGGGTTTTATTAAACTTACTTTCTTATTTTCTAGAGAGGTAGGTAGTGTGAGACCCACGCACGCCATTTTGAAACACCACCAAATTTTGTTTTCTCAATAACTCAGCCCCTATGGCATCGATTGATCTCAAATTTTAGTATGTTATAGGTATGCCTAAGACCTTTCGATTAAAAAAATAAGCCTCCCGGACCAACTGACTTCAAGCACTTTTAAGCACTTCAAAAGATTTTCCATTTCGATAAAACATTATTATCAAAATCGAGCAAATAATATGTACTATATGACAAAGTCTTTTCTTTTCTCATTAATAAACAAATTAATATCACAGTTATGTTGTAATAATGGTCTTAACTGTCTTATTGTTCAGAGAATTTGCTTTCATATGGTGTAGGGGAAACTGGGGTACCTTGAACATGGGGTAGCAGCGAACAGTGATTTTTATTTTTAAACTACTTGGACTTCGACGAACATTTCTTCAATGGACAAGCATCCCTATAGTATCTACGAATTCATTCAGATCTCGTCCTCTGAAATCTTACATCTAATTTAAAAATTGCAATGTTCGGTACTACCCCAGTTCCCTTTATAGTTTTTTTTTCTCTTTTGTAATCCTAAAACAGATTGTAAAAGAGCAACCTTTTTTCAGTTCTATACATGTTTATTATTACAAGATCGAGTCTTAAAAATAAATCGTTTACGTAGTGAATTAGATATATTTTGGTATCTATGTTAAAAATATATGCTGATTTTCCCCTTCAAAAACCAATTAAATCAAGAAACAAAAGCAAAAAAAATCAGTTGATTAAAATTATTTTTCTCAGCATTAAATCCAAATGTAACACATAATACTTGATAAACTTTACTTTTATTTATTAATCTTTTTGTAAAACAGTTTTAAAATCAATTTGCAATTATTTATTTCATTCCTGACACTGCCCTAAGCTTCCCTATCAGCAATTTTTTTTAAACGAATTCAAGTAATTTTTTCTTACGGTGTAACTACCATGAGATTTCTATGAAATTTTCTGCACATTAAATTGCGATTAATTATCTTCTTTTGCATTGAAATAAGGTGATTGATTAAAGATGTGTATAGAGAATTTATTTATCAACCAATTTCCATAATGAAATTTATTAATTAGTAATCAGTATTTTTATGCAAGGAGACTTGATAATTGTCTATGTTATCAATATCGCCAGGTGTGTTAAGAAGATAGTGAACATAATTGAAATTTGATGTTGCTTTATAATTAGATATTTTAATAATTCCATAAATTATTAATAATTTCAAGGCAATTAGACTAATTCATCTTGCATAGAATTCATCAGTTTGTGCTTCTTTTTCTTGCAAGATTGTACTTTCCAAAAATCGATATGTGATCACGACCTAATCACATGCAAAGGTATTCAAGTGATGGGTGATATTACTCCCATTGTAGTATAAATTCGATAATGGTAAATGTGACTGGTGATTCACATGATAGATCTCGTGCTAAAAAATCCACTGTTGTGACTCAAAAATGCCTGATAAATAGCAACTCAGTGCCTCGTGTTTGCTATTTTGGTCAATGAATGAAGTGACGTGTGTAAGTTGCTGAAGAGATACTCTTGTACGCCGAAGGTGTGCGAAAATCGCGATAGCAATCGAAATTGCCAAAGGTAGAAGTAAATAGAGAAGCGTAAGCAGAAAAAAAACAACAGGAAATGCTCTTGATGGTTAAATGTGTGAGAAAATCTATCATCGTCTAATACACCTGAGTCTATAACCCTGGGTGTCTCTATGAGTTTTGCTTTTAATTGTAAGAGATCATGGGATCAAAATACCTGAAAGAACTACCTCCAATATATATGGGCACAATGGACTTAACTCAACTTCTGGATTGCAAGACTGACTCTGGACACTTGCTGATGTGCTCACGCAATGCCCATAAAATAATTACATTCAACGCAAATTTTCATATAATGCACTTCTCACTGTTTTAAAGCCAATTTTTAACGAACGCACTAAATACACTCTTCTGACTGCAATATGCAAATATCACATGAAATGAGCATAAAGAAATCATTTGATTAATTTCACTCACGTTCATGGTCTTTTTTTTCCTCTTTTGCACATTCTCCAGGAATATTGAGTATATGTATGTTTATTGCCATTTCTGCACAATGCAGATGGTCAAGGGATGATGTAAGCAAGATGCACCGTACACCGCATAATAATCACAATAATATTTATGAGCAACATAGAATTATTTTTGCTTCTTTCTTTTTTTTTATTTAGGATAAATTAAGCTAATTCAAAACCTGCTCCAAATGGAAATTTTTCGCTGCTCCAAATGGAAACGTCACTGTTTTCATGATAAATACAGTACTAAATTATTATATTTATATATTTTCTATACCACAGTTTTATTATTTAATTAATTTTGCTCCAACTAAAGCGAAAATCCATTCATATTCACAAATTTTAATTTGTTATTTTCTCGGAAAAATTAGAAGTGTACTTTTTCACCATCAAATTTTTCATCGGTCGACCATGTTTTCCAATGAAAATACATTTAGATGATTATTGTTTTATGCATTACATTAATGTCATATTTCTGGCTAATTTTAGATAAATTAAGTGCTAATCTTTATTGTTAACGGTACGTAAAGTTTTTAAATGAAATAATTAAATAATTCGTGAACAAAAAGGGTTTTTCTGAAGTGTCTGCAAATGCTTCAATAGGAAACACCGGAGATATGATTTTTTTTGGAGAGATTTTCCTATTGTTTTAGAGGGGAAAGGAGAAAAGACCAGGAATAAGAACAAATCCTACCCTCAAGAGCAACTCTACAAGGTTTTGGAAGCCTTTCGTCGCGGTTTCACTTACACTGTTTGTCTCCAATCAGAAACTCTCCCTTGTCTCCATTTGAATTAATTTGATTTAAATAGCAGCATTTTACACTCGCGTATTTTTCTTATATTTAAGAAGTTTTCAAATTATATTTAAAGAATTTTCACTAAACAGTAGCATTCTAGAAGAGTCAAGGAGAAAATTTACGTAATACTCTTCAAAAAAAATTGAACTTAATGCAAGGGGTTACTCAAATTTGAAATACCGACACATTTTTTCGTTCGAATCTATAGAATCCACGGAATCACTCATAAGATTCTAATAGAATCTGAAATGATATTCCTTCAAGAGTCACTGGAATCAAATGAAATTACATATTCATTCTTAATCAATATTCCGCGATAGATAATGATAAGTCATAGTACATTACAGATTTCTATGGATTTTTTTTAATTTTCCAAAGAAGATTAATAAATGGACATTTTTCACATTTTGAAGTAAAAAAACAATTGTAGAATATGTCTCATTCGTAAAGAAATACGATTTCTCCCGTGGCGGATACAAGGCAAAAACAAGGATACAAGGATACGGATACAAGGTCAGAAAATGCGATTATTGCGAAAATCGAGTGGAAATTCTGATAAAAAAAATATTTTTTACATGTTTAATTAAGAATTTAATTAAGGCTTTTCTAGTGTTAATGTTAATGTTATTTCTAGAGTTTCAATACCTTTCTTTCAAAAATTCAATTCTAACCCTATTTTGATTATTTTGAGGCCTGACGTGGAAAGCTTTCTAGCTAGATATTTCCTAAACCTGTCCCATACCGACATTGTAGCTCTTCCTATTGTTCAAATATTATCTTGATCGCATTTAGCAACATCTGAAATTCGATAAAGTTGAAGATATCGGGGATAAACAGAATCACAGAATGGAATAATTGAGAATCACAGAATACCGAATTGAATTTATTAAGAGAATCACACATTTGGAGTCATTAGAATCACATTGGCATCCCATGGAATAAACGGAATATGGACACAAATTTTCGATTTTGAGTAACCCCTTGACATAATGTGTTGAATTTTCTGTCAAAGTTAGAGCGTCTGGAAATGGTTCTGAATTAGGACATTTACCCTACTTTTATTATTTTACTTTCTAATCGTGCTCTTTAAATAATTTAAAATTAGAATATGTATGTAGGACATAAGAAACTGGAGATGGGGTTCTGATACTGCTGCAGTGGCTTGAAGATTTCAGCCCATAGAGTAAATGTACCAAATTCCGGCCAGCTTGCAATTTCGGCCACTGTTTCGTTCCTCGAATTTCCATGAATTTTTAGATTTTGCATACTCTAGAGATTATACAATGCAAAAAATAACAAAAAATGTAGCTTGGGCAAACGAAATGAAGTGAAAAGACATTGGAAGAATTTCCGAAGGGCAAGGATCTATGAAGATGAAGGTGGTCGAAATAAGCCACCAAAGCTATGTCTACTTTTTTATTCATTTTAAAATGTATTAAGAATGATTTTAGAGAAAATAAAGACAATAAACTCTCTACAAGGTTTCAAGCAATACTCCTCATAAAAAGTAATAAAAAATCAATTTTTATTAAAAATATTACATTTGAAACATGAGACTTTGGCGCTTGCATGCAACTATGCCGAAATTTTGCACACTTACCCTGCATCTTGAAGGGGATAGAAAACAACAGAAACAATTAATCAGCCAAACACCTCTGTAAACAAGAAATACAGGATTTCTCTCAATGAAGAATTAAGGATTTAGGTATCGTCTTTTTTTTAAATAAATTTCTATGTAGCGTACACCACGTTCGTACAAGTCTCTTACCATTGTGTCAAACCTAATGAAGTTAGAATAAGGGAAATGTGAAGGTTTATTTGCATATTACTCATCGAGCTTCCATCGAGTTGAGATAATTATTTGCGTGTTCGCATAATTCATTGTTGTGTGCTCGCAGGAGAAAACGAAAAATGGAGTGAAAAATAACAAAAAAGAGGTTGTACAAGAAAAATTGAAATATCTTATTCAACCAGTATCGATCAAAAATGAGTGAAACAGCGTGGAAAATATGTCTCTTACACCTGTTTTTATTTTTTTTTTCAACTCATGTTTCCACCTTCTTGATCAATGATAAAATTATAAGACACCACTCTGTTTCACTCCTTTTTCAACATCCATCGAAGGAATAAATATGAAGAATAATAATAAAAAAAAATTTGGTATTCACCCCAATTTGCACAGTTTCGTGAATTAAATGATTAACATTTGTTACCTGTTTAATTTGTTTTATGGATCAACAAGGGCATCACGGAAAGCCAGCAACATGTCAGTGGAAACAATGTGAATCAAATGATGACACTGTCGAAGACTAAAAGTCTCATTTGCTGGTGTAACCTGAAGTTTTTATTTAATTTATATAGCTTTGAAAAGAAAAAAGTGAAGATGGGGTTAAAGGGGGAGCATGAGATGGTGAGTATGATAAAAAAGTCATTTAAAATTTTTAAATAGCATCATTGAGAATCATTAAGTATGGTAATATCCACATCGCACAGTTGATAAATTTGCAAATTTATTGTGGCATGCAGTCATGAGAGGTTCTTGTCTCTTTCTCAAGCAAATATTGCAAAAAAAAATTGCAATGTTACAAGCAATTTAGAGTGTTTGTGTCGCACTCAATTTCCATGTGCTTTTACCTCTATACGTCTATACACATTGCAATGATACATTTTTTTTAGTGAATGAGCTTAATGACTCTGCAGAATAAACATGGAGATAGATAATGCAGAGATGAGTATTGTTGGTTTCCTCGTAACTGTGATTCTTATCACAGCCAGTTTAGAAAAAGACAAAAAAGCAGTTTAAGTTAGTCACAGCTATACTGAAAGAGGGAGTGATTTAAAGACATTTATGCTTGCATAGTAATGAAGTATAATGAATAAGGTTAAATGGGGTAATACGGAATTTTGAGATTTACTCACTGTTTCGGACAGGCTATAGAATTCAATTATACGAAGTAGTACTTTTGCCCAGTTTCCCAATGCAATGTCTTGAAATTCTAAATAATAAGCAAATTGATTGCTTTTTCAAAATCGAAATGGGTCAATTCCCTTCAAAATTTAATACCAAATTAAATTTTCCCATAAATCTGAGATCTGAAATCCGTATAAAGTTTGTACTTTTTCATGATCTTCTGAAACAGTGCTTCAATCTCAAGATCCCGAATTACCCCATTTCACCCTATGTTTAATCAAGATTATGTGTCGACCATTAGAATATTTCTTAAAATTTTCCTGGGCATTAATTATATTATCTATATTTGTTTATATGGTTAAAAAGCTTGGTATTTTAAATATTAAATTCCGCTTTTGGCCTCAGCCATTTGTTGAATTTATGAAGATTCAAATAAAATGTTTTTGTATTTCAAACATCGTATCGGTATATTTTCAAACTTTCGATTGAAAAATTAACTAACTTTCATTTTTCCAGTGCAAGTTTTATTTCACTATGATTATCGTTTGAAATGTAAAATTGGTAGCTATGCAAGCCATTGTGAGGAGACCTCGACCTCGAGGCAGACCTAGGACAAGGTGGCTGAATAAAATTCAGGATCTTGCGTGGGAGCGCCTCGGGATCGAACCCGAACATCTTCCTGAAATGGCGGAGGATCGACAAACGTGGGCTGCTAGATTGGATGTCTCATGGGCCCGCGACCCCAATAGGGATAAGCGGTTGAAAATGAATGAATGAATGTAAAATTGGTGATCGAATATTTGGGAAATCAATACATTTCGGCTAGTTCGCAAGGGGCTAACAACTGACCAAGATTTCATGTCGTAGAGTCAATATTAACAAAATATTCACAGTTTTATATGAGAAGAAGAAAATATACGAATATTTCACTAAATATTCGCGATATTCGCAATATTCAGAAATTATTTGTAATATTCGCAATATTTAGGAATTATTCGCGATATTCGCGATATTCACGATGTTTATGAAATATTCGCAATATTCACGAAAAATGCCGATATTCGCAATATTCACGTTGGTAGATGTTGTAGACTCGCGAGTTGTTTTCCCCTGCCTAGTTCGTGTTGAAATGGTTTAAACAATATTTAACATTTCAATATCCAAATATCTAAAATGAAAAAATTAAAAGAAATTGCTAACTTTGACTTTATGGGAATAAGGAATTTTTTAATTTATTAGGGATACATCTATAAGATGATTTCCCCAATAAGGGCTTTTGAAAGATATGTCTCAGTCCTTGCTTTTGTGATAAAGAACCTCAATATAAATATGTTTCTTTTAATTGGCCATTTTAAACTTTTAAACTGGTCCGTTCAATAAAGGATATAGCAGCGGATTTTTCGTGTACAGAGACTGTAAAGTTGGTAAAAATTCTTGATAATCTCAGCTATGATTCTTCGAGTAATCATAGCTGATATAATAAAAAATAATAATTCCTTAATTTAGGAAAATTCATATAAACCATTTGAAAAGCAGAAGGAATATAAAAAAAGAAATGAAAACTAAATTAAATCAGAAACAAGCTTTGCGAAATGCTCGAACTCGTGACTTGGATTCTATATACCTCAGAACTACTTTCGCATCATTTACGATTTACCGGTTCTCAACCGATTTTAACCGATTCTCATATATTATTCAAAAGATCCTTCAAAATTGTTTTAGAAGTATCGATTTTCGGATAAAAATTAGTTATCGGCTCTGAACCGGTTCATTACCGATTCAGAATCGATTGGAACCGGTTCAGCTTTGTCGGAAATTCCAAGACCTTTCAACGAGCCCAAACATGACCCCATTCACTTGATAAATGCGCTCTCTAGCGTCTTTTTAACCTTTGACCTTTAAAAACCGTTATTAGGAATGATTCAACGCTATTTTCGTATATGGACGAAATGTCCGCCTGGGTAATCTCTATTTTTTTCTCTCTATCCATCTCTCTGATTTTTTTTCAAATTCTCTGAATTTGAATTCTTACCTGAATAACCCCCGCCCCTCTCATCCCCTCCAAAACATGATTTTTTGACTTTCGGATATGTTTTGTAGTTAGTTCAGCTGAACATTTCGTTCTTAGACACCTTTTACCGGTTAATTCGCCATTTTGGATTATTCGTCCTGGAGGGCTTATTTTTCAGCAGATTTGGACAAATTTGGACTTTTTTGAAAGCTCTTTTAATTCTGAACCAGACTGCATTGGTCACAATCGATGATGGATCGGTAAAATAACGGTAATAGCCGTTCGAGCAGCTCACAAAGCCTCGGACGCTTTGCCACCTCTTTTCTTTACAGAAATCAAAAGAAAAATAATTTGAGATTTATTTAAATAAGTTTTAGTTAACTTTTTTTAATATGAAAACATGTCCCAAATTTAGAGTCTCTGGTCAGAACAAAGTCTTGCACCTGTATTCCTTCTCTTTATTTTTTTAAATTAAAAATCTAAAAGCCTAACTATTGATCTTAGATAGGATTCAGTATTTACAGTATTTACAGTACAGTATTTAACCTTTTTATGACCAAACTTTGAGGATCTAGACCCATTTTTTTTATTTAGAATTGATTTTGATTTTTTGATTTTTTTGCATTTAGGTCACCAGTGACCCATTGATCCTCAAAGGATTATAAACAAAGTTGGTTTTGATTACTATCAATATCTGTACAATCTCAGAGTGAGAACCACATGCAAAAATGTAAACTCTTCCTAAGAAACACTTATACATTATTGCAAATTCTCAAGTAGGAAAGATTCTTCTACTCCAGAGTCACATTGGTTGCAGATTTCCTCGCATTCTCCCCTTATTATCACTATCAGGAGATGGGAGAAAAATGCATAAAGTTACCACTTTTTGTCCACCATCGCGACATTACAAACGCTTCTAAACGTGATTTTATCAATTTGCAAACGTGTCTCTCTTCCTACCTGTGTATATGCCTTCTTATTAACTTTCTTGTGATGCGGCATTTGATACAGAAATGTACATAAGACGACAGTGATGAGGCCCAGAAAAAAAAGAACTCTTCTGCCATTCGAGATTGTATGAGTGGCGTAATTTAATCAAAACTCGTTTATATCCCCAACATACAAATGTTTGCCAGCATAAATACTTTGATGACGGATGATGGACTCGCGGTGAGACCTCTTGCATGGGATGTGAGCATTTTTGCATTGCGCCATGCAGAGAGGAGGCCACAAGAGTCCCCAGCGAATGGGACAGAGAAGATCCAAGAGAATTTATCCATCCAAGGTACAACTGTCGCCATGCTCATTTCAATGCTCAGCACATATTTTTGCAGCAAGAACTCTTGATTAATTACCACAGGTTTTCAATTCAAAACTAATTAATATTATAAAAATTTTTACAATTATATTCCGAAGCATCATCTCATCTGTGTTAATGAATTAATGGTGCAAAGTCGGAGGGAAGTTGAAAAAAAGGATCCCTCAAGGAAGTTATGCACATATTTGATGCTTCTAAGAATGTATTCTATTCTAATAAATAATCCATACTGGTGACATCTTTGCGAGTTCTCACGTTAATTTGCAATAAAAATTCATCTTCTGCATAAGGATCTGAATTTTTGTTTTTAGAGAGATTCGAATATAAAATTCTTCAAAAAGATTGAAGAACGAAACGACAGCTAAAAGAAAGGGGAAAACAAGTTTAAGTTAAGCTCGAAGAATTAGTATAGACTGTAGAGTGTAAAGATCTCCCTTGATTTTTTACACCCAAGGGTCTCTGCTTTTATCATTAACTTGTTTTCATTTTTAATTTGCGTTTTCGAAAAAGACAGATTATAAGTTCACCCGACGACTGGGTTACCAATTGTCGAATAGGTCATACGTACACTGAAAAAAAGAGGCTACGATTAACTTTTTTTCGTCATAACTTTAACACTTTTTAGGTGTAAAAATATATCAACATTTTTTAATGTTAATTTTACACCTTTTAAGGGTAAAATCAACATGAAAAAGGGTAACTTTAACCCATAATACACCTAAAAAGGGTAATATTTACACCGATTTCGGATCATTACTGCAGGGTAAAATAAATATTTCCGGAATGTTATTTTAACTTTTTCGGATTTCTCTCAGTGTAGTACACTTTTTTTTTGGAAAGCCTAATATGTTACATTTTATTTGTAATCAACAGAGGAATTTATATTCATATTGGACACTTTTTTCGTTTTTTATGAAAACGGCTTCTACGATTTTTTTTTTCATTTTTGGATATGTTTTAGAGGTAGTCAAGGCGAATATTTCGTCTTTGGACACGTATGTTCGAACACCATTTCGATATCGAATTTTCGAACATGAAAGTTTAACCACTTTGGAGGGCCTATTTGTCTACCGATTTGCTTAAATTTGGATTTTTTTTGAAAGAATCGGTAATATACTCGTAAATTCGTACCTTTCTCGGATTTATTTTTTATTTGTTCTGGAACCTACTTTTTTTTAAAGGAATTTCTTATTTTGGAATGTCTTTTTTTTTAATTAATCAATTAATGTGATAGGTATTAAAGCGGTATATACGCAAAAAGCATGCGAAAGCCGGTAAAAGTGAGGCTTGTTTTGTATACTTCGTGAAATGTTTCAATTTAGTCAAATATCAATTAGTTTAACTATTAGTTTTTAATTGGAATAACAAAACATTCGTAGTAGCAAAAGTATTTAAAAATAGTGTAGGGTAAGGGCTCATAATTTTGCTTATAAGCATCTATGTACTGAGTTTGAAGTGCGATATTTTCAATACTAATTGACTTTATTTGTTACTCTCTTTTCAGAAGGGTTATTTAGAAACTTGGCAGGGCTTTATTGTCATTGGATTTACTAAAATTAGACTTAATACGTTTAAAAATGAATTGATATGTAGAGGTGAATTTGGCTCGAATTTTGGATAACTTGGTTGTTAATTTGGACACTTTGGTTGTTATTTTGGACAGCTAATCCACCTCAACAGGATGCCCATTGTTCTTCATTTCAAGAACTAATCTTACCAAGTCCTCTTCCTGTTCATGTAAGGGAACCGTAGAATGTCACAAGAAGCCGGGAAACTTTCCATATCATTCATTAAAGTGAGTTGACTTCGATACTCCAAGTACGCTTGGATTTGTACATTCCCTGGCATTTCCGGGAGCCTTTTAAGGCTTTTCTCACTACATCTCTTTCGTAGAGATGATGCTCCTTTGTTTCTCCAGGCATTTGTCCAATCTAGTCATCACAAAAGCTAAAACTTCACGAATTTTCGAGGAAAAAACACGTGTCCAAAACAAGGAGTATAACCTCACTGGTGAATGTCTTAGAAAATTTCCCATTTTCACATGAAAAGCGTAATTCACAGGGCAAATCTCACTTTAGGTCAAATCAACAAGTCACTATAAATGTAAATCAATACAATATTCAACAAATATTTAATAATATCACTTAAAAACAACGAAAAAAATTGTTAGTAGGGAAGACTGGGGCAAAACTTGTCAAAACGCATATTTAATTCTTTCAAGAGCTCTGAGAAAACTTAAACGTTTTACAATTAGCATATTCTTATAGGAAATTTACTGCTCTACAACATTGCAGAAGACTATTTTCCTCTATCTTGAAAGAAATGTGATTTTCGAGTCATTTTCTAAAAGTCGATTTTGTGGAGACTCTCAAAATTGCTGGGGCAAATTTCGTCAGTTTTCAGATAATTTGTGACGTTTTACTCTCGCAAATGTTAAAAATACCAAATAGATATATTTTTATAGGAAATTTATTCCTCTACAACTTTGTCGAAATTAATTTTTCTCTAACTTAACGAGAAATGTGCTTAAATTGAGCTAATCATAGTATTAATATTTTCTGTAAGCCAAAACTTCCAAAAATATGGTTCAAAAATTCATTATTTTTTATTTTACGTAATATTTCCTCGAATCCCTTTAAACTTTGTAAGTTTAAGAAGGTTCATGAAGGCTATCTATAATAAAAATTTCAAGCCTCAGTCTCTTTTATTTTAGAAAATAGTGAATATTGAAATTTTCGTTTTGGCAAATTTTGCCTTAGTCTCCCCTACTTCACCACAGCCAAATAAGATTGAAGTAAACATGAAGTTTTGTCATATTTTTCGTAAGCAATTGCTCTCACTGAATTTTCAACAAAGCAATTTTAATTCAAATCATATTTAAAATTTATGGTATTTAGTGTTTAAATCTTCCAAAAAGAACAAATATTTAGATAGAATTCATTATTCATCAAATATTGGAATAACAATCCATAATTTTAATCAATTTATTTATAGTGTCCAATTTTATCCTCAAAGTGTCCAGATTTAGAAACTATCCAAAATTATGAGCTCTTACCCTAGTGGTAATTCTTTTAAGGATAGGGGAGACCCGGGGAGGTTTGGGACACTTTTTCGTGTTTTGAGTTTGAGGCATTATCCAAAGAGCTTGGAAACTGTTTTAGAACTTTGTATCGCCTATAGAATACCGACAGGTATTGACTTTAATAAAAGGATTCTACTGAGTTCAGAAAATAGATGGACATTCTTGGAGAAGGAAAAATGTTTAATCTTCAGTTCTGTCTTTAACATCCCCGATCCGGGGCACTGTGGGACAAGAAAGGGGATATTAGGGACATGATTTTTTATTGAGATAGTTCGGTATTTCCAGATAATAAGAGCTACAGCCCTATTATATGAAATATTTCAGGAACAATCCCATCCGTGGAGAATACTCTGAATCCTTGCAGTCTTCTTTCAAGAGGCGCTTTTCCATACTACCTGGGAAGTCCTTATTTGGGTAAGAATTACACTTACTACACAGAAATTAAAAATAGGTCAAAAATTATCAAATGAAGACAAAAAGTTGGTTAACTCGGTCAACCA
Source organism: Phlebotomus papatasi (assembly GCF_024763615.1). Classification (NCBI taxonomy): domain Eukaryota; kingdom Metazoa; phylum Arthropoda; class Insecta; order Diptera; family Psychodidae; genus Phlebotomus; species Phlebotomus papatasi. Next base: position 23,412,823 of record NC_077224.1, read on the forward strand.
ATGGAGTGTACCAATTAATTTGTTGACCGTAATGATTATATTTCGTCAAAAAGAGGCTAGGCGCCAAGACCAACCCAACCTTTTAGCGCTTTTTTTCATTACGAGTTGTCTCATTTGGACCACCAAATTAACTCTTTTTATTTTCTGTGAAAAAACGGACCCAAACATGTAACCCTTTCCCAGACGGGTCGTAAAATATCGAACTGAAACTCTTCCAAAGCTCTAATTAATTCAACAGCTTTTTGTGCATAAGGGAACGAATTAAATTAATATAAGCTCAACTTCAAAGGCTTCTTTAGTAAGAAATGGTATAAGATGATTGATGAAGATCCTGAGACAGAGACCCTTTCTGAAATGCAAATACTCGATAAAAGAGACTCGATAAATGCAGGTGAGATGCACTTTGAGGAATAATTCACTACATCATGAAATAATGCAGTACATCATAACAGCCAGCCAGAGCCAATAAAACAATAAGAAGTTATCACACTATGAAGATCATACTGGAAGAAGGTATAAGCTTTAGTGGTGTGTTTGCTCCCATTAAAGAAATTGATAAAGTTAATGTGTATGATGCAAGAAGTCAGTGCGCTAACGAAATTAAGTACGAAAGAAATGATAAATTGCTCCTTTCTTGTATATTTGTGTATGTGGACGACAGCAATCACAAATTATCTCCCCTTCTCAGGATTGTGTTTCAAGGTGCAAAAATTACTATAAGCTTTAATTAAGGTCATTTATCAAAATTTAAATACATAAACGTCATTTGCAATTTTTATATTCTCAACACTACAACCTTTTCCTTTTAATAACCATCCGTTTTTTCTTTCCTTCACTGACATAGAATTGAATTTTGTTATTCGTCTCTCAATAACTGAGAACTTTTAGTAAAGAGGGTGTGTTTATTTTTAAATAAAATTTTCCTTATTGGCATTTTATGCAGAAGAATTTGCCCCCAGAGTTCAAAGTGGGTATGGTTTCATTTTGTGTATTTAGTGGATTAAGTGGACAGATTTATTATCAATTGACTGTAAACCCAGTAATTAAAATAAATGTCGAAACATTTTTAACCACTCACCGATCATCAGGAGAATTTTCTGAGAAGCTGAGGCTCATCTCTGGGGACCCTTGTGAGAGAAGCTATCCAGAAGAGGATGTAACTCTCCAACCATTTAATTTGTATCTCTTTCCATACACAAATCACGTCTGATGGCCAGTTTCGAATCAATAATAAGAAATACGATAGGGGTATTATTAGGCATATTTTCTTGCATTTTAATCATCATGGACTCACCCCACGTGGAACAGAAGGACCATTAGAGATTTATTGATATGTTATGGCTGGAAATCCTCTTCCTGTGCTTCATGAATAAATACTCCTGCTAATCCTCACTCACATAGACTTTTATTTATAAAAATATCTGAACTCTGTCTCTAAATTATACAGGGGATTCCTATTGATATTTGCTTAAACTTCTCGTAAACTTATTACATCTTAGGGTAAGTGTGCCAAATTTCGGCATAGTTGCATATAAGCACCGAAGTCCTAAGTTTGAAATGCAATATTTTTTATTCATATTGATATTTTTTGTTACTTCCTTTTCGGGAGGGTTTTGTGGAACCTTGAAGACTAGTTTATCATCTTTGTTTTCTTTAAATCACTTTTAAAATATTGAAAAATTAATAAAAATATGGGCATTGCTTTGGGTAGTATTCCGGCCACTTTGAGTGAAATACCGGCCATCTTTTTTCTGACCACCTTTTGTGACGCAACGGATTGAAAATTTTAAAACGTCAAACGGAACGAGTTTAATATTTAGTTTAATACGTTTATATGACCCACAAGCCCTGAGATCTTCCGTGTAATTTGTCCTGAAGGCCTGAAGAGTAGCATCTCAAATTTAAGCGCAGATTCCCATAGCAATTTGCCCTTCCTGAACCCTTCCGAGGCCTTTTCCACATTATCTTTTTCATAGAAGCGATGGTTTTTTTCTCTGGACATTGTAAAACTCAGAAATTGAAAAAAAATGCGAGCGTCAAAGTCTCAAGTTTGAAATGTAATATCTTTAATAGAAATTGATTTTTTTTTTTCATTTCTTCTACTTAACCCTTTAAGGACGATTGGAACACCGGTGTCACATAAAGAAAATAATTTTTCCTGACTTCCTAAAATTATTTTTTTCTTATGTCTGTACATAATTGCAAAGTAGAAGGTTGAAGTAATCTAAAATATTTTTTACAATTCTCTAGCTATTTGATATGTAGTAAATATTTAAGCTCAAAAATGGTGAATTTTTAAATTCTCAAATTCATATTTGGTTTTATTTTTTTTATACTTCTATTTTTTTTTAGCAAAACCCTTTTGGCAGTAAAAACTACAATACTCATACGTAATATTTTTCATTAAAGCGAAAAATATTATTCATTGGTATTTTCAGAAAAATTACTTAAATTTTTGGGCTATTTTTGTCCCACTCTGTTAGACTCTGTTGGACTTTCTAAGGTTAGATGTAAAACTTATCATTGATTATGTTTCTCAGTTTAATTTTTATTGTTGATTTTCAGTCCGTAAAAAGTGTCTCGTCGTTAAAGGGTTAAATGAATTTATTATGTCTGTGGCACATCTTTTAGATCAGGAAAATTTCATAAGGTCAAAATTTACATTCCTATCTTTTTTACGCGTTTTTCATATGTCTACCACATTCTCTCAAACTTCAATTTAGATTGAGCTAGAGTGCAAAAGCTTAAGTTAGACATATGCAATGCATGTGACAAAGAAAGGGATTCGAATTTCGACTTCATGAAAATTTTCCCAATCTAAAAGGTGTGCGGGAGCCATTACCGACAAATTTTGACAGATTGGAATTTACATCCACCTGTTGACATAGACAAACGAATTTAAACAAGTTATAATTGAAATTCACAAAACCGAAATTGAAAAGGTGTGCAAGTGCAAATTAATTTGAAATGAAATGATAGTTTTAAAATTTGAAATAGAATGGATATATTTAAAATTAGATAATTTTGAAATCTGTATTGTCAATGGCTCCGACACACCTTTTAGATCAGAAAAATTTCATAAAGTCGAAATTCGGATCCCTTTCTTTCTCACATGTTTTGCATATGACTATCTCATTCTCTTGCACTCTTCTGCTTCTCTTAAACATCGCTCCAAATTCAATTTAGCCCAATCGAGTTTGGTATGCAAAAGAATGAGATAGTCATATGAAAAACATGTGAGAAAGAAGGGGGATCCGAATTTCGAGTTCATGAAATTTTCCTGCTCTAAAAGGTGTGCCGGAGCCATAAAAATTTGTTTTCCTTTTTAAATAATTTGAATTTGACTGTGATGTCGAAATATTTACTTATACCATTCTAATTATTTTCAAATGGTTGGCAAAAACGTAGATTAAAAACGTACAAATTAAACTTAGTTCAGTCGAATTTTGTGATCAAAACCATGGAATAGATCTTTTGAGAAAGAAAGAGAAGTGAATTTTGATTTCAGTAAATTATACCGAGATTAACAGGTATACCGAAGGCATGACGAACTATTTTCATACTTTACTTACCAAAATAATTTTTTTTACTTACCAAAATTATTTTGTTTGTTTATCAAATTTGCCTAACTTACTTAGGGGGAAGTGGGGCACCTTTGAAAGTGGGGTAACTTTGAAATTGGAATTTTTCATCTATTTTTAAATAAAATTGAGCCTTATCGTGATATAATTTAGCTGCACAAACTTATTGAGAAGCTAAATTATATCACGATAAAGCTCAATTTTATTTAAAAATAGGTGAAAAATCTCAATTTCAAAGGTGCCCCACCTTCAAAGGTGCCCGCTTCCCCCTACAAATTTGATTATTTAGCCAAAATTTATTAATATAATAACTAATAGTGTTAATTTACTTATCTAAAATGTTTTACCTAAGTAAAAACAGGGGGTGGACTCGACAATTATATTCATCCACATTTATGTTGCTAGAAAAAAACCATTGTTCAAATCTTAGTGTTAAGGTTCTAAATCAAGTCTAAAACTTGGTGTTAATTAAAGCCCTAATGTAAAGCACCCTTACTCTGTGTTAGGCGGGATGTTTAATTTAATTTAATTAGCGGCAATGCTAACACTTTATAGAAGCTAAATTTATCTTATAAAAGAATAATTTCTCAAAAACTATTTATGAAAAAGAAACAAAAAACACACATTTTTGATGGAAATTTTATGAGTGATAACGACTTGACTATATTCTACACAAAATGCAGTTTAATAAAAATCATTATACTGTAAAATGCCCTCGAGTCGACCGGTGGTCAATATTTGAATGTTTTAATAGCGAATTTCTATAAAATTGTCACTGATTCGTATTTATTTATGGAATAATTGATCTACTAATGTTAGATCATACGCCAAATATAAGTGCAAATGCAAATAAATTGAAAAACAAGTTTACCGGTCGAATTGAGCAACTAGTCGACTTGAGGGCACTTCACCTTAACTAACAATTTCCAAACAAAATATACCAATAGAAAGTATTTCATTTTGACAGTGACAGAACTGCAATGCGCGCGGTAATTTTATTTTGTAGTTCCCGTTCTCTCCGCTACGAACGCAAAATAATGTCCCCTTTTCATATATTTTGTAAGGGCTGTTTTATAAGTAGACTGTCGTCGGAAAGGTAAGGCATGAATTAAGGGTTTAATTCAAGTCTTTATCAAGGCTTATTTACTTAGATGGAATGTCATTCTCTAAATTTTAAATAACGTATGAAGCTTTAAATGTCAAACTTGAAGTTTAATGCTGTGAAAATATTATTGAAAATGAAATATCGAACTACTAATTATACAAATTCAACTCAAGGCAATTTTCTTATTCACCCAAATCGGGCAATCTGTAAAACGTTTAAGCATTTTACACTACGGCTTTGCTGCAGTCTTTTGCACAATTTTGCATTTGGAACGGTCTCAAGTGAAATTGCAAATAGCGAATGAATTGAGAAAGAGACACACACAAGAGAAAGAGGAGTAAAAAAAATCGTCTGTGAGTGATATTTTATGGTAAGAAAATGCCAATGAAAATGAATATTCAGGAGAAAGAAATCGATCTATGAAATAAATTTCTACACACATAATAAAATTCAATTAATCTGGTTTGGTGAAACATATAATTATACTTTTTACAGTGTATAAATAGCATTGAGGAGTGAATATGTCAATTTATTTTCTGACTGTGTAATTAATTCACATTAACATTTTTCCTTCGAAGCAGAATACCTTTTTTTCCCATCATCATCACTATTGCAAACATCTTACAATAATATTAATTAATTAATAATAATGTACATTACTTGCGTGATCATTTACCACTGATTTTTATTATGCATCTCAAATGCGAATTAATCATTGCTAAACGATGGGATTTGAACTCTTAATGGCAGATTTTACCCATTTTTAGTCTCAACAGATCACTCCGGAGCATTAATGTTGCATCTATATAGACTATTTTACTTACTTACACACTATTTTACTTTGTATTGATTTATTATAAAAATACATTTGTAACTCCGATCATTATTTTCTTTATTTTATGTCATCAGAACATTTTTGCACGTGCTATATTTCCAAGAGTATACAAAGTATACAAAACAAGTAAATAATATTCTAACTCCACGAACACTTTATTTCATTTGAGCCATCAGAAGGAAAAAGAAATGGTGTAATTGTATAATTTTGTTTCTAATACATAACTTTTTTATACGGTCTTTTCCTTTGTAAGTGAGTGATACGATAGGTAATTTACGTGAGACTTTTAAGAATAACCTAGAAAATACTATTACAATTTATTATTTTTTTTTTAACTGATGATTTTGATTTGCAATTAAATAGACAAATAAATTTCACTGTAAAAGAGATTCATTAGGCCGTTTTGAAGTGCACAGCAGTAGTCTCTAAAACCTACAAGCCGTATCATTTTAATTGATCTTATGTTGAAAAATTATTTACTTATGAGAGTATCCTCATCAACTCCACCCCCCTCACATGACAAATTAATTCTCTATACATCCAGCATTGGGTTTTCTGTTTATTGGCTAATACAAAGAAAATCACTGGGGCTTTTCTTTAAGAAACCGCAATGGATTTTCTTGTAAAGAAATTGTCAACGACATTGCTACGCCTCGAGCCGGTTATTTTTTCTGCATTTTTTCTTTCTCTTCATTTGCTCAATGTGCAACAAATTATTCAATCTAATCCCCAATTTGGTATAATATACCGTGAGAAAAAGTTTCAATTTTATCTCAATAAAGTATTGACTCTAAATCAATTCTCGTTTTCCCCGTTTATGGGAAGCAAAGTGGGGCATTTTTGTATTAAACGTTCACACCAACATCTTCAAGAAGAGGGGCTTTATTTCAAAAAGATTAATTCGTCATTTTTTTTTGCGGAAATTGATATGTTATCTCCTCTTCTTATAAGTTGTGAATTTTATGGTAATTAAATTAATATAATGAATTGTTACTTGAAATACCTATTGATCAAAGGGCTATTCTAAAGTTTTATTCTGGTGGTCTAAAGAACGTTGAGATACCAATGGACGAACGGGGTGAGTCTTTTACATTTCACTGATAAGAGTTTCTCTGGATTTGCAATTAGGACTGATTCCCGTTTCTTGTAAATTGCAATATTTTTCAAAAACATTTTTGTTCAAAGTTATACGGGCCTCGAATCTAAAGACCCAAACAGACACAGGCTAATTCTCGAGAAAATCAAGCTCGTAAAATTTAGAATTTATGCAAGAAATTGCTAATACTAGATCCCCTTGATCCTAAACTCTCAGTGTATGATAGTTTGATCTGATTATTTACCGCCAAATTTTACAGTCTAAATATTCACGAGGGTTGATCTGAGGGTATTTAGGGTTTACGGTTTAGTCATATGTCAAATGCTATAATGTCTTCTTGAGCTAGCTTTCTGCGAAAATTATGCCATAGAATTTATATATTAAGAGAAGTTGATCTAACAATCACTTCAATTATTTATTGTTTAGAAATTCTAAGCCATGGGAAACCAGGCTTATGTTTTGGACACAGCTACGGCTTAAACCGAAAGACGGCTTCACGGAATTATAATCAGAATTATGGTTAGACTATATTCCTAACAATTTACCACTAAGTCGTCTCCCGGCTTAATTCGTAAGTCTGTCTAGGGCATTTACTTTTCAGTTTGTGTAGTGCTACGTAACTAAATACTGACTTAAGAAAACTGGGTAAAATAACCTCAAAACGTAAGCTTGGATTAAATAATTAACTCTTGTTGTGATTTCAGTTTATTTATGTCCTTTTAAATATTAGGATCTTTTCATAAGGTAATGTGAAATCCGATTAACTATTTTCAGAGTAATTTTACTTCTATTTTGGTGCGATATTTAAAAAAAAAGTTCTTTTCTAAACTTTTTCTCAGACTAACTCTTACTTTTTGGGAAATAAATTTTCATGAAAAGGACAGTTCAAATTATTATTTGTTTTTATAACAACACAAAACGAACGTGAGTAAGTTTTACTATTTTTTCTATTATTTTTATTTTTTCAAGTATTTCTTTTTAATCATTTCTAATTCTTTAATTTTTTTTATTTGATTTTTATTTCATTATTCATTTAAACTTGTGAACTTTAATTGCTATCGGTACTTTAATGAACTTTAATTGCTATGTGCTTTAATTCCAATCGGTTTTGAATCGGTAATGAACCGGTTCATAACCGATAAAAAATTTTTATCTGAAAATCAATCCTATTACTTATAAAACTATTTTGGGGAATTTTTTGAGAGATTTATGAATTGGTTCAAATCGTTTGAGAACCGATAAACGGTAAATGATTCGAAAGTACTCTTGTGGTATAGCATCTAAGTCACGAGTTCGAGCATTTCGCAGAACCTGGGACACTTTGCCACCCCTTTCAATATGCACAAAAAAATAATGTGATATTTTTTCTAAACTATATGGTCCAATAAGCTCAAAAATATCATCCATTCTTCCTTATTAATTATCCTTATCAGGCATCAGGTGCGAAAATATATTTTTTTTTAAGTCTTTTCGCTTCTAAAATTCACATTCTTATTTTTTCAGTTTTTTTTTTAATAAAATGTGCCAAGTAGAACATAGTAAAAAATAAATTAATTTCAGTCAGACTACTTTAAATTGGTATTTTTATTGAAATTTTTCCTACTTTTTCTCTGATCGGTTACACATGGGGGAAAGCAATGAAACGAAGAGTTAAAATGAGTTATAAACCATCAGAGAATATCAATAAAACTATGACAGATGGTACTATAAGGCAATTTTAAATAAATAAAATCTTTATTGGCGTAGTAAATGAGATTTTTATGATGCTGCTGCTCTAGAGTGACTCCTAAGCATTAGAGGGTTAGAATAAAAATTTTTGAAAAAAAAAACAAGGGATTAGACTATCTCTTTTTTGTAGTCCAGAATTTCCGATGGAGTACCTTTCCTTAGTACGGATACGGAGCCTGTCTTATCTCAGGATTTTGACTTGATATTTTATCTAAATTAGAGCTTTTCAAATGATATATAAGAAAAGCTCAGTTAGGGATTTTTCTTTCTAAAGGAAGTTTTCGAATCAAAATATATGTTAGTTTAAATGGAGCTAGAAGTTTCACTTAAAAGCTGGTATTCTTTATCTTTTGGTTTTTTTGAACAAACAGAAATACAGTTTTCCGTAAATCAGATCCAGAAATTTATATTAAATTAAACCCGAAATATATTTAGGTTTCGAAAATATATTGTTTCACAGTTTCTGAGTTAAAGAAAAGCTTTCCTTTACTTTATGATAACCCTTCTGTGATCTGGAAATCAAAAGCAAAGCATTGAATAATTTTTTGGCTCATAAATTGGTTTTAAAGATGCCGGCAGTTTAAGGTTAGAATAGTTCAGATGGAAAAATGGAAAAACAAACTTTCTTTCTTTCTCAATAATAATTCTGCCTTTAGTAATTCATTTTTATGAGGCCTATAAGAAACAACTTCGCACAAAATTATTACCTCTGCAAAAACATTTTGCATTGCAAAAAATTATGGGGGAGAAATCATAAAAGGTGCTAATTAATTGCTGTGCTGCTCTTGAATATCCAATAGCAATAAATCAAAATATTCCAATATTACCATTATTGCATGCAAAGAGTTACTGATAATTTTATTTATAAATAAAATCTCCAATTCAAATAGTTTTCGAGTAAAACAAAAGTGCAAATCAATCTTATTATTCTTGTCCATGATAATTCCCTCTTCTTATGTTTTTTTTTTATTTCATCTCTATTTGCAAAGAATTTTTTTTTTAATTTCATCTTCATTTGTGCACTGAAAATTGCATATGAGCATTTCAATTAAAGTCGAGGTCGGTAGGAAATTTTTTGTGACTGTCGCACGCGCAAGAGATCCACTTAGTATGAGAGACAGAATGAAAAGAGGGACATCGAGGCACATTCAATTGCAATTTAATAATGAATCTGCAATGACATATTTGGAATACATGAATACAATTAAACAAAATCGCAACTGGATGGTATTTGGCGCAAGAAATTTCAATATTTGCAAACTCTCTGCGCAAACGGGCTAATCAGTGCGCCGGCCGCGAGGATACGGGACGACACATGAGAATGAAGCGAGTAAACAAAAGAGGCCGCATGCCTGAAAAATTTGTCTCTTCTTCGGCTTCTTGAGTCAACAAATACAGTGGCCTAATTTACTTTAGAGTCACTGATATGAAAATTATTTTAAGCCTCCTCGTTGTAATTGAAAAATTTTGAATGTGAACTTTCACTTTTCTATCAACAAAATGTCATTTAAATTTAAATTGATTTTGAAATTATTCCGTTAATCATGAAGCTATTCTATTAACGTCTTTTATAAAGAGGTATAGCTTTTTATGGGATTTTTAATCTTTAATTTAATACTTTTGTGTTTATTGCGAAAAGACTTTTCTTGTACTGAATTTAGTATTTAAGTAGTTTTATGAAACAAAGATGAGTTCGCAATTCGATGTAGTATGGGAAGATGTATTATATTAGGGCATTAGAACACACTATCTATATTCTTGGATCTTCTGCCGGAGATCCATAAAGTACATGGTCTGTCGTTGTCCTTACGGAAAGTAATTCTCTTAAAATAAATATCCAAATATTTTTTTATATTTATTTGACAATTATTTTTACCTGGGTAAAAGTATTTTACGATAAAGTGTCAAAGAATAACAATGCGGGAGCAATAAATTTCGCTCTAATTTAAGCGGTTAAAAGCTAGCTGATTTAAGTATACTGGGTTTAAATCCGTTATGATCAGACATGTTGTCTTATTAAACGTGTTCGAATTGCAACCAGAAAATATAAACTGTGCTTAACCCTTTAAGAACGAGATGGTTAAAACTCGGAGGTCAGAAAAAATAACTTTTTCTTACTTTTTAGAGCAAAGCATAATTTTAGAAGATCGTAGGAAAAATTTCATTTTTGGGTCACCGGTGACCCAATTGCCCTTAAAGAGTTAAACTTAATTTAGGACAAACAATTTAGTTAATAAACGATTCTAGAGTACTTCGAAGTTTTAATAAAGTTGCCTATAGGGGGAAGTTGGACTACTTTGAGTTGTAGGGCTACATTGTTATACGATTTTTTCGCATATATCTAAAGTAAACTGGGTTTTGATATGATGTAATTTAGATGAACAAATCAATTGTGGATCTAAATAAAATAATTGTAAGGACCAGCTTCATTTAGAAATAGGCAAAAAAATCATATATCAATGTAGTCCCAAAGCTAAAAGTAAGTCCAACTTCCTCTACTCAAAATTGGTTACCTGACTTAATGAAATATTAAAGTGCACGTGTAGAAACCTCTTTTGTAATCTAGTTCCTCATTATCATATTGTGCTATTATTAATTTTATTTTAATTATTAATCAGGACAAACTGCAAAATTTTACATTTTTTTAAAATTATGATTCGAAAATTTTACTTATTAGGGTAAGTGTACCAAATTTCGGCTAGCTAGCAATTTCGGCCACCTTTTTCATTCTTCAAAATTCCATAAATTTTTAGTTTTTTCAAATTCTAGAGAATTACTCCGACTCAAAAATGACTGGGTTTTGTTGTACAAGAAATGGTCAAAAAATTACTACTAATTGGAATCTTAAAAATTAGTCGTATTCGCGTCGAATTTTAGTCAGAGCATTACTCAAAATTGAGTTAGTAATACATTAGTTATTTTACGGGCTTAAAATTTACTCTAACATGAAGTAATAAAAACGGCTCCAAGGGACGGTCCTTTTCCGTACGAAAAAATGACGCGCCAAAAACAGTGCACTTGCTATCCTTCTCTACCTCATATGTGCGAAATTGACGAACGTACTTTCAATGAAAAGTCAAATGTACTCCACAATTTTGTACTATACTATCACCTTAGACACTGTTTTCTCATTAATTCTTCACATATTTTCTTGTTTTTTTGCTACTTTTTATGGAATTTTGGTCAATTTTTTCCAATTTCACTACTCACATTTGCGAATATTTTTCTCATTCGACTATTGCTGAATGGTCCTTCCGACATGTCGAAAATGTTCCAGCTAATGCTGAATTTAAGTTTTCGATCTCTTAACTTGAAAGAGCTAGGGATTCCAGCCCTTCGCTCAGAACTTCTAAACTTAAACACCTCGGGGATTCACGTCCAATTTAAGTTCCCAGGATCTTATATGTGGAGCTCAGTCAGAGGCAAAATGACACATATCCTATGCTTTAACCATGGGATATGTGTCATTTTGCCTCTGAGCTCCACATATATTCTTAAATTTAGAGTCAAAATTTTTCTGTATGCAGATATTTATCAATCAAAACACTGTCTAATTTTTGCTTAATTTTTGTCGGCACTGTCCTTTTCTAAATCACAACACATTTCTCTACTGGAGGAGCTTTTCCTCCTAATGTTACACTATAATATTATTCAGAAAACACGCGAAATTGCCAACTACTTTGCGAATTCACAGCACTGAGTAATTCTATTTGCTATTTGACAAGTGAAATTTCCCCTCAGACATACCCAGCGAGGAGAAGATTATTTATAGAGACACTGGAAGTCACTGGAAGAGCCCATTTTGGCGCGTCATATTTTAGTCGTGGGCGAGTAATCTCAGAGTTATTACGGCGCCAAGTGACTTTAGTAATAACCGTCATATTATTCCCCACTTTCGATCATTCAACGCTCTGACGACCGTCACAGGACCCATTTTTGGATCCAGAATACATACATCTATCAGTAATCTTCCTCAAAATTGCCGTTTGGGTGAGCTCTGGACTCTAGTCGAAATTTTCGGTTGGAGACTGACGGAATAGGGGACCTTGTCTTGTCGATCTGAACTATATTTTTCAGTCTTTGGTGAACGAAGATTGTGACGATAGTTAGATCGTTACAAAAATACTACAAACAACGGACTTAAAGCTTAAAATTTTTATCCTTGTACGTTGGGCTTATAACCAACAGGGGTAAGTGGGACACCTTCGAAATTGTGATTTTTGTCCGATGTTTAAGTTGAACTGAGGCATATCATCATATAATTTAGCTTCTCAAACCGTTTGCGTAGCTAAATTATTTCATGATAAGGCTCAATTTCATTTTAAAATAGTTGAAAAATCCCACTTTCAAAGGTGCTCCATTTCCCCTTACAATAAACTATCATTACGGAAAATATGAACCTCTGTTAGTAACAGGCTGTTACTTATGGATTGAAAATCATGCGCTCTGAACCTGGTTGCTTTTTTGTTTCAGCCTCCCTGTATCTCTTTTACGCAATATATACATATAGGGGAGGAAGGGGCAGTTTCACGCAGCTAAATTTTTTTAATACTCATTTGTTAGATGAATATGAGCCTTTTTCGAATAACTAAACCCCATCAGTTTCTCTTGGGTATTTGTTATCTAAAATATATAGCACAATCCTTGACAATCATTATTATCCCAAAACTGTGTATGTCTGTAAGTGATGCATGCGTGAATTGCCCCACCCCTTTCTAAATCATGCCCTTAATCAGAAATAAAAACGGTGTATTTTCCTAAAAAGCTATGAGAATTGTTGATATGGCGATTAATTAAGTTATGGCAATTGTTGATCCAAGCGTCGTTTTAATATTCACTTAATACCATATTGTAAACTAAAATTAGAGGCCTTTTAATAGACATCTTAAAAGTTATGCTTCTTTTCTAAATCAAAAAACAAATGACATTAGGGCGTATCCATATATTTCTTAGTCACTGTGATCAAATGAGGCGCAGATCGCGCAAGAAGAGAGTCTGAATAACCAAATATCTGCAGGAGCTGATGCATCAGCATAAAAAAAGTCCCCAGAGCGAAAATATGCTGAGGAATGGGGTGAGAGGAAGCAGCACAAAAAATTATATAAATAAAATGTTGTCCATCATTTTGCGGTGACTTCTGTTTAGAATAAATTTGAATGGAATGTGCAGCGTGAAAAGGTGAACGCCGCGCAACTGTAACACAGGTAGTCGGAAGATGTCACATCCCGCTGATTTTGCTGCGGAGGCCAGAGGGAGAATCCACCGTGGCGGCTGGAGTCCAAAAACAGAAGAAGAGACACCGACAATTGATGAGATGTGAATTTTTTCGACGAGTTCCGCGGATTTGATCCTCTCTCCCCATTCTTTTATTTCGCCAGTTTTTATTGCCCGCGCATATCAAAGAAGGTCTTCCAATCATCTCCATGATTTTATGCCATCGTCGGCACCGTGCAGAAATTGCCATTTCGCGCATTTTCAATTAATTTCATAGCTGCCCCCTCATTTTCCATTCGCACGATCATTTTAACATCATCGATTGTTCTCTATGCAAGCCCGGATTTTCATATGCAAAATTTTTCTGTCTCTTGGTGATGCTTCTTCATTCATTCTAATGGGGATCCATCACGTGTATCTGGTGCATGATCACATGGAAGACTCCAAGAAAGAGAAGGTGATCTTTCACGTGAACACACAGAAATGGACAAATCGCGTCGGAAGTGATCAAAAGATCGGAATAAAACAGACAGTTTGCCAATAAGGAATTGTTTGAATATTTCAAATCGTTTCGAGATGCAATTGTTTCTGGTGCATTTGTGTTAGTGATCCTCCTCTTCGTCATCTTCGCATGATCACTCCGAAGAAATTACCCATACACTTCCCTATAAAAAATGTTTCTCGATGATAACATTGACCAAAAAACTCCAACTGTTTTAGACGTTAGGAAATTAATATGTAGATGGATTGCACTTTCTTTCTAGGGTACAGAAGTACCTAGTAGCGGTGACCTTACAAACATTTGTACTACTCTACAGAAATTTCTTAAAAAAGTTATGCACTATTGTAACCTGAAGAATCCAGAAAACAATAATTCTCGTGAAATCAAGTGCAGGGAAGGTCACTGGAAAAATTCCTGTTGATCTAAAGAGGATTCGACACCGGGATACTCTCGTCATCATAGAGCTTGTAGTCTACTTTTTAAAACATATAGGGGAAAGTGTGCTCCATACAATCCCAAGCTTTGTAATGACTAAGTTTCACCTAGGGTCGGAGGAACGTCTGTTCGACAGGGAACCCCTATTGACACTTTTGCCAAAATCTTGAAAATTATTTAATGTATCTAGTAAAACCTAAGTAATATGACGTTTTTTCTGTAATATACCATTTACTATAAACAGAGATGTTCAAATTTCATATCCCAAATAGTACAGAGTAGGGTGTCAATAGGTACTGACACGAGTTCTTAAAGTGTCAATAGACGTTCCTTTCACCCTATGTTTCTGAATAAATGTGACTCCGCAATGTATTTTAAAAACTTGAAACTTTCTCCTAGTTTCTAAAATATAGGTGCGATGAGTCACATTTGTTGAGACACAAATGAAAAAAAAAAACATAGGAATTTAGTCATTACGAAACTTGGGATTGTACGAAGTATGGGCACTTTTCCCTAAGTAGTTCACGTTCACAATATGAAATACTTTGGCTTAGCGGTGACTTTTGACAACAGTGCAAATGAGGGCAGTAGTGCTTTTTATTAGCAGATTAGGTGCTTTCAAAATTGGCATAAATAGATAAATATACCGTTCCCGAAACGTCTTTCGATCATCAGAGATCATAATAAAACCAGTGATGCAATTCTGACGCCGTCACATTGCTATCCCGCCAAAATTTTCCCGATTTTGCGAAATAGAAATATACATCATACACAGAGTATTCACTCTGTATGAGTGGACACGGATAAAGAGTGTGGCGCTCTCAGCGGGATGGCATGTGTAGTAGTGCACAAAAAGCGGAATAATTGCTGTTATTATGAATATCCCGCGAATTTTATCTCGCGAGCTCCTGGAGGTCGCGAGTTGGAAAAATAAATGCATTTTAGGTGAAAATTTCGCGGTTTAGTGCACAAAAAATATTTGTTAAAATTGTTTCTATTTAATTTATACTATGATTTATAATTATAAATAACACTGTCTACGATGAAAAATTGAAATGATTATCGATGAACACTTTGGGGTTTCTTGGTGCCTCCTGAACATATCTCACGAAGGTACTCATTTGTGTAATATGGTTATATGATTCGGACGTCAAAATTCTAAGATATTTTAATGTGAAAATTCTCAAGAAATGGGTAGAATTATTTTTATTAAGTTCATGTTATCTCAATAATGGTACTTAATAGGATGTTGGTGTACAGAAACGATTCGTGGAAGACAATTCAAAGAAGACTGCCCTAGAACCAACCACTTTCTTATATTTTAATTTTTAATTTCTTATATTTATGGGACACATGTGTTCAAAAACTATTTCGATATCGAATTTTCAAATATGAATGTTTATAACCACTTTGGATGGCCTATTTTCAATCGATTTGCTTAAATTAGGATTTTTTTCGCGTATATTAATTTTTAATTTGTTCGTATGCTTGTTACTCATGCTAAAATATTTTAAAACCTGCTTTCTTAAGCAGTGTCTTATTTTTGAATGGTTTATTTTTTAATTTATCAATTAATTTAATCGGTAGTAATGCGGTATGTACCCAAAAATCATGCGAAAAGATGATACACGGATAGCTCTTTTCCGTGAGTTCGAGCACTCCGCAAAGCCGGGACGATTTGCCATCTCCTTTTCTATAATTTTCTTCATTTTCCTCATAAATACCTGAATACCATTCGAATCCACGAAAAGGATTGCGCAGGACTACTTATTTTCTTTACGAAAAAAGAGCTAAGTCACTGAAGATCATAAATACTAAAAAGTTAAGGTGTTCAAAGAAATTCTAATCAAATAATTTAGGAATATATAACACGGTGTTGATATCTGTACAATCTTCTCTTTTATTCTCTCATACAACCTGCATCATTTCTTATATAAGACATTACAAAGGTCATCACTGTGAATATATTTTTACATCCATTTTCTTGACCGAAAATGCGCTTCAAATAATTTAGGGTCATATTCATATTTTAAGACGCTTTTATTTTGTTCATATTTTACCATATTGTTAACAGTGTCCTTCTCGATCCTATAATATTCAGTGATCCTAGCTTTTTCTTCAAGAAAATATTCACGTGAAGGACACAAGTTGTCCCATACAGCCTTATTCGTAAGTTTGAAAAATATTCAAGGATTTAAAAGGAAAATCGAGGAAAACACAGGAAAAATTAAGTGATAAGGAAATTGTTTGTTCTAGGGAATTTTTCCTTGAATTCACCTTCACAAATCATTCCTAGATTCTGGACACCAATGTCCTGCCATGAATAGTTATTAATATATTAATATGAGTTTAAACAAACAAGTCAATTCATTTCTTGAGAATTTTCACCTGAACATATCTCAGAAATTTAAAGTGGTACTCCTCCATAAATGTCTTTGAAGAATATATGTTCATGAAACACCAAAAGGACCACAAAAGTAATGATTCACATCCGTCTCACGAGAAAGGATTTAATTTTATTGCATTGTGTTTTAGAAAAAAAAAACACTTTAGGTATTACAGTAATAACGAGATTGTTAAATAAACACCCAAGGCATTAATAAATTCATATGGAAAAATCATTTAAAAAAATATATTTTGTTGCCTTGGACCAAACTTATAACAAAGAAATTAAAATTTGCGTGATTTGATAAAATTGTGTATCTAACGGAAATGATTTTGAAAATATCCCGCAAATAAAGAGTGAATGAGAGAGTGCGAGCGAGAGCAATGGCATGATTGAGAAATGACAGTCTCATTGAACAAGCGTTGAATTTCACGGATTTTTCTCTAGTTTTTCGCGAATTTAATGTTTTAGTAAATCAAATTACAATAATTTTCATCTTGTGAAGGGTGTTTCTGTGTTTAAATGTGAATAATTTGCTCAAAAGTGCACAAAATATGAGCTGAAGCGGCTTCACACACACAACCACCTTCCCGAAAAATCTGGATAAATTTCGTGACGGACATCGGAATTGGGGGTCAGAGTATAATCCACTATTTTTATGGTTTACAAGTGCTACAAATGACCCAAGCTGTAAACTAATCGTTACTGATCTTCAAAAGACAACATTTAGGACCATTATTGGTTCTAGTGAGGACTCAGTATAACGTGTACCGTATTAGGACTAATTTTCAACATGTAACTAAATTGCGTCTGTCGCCGACTTACCAATACCGGCCTCGCCAGGCAAACGGCAAAAACAAGCGGCTTTATGAGGGGATGGCCTAGTTACCATAAAGTGATTGATAAATTTATTACTCTTATAGGAAATTCCTAAGGATATATCCGTGACAAAAGTCGGAAACGGCAAAGAAAAGTCCATAGAGGAAACTGGGGCACCACCGAACAAGGGGTAACACTGAAAAAAAGTGATTTTTATTCCTAAACTATTTGGACTATGTCGACCATTTCGTCAGTGGACAAGCATCCCTATAGGTCTTGTCCTATATCGAATTAAAAAATCGTAGTGTTCAGTGCTACATTGTGTTCTGTGGTGGCCCAGTTTCCCTTACGGATCTCCCTATTTTTCCATTGTCGTTAGAGTAGGATATCGGTGACAACGACTTCCAATGTTCTCCACGGAAAATTCCACATATTTACCACGGAGACTCCATTTATCGACGTAGCATTTTTGTTATGGGACTGAGAGGAAGATGACTCAAAGATCCAAGTTGATGAGTGAAAGAGATTCATTGCACTACGAGAAGATGCTGGAAGTGAAGAAAGATTGTGTCATTGCGATGCGCGCGAATGTTTAAATGCTTCGAATTAAATTATTCATTATTGTAGCAGAGGCAGGAGAAGTGAATTAAATAAATGCAACATATTTTGTCGGCCATTGAGATGATATAATGATGGATCAAGTGCATGTTACACACCCAACTGGAAGGGTCGCTTTATTAGCTATTTATCACATCGTTTTGCTAAATGTGACGACGATGATGATAATTGTGATGATGAGTGATCATACCTTTGGTGACAAAGTGGGAAAATGATGTGAGGTTAAGGACGTTTGTGTTATGGTTAATGACCCTTTGTCATCTCTTTTGCTTCCTGTATCTCGTCATTTTTCAGTTCATTCCCACTCTAAGCGCGATTTCTAATTATTTCATTATTTATTAGATGAGTTTAATGACTCTTTTGGCACTTCATCATCCAGAAAACTTCTCTAAACCGCCTTCCATTCCACTGATCTATTCAGTCAAGCTTCTGATGATTATATTTTGGGAAAATTTAGCATTTCTTTGGTTTATTCAACAGTTAATTTTCTGCGAGAGATACACAGTTGAAAAATATACAAGGATAAATTTCGGTTTATTTTTAAAAAAATATGATCATTCCCAGCGAGAATCAAATGTTAACGGATTTCAATGCAGCTGAAAAATTATGTATTTTCAGCTGAATTCTGCTAACCTTAAACGAAACTCGCGAGGCAGTGCCATTTCCATATATTTCGTTAGCACTTTTTGTTCTAGAACTGCTAACCAGTTAGCATATTTTTGCTGATCGACTTAGCAAAAATATGCTGAAAATGCTGCCTTTTTCAGCTAACTGTGCTCGCTGGGAAGTAATAACAAATAAAATTTGTATTCATTTTTTACAAACAAAGTAAAAAAAAAATATAATTTTAATCTATAGTTCATTTATACATTTTACACATTACATGATTTGTTCGTACATATTTTACACATAATATGATAGTGTAATAGTGCCCAAAAAGTAAACAAGAAAGTCACGTTTATGTAACATTACAACGCTATTCGTGTAATAAATTTGTCATACTGTCACAACTTTGTTTTACACGATTATCTACATTTACAACAAAATAGTGTAAAATATATTTTTATTGTGCCATATAACACAGAACTTACAAAAAGTTTGTGGTAAATACAGGTATGCATTACTAGCCTAAATTATTATTTATTAATCAATAATTATTATGTCGTCGCTTGGATCAGTTATTGTCGTAACTTCCTAATCATCCCAACTATTCTTATTCAGTATTTACACTGTAAAAAATTCGTGTACTGAAAAGTTGTGTGTGGGAGAAGTTGTGTAATATGACAAGTATTATAATTGCATAGTATTATAATAGTATATTATAATAGAAAGGTCTTGGAATGTCCGACAAAATTGAACCGGTTCCAATCGGTTTTGAACCGGTATTGATTCGGTTCAAAATCGATAACTAATTTTACTGCTCGAACTCCACGGAGAGAGCGGTATATAATCTCTCGATTTTTTCACCCCCCAAAATTTCCACCTGCCACCTCCCGGAGACCGCTTTTGTCAACTAATCTTCACGTTTCAGACGATTTTTGACAAATGTCGTCACGCTGTTTTTCCGTCTGTCCGTCCGACCGTCGCCAGCTCTAGAGGCCAAACAGTAAGTGATAGCGACTTGAGACCTTCGGGGAACCCCCCCCATAAGTTGACCCTAGGATCGTTATCATGCCCCCCATTTTCCCCCCACCTCTCCCCTTGCGATTTTTGCAGTTTTGGATATGTTTTAGAGATTACCCAGGCGGACATTTCGTCCATATACGAAAATACCGTTGAATCATTCCTAACCTAATAATGGTTTTTCAAGGTCAAAGGTTAAAGAAACACTAGAGAGCGCATTTATCAAGCGAATGGGGTCATGTTTGGGCTCGTTGGAGGGTCTTGGAATTTCCGACAAAACTGAACCGGTTCCAATTGGTTTTGAATCCGTAATGAACCGGTTCACAACCGATAAATAATTTTTATACGAAATTTAATTAAATGACTCCTGAGGTCTACTACTTAGGGAAATATTTTAAATCATGAGTTCGAGCATTTAGCAAAGCCTGTGACGCTTTGCCACCTATTTTTGTCTCTGTTTTTGTTTATACATTTTATAAAATACATAAAATGAAAAAACACAATTCTAAATAAATAGGCAAATCTAATAAGCATAATGTTTGTAAAATTTTTACTGAGCATATTTCAGAATTTTTAAAAGAATTGCTGATGTAGGTCATGAGAAAGTTACGACATTTCCTAATGCAAGCAACGAAATGGTGAATATGCTGTACGTATATTTTTAAACTCTCAATATCCAAAATAAATTAGCTAGATTTAGTTTGAATTTTGAATTATTTCACAGTGATTTTGCAGTTGGTCTTGAAAAAAAATTAATTGATATATAATCCGCCCTACGATCCCCTATATAAATCACAATGCGAAGTTACTGATATACCTCTCAATTATGATATGGAAGTAATAGTTTAAAGTTTTAATTTAAGAGTCAAAATTAAAGATTTTAAATTCTAAATTAAAGGTTAATAATGACCAATCTGTCTCACAATTTTCTGTAGGGGGAAGTGGGGCACCTTTAAAAGTGGGGTACCTTTGTCATTCGGATTTTTCACCTATTTTTACATAAAATTGAGCCTTATCGTGATATAATTTAAATAACACAAACAGATTGAGAAGTTAAATTGCATTATTATGATATGGCTCAGTTCCATTTGAACATAGGAGAAAAATCCCAATTTCAAAGGTGCCCCACTTTCAAAGGTGCCCCACTTCCCCCTACCTACACTGAAACAAATATTTTGTAAAATTGTTTGTAAAAGGTTTGCAAATTCCGACTGGGGACTTACGAAATGTTCGTAAATCGTGCAACTCACAAACAAGTTTGTAAAAGTTTGCACGTTTTCATAAACATTGTTCATTTACAAACATTTGTTCGTAGATATTCGTAAACACGCAGAAAAATGTTCGTAAAATTTTGTCATGTGTTTGTAATGTTTTTTCCAGACAATCAAAAACGTACCAACAAATATTTGTAAAAGGAGAAGAAATGCTCGTCATGTTTTTAATTTCTTGGATATTTAACACTAAACCTACCGACCGTTTTTGGTCGGTTTTCGGTCAAATGAGATACCGCGGTATGGTAGGATACTCAACAAATTTGTCTTGGAAAAGAGCAAAAAAAATAAAATTTAAGCACTGAAAAATATTTTATATGCATATTTTAAGAAATTCATAAAGTTTTATAGTGACATTGTACCGTTCAAATATGTGTTAATTTTAAACCGGTCAATTTGACCGGGTCTTGGTAGGTTTAGTGTTAATGAACCAATGATGACAATTTAGTTCGGTAGTCAAAGTTCTTGCAGATTTCTTTAAGAAGCTACCAGAGTGTACCAATCTTATGATGAGTCTGGGAAGTTTTCACTGTGAATTTTCCCGCGATGATTTCCTTGTTCAAGGATGCGCATCATCTTTGTGGTATGTGCAGAATTGAATGTATCTCTTGTAATTTTTCCTTTATTTATTTTATTTTTTTTATTATAGCCGCTCTGCCTCATTTTATATTTCATTTATCGTTTCTGTGTTGCGCGCGTATTCGAACACGCGCGGTTGAGCTCAAAGGGAAGACGGTCTTTCAGTTGTTGACAAAAAACTCTTCAAAGTCAAATCAAGCAAGAGACAAAGACTTGTTGATGCTCCTTCGGCTACCGCATCTCAAGTCGCAGAAAAGATGATTATTATAAATATATACAGTCAATTTTATTTACTATACATGAGTCACAGCTATATACATCAGTTGGTATGTGCAATATAATTATTTATTTACATTTTATAAATAAATGTATCGCAAAGCAATTTTTTCGTCACTCAGACCGCGATGGAAACAATGATTTTTCTGCTCCTGTGCAGAAAGTTCTAAGAGACTTGGCTCAGCTTCCACCAGCAGCAAAAAGCTGCAATGGCCATTTAAAGTGTGCAAGAACTTTTTACTCCTTTGATGGCACAATTGATATTTTTTTTATCTGCAGCACTTGCGAGATCGTGTTTTTAGTAAGCATCTTCCAGCACCAACTTTCAATTAGACGATGGGCAGAGAGAAAGAAAAATTCCTCAGGGACAATTTTTCTTGCCGACAATCAAACCCAGTGGACACGGAGGATCATGTGAGAGATCTTACCCGGCAGTTAATGTGTTGGTGGGTAGATGAAGGAATAAAAAAAAACCGCGAGAAAAAGCTCACAGAGCCACGCCTCTTCTTGCAGCGCCAACCCACTGCTTTGCATATTCGATCATACCGTGAAATACAATCAAAGCAAGTGGAGTTGACGATTGGTACGATGGTAATATTAAAGCATAGGCGCTCTCTCGCGAGAACTATAAAATGACTTTTTTCACTGTGGTGATCACTCTCTTGGGCACACGATCGTCAAGTTACTAACACATGCCCGGGATTCATTCACAGAGAAAAAACGCGCGATCGCGACTATTCTCCCATAGACTATTACACTTCCTAAACATCCAGAGAAATTCCTTTTAAACTTTCCGATTGGACAATCAGGTGAGAAAATGAAGGTAAAAATTCTTAATCTGACAATTTTTCCAGTAGACTCCCAATTCGTTGACGAACAGTTTATTTTTTTTTGTTATTTTCTGGAAAACTTTATGCAAAATTATTAATTAATTGATTGCTGTATATATCAGAGTGTCAAATTTGAACGATTTGATCAGGGGCCGGTAGTTTTTCTCAAAACTGCGTAGTGACGTATTTCCTTTTCAGTACGATTACAAAGTGTGTAAATATTCAGGAAACAGAAATGAAATATTGTTCTCATTGATCCACAACATGATTTTTTTTGTAATATAAAAGCTAAATATTTAAGCTTCGTTTGAATTTGAAAGATTGCGTCTGTAAGACTAAATTGTAATAGAAAGGATCAATTTCTAAAAACAAATTTTAGAATTTCGTTATTTAGGGTAAAGGCTCATAATTTTGGATAGTTTGCTTATAAGCATTGATGTTCCAAATTTGAAGTACGATATTTTCAATACTAATTGATTTCTTTGTAACTCTCTTGTCAGAAGGGTAGTTTAGAAACTTGGAAAGCAATTTATCATCTTTTTTTTTACTAAAATTAGTTTTAATAGGTTTAAAAATGAATTGATATGTAGAGATAAATTTGACTCTTATTTTGGACAACTTGGTTGTAAATTTGGACAGCTAATCCGCCTCAAAAGGATGCCCATTGTTCTTCATTTCATGAACCATACCAAGTCCTCTTCCTGTTCATGTAAGGGAACCGTAGAATGCTACAAGAAGTCCAGAAATTTGCTATCATTCATTAAAGTGAATTGACTTTGGTACTCCAAGTACGTGCGGATTCGCTCATGCCCTGGCCTTTCAGGGAGCCTTTTAAGGTTTTTCTCACTACATCTCTTTCGTAGAGATGATGCTCCTTTGTTTCTCCAAGCATTTATACAATCCAAATATCAAAAAAGCTAAAACTTCACGAAATTTCGAGAGAAAAACACCTGTCCGAAATAAGGAGTATCACCTCATTAGTAAATATCTTAGAAAATTGTCCATTTTTCACACGAAAAACGTAATTCACAAGGCAAATCTTACTTCAGGTTAAATGTACAAAGCACCATTAACGTAAATCAATACAATATTTAATGAATATTTAATAATATCACTCAAAAAAGCGAAGGAACATTGTTAGTAACCTCACCACAGCTAAATAAGACTGAAGTAAACACGAAATTCTGTCATATTTCTCGTAAGCAATTGCTCACACTGAATTTTCAACAAAGCAATTTCAACTCAAATCATATTCAAAATTTAAAGTATTTAGTGTTAAAATCTTCCAAAAAGAACAAATATATAGATAGAATTCATTATTCATTAAATATTGGAATAAAAATCCATAATTTTAATCAATTTATTTTTAGTGTCCAAATTTACCCTCAAAGTGTCCAAAATAAGAAACTGTCCAAAATTATGAGCCTTTCCCCTAGGTCTTCTTAAATACAGGTTTTGTAAAGAATTCATGCTAAGTGGAATAAATGTTATGGTATTTAAAAAACTAATGCGATTATCGTATGTAATGCGAGTAACACTATTATTATACGTCAAAAAAATCGTAAAAGCGTTTGTAAATCTTTGTGAATTCCTACTGAGGACATACGAAAAGCTCGTGTATCGTATAACCCACTAACAAGTTTGTAAAAGTTTGTTCGTAAACATCCGTTGACATATTGAGTAATGCGTTAATAATGTGTTCTCATTTGTTTGTAAATTTTTGTCAGATAAACAAAATGTTTGCAAAAAAAAAAAATATGCTCGTTAAGTGGTCATGTTACGAACAAAGTTTGTGAAAAAGAACAAACTTTTACGAACTTTTTATGCGTTATGAGTATTTTGTAAGTGCACAATAGGGATTAATAAACATTTACGAACACTTTTACGCAATATTTATTTTTATGTAGTAACGATTATCATTTTTCATTGAAAAGTAAAATTTTGCAACGAATATCGCTTTAAATTAATCGTCATGTCATAGTAAAAAAAGTGAAATCATATTTATTATTTGAATTCCCTAACTGTTCGAAGTACAGTTTCGTTTGGATGAGGTGTTGTGAGGCTTTTAGCGTCATCCGCCGTCTTAGCATTGGTTTCTAACCTCCAGAGCAAAACGTGATTTGTAAAAATGAGACCTAAAAATTTAATTTTACTAATTATTTCAGTATTGCCTAATGCTCAACGCACAATAACTTTTGTTTTGTTAACATATTTTTGATATTTCAGTGAGAGTGAACGACGCCTAGCACTAGTTATCTCGCTCACTCTCAAAGGAAATTTTGAAAACACTTTTACAAACAAAAGCTATTGTGCACTGGTCATAATGAACAATTTTTTGTCTACACTGAGAAAAAAGAGGGTGCGATTAAAATTTTTTCTTCGGAAATTTAACACTTTTTACGTGTAAAAATATATCAACATTTTTTAATGTTAATTTTACACCTTATTAAGGGTAAAATTAACATGAAAAGGGTACCTCTAACTCCTAATACACCTAAAAAGGGTAATATTTACACCGATATTGGATCAATACTGCAGGGTAAAATTAACTTTTCCGTAATGTTATTTTAACTTTTTCGGATTTCTCTCAGTGTACAAACATGTTTTCAAAATTTCCTACGAGAGTGAGCGAAATGCCTAGATTTAGGTCTCATTCACTCTCAATGAAATGTCAGAAACGTGTTTACGAAACAAAATTTTTGTGTGTTGTGCACGTTTGGTATAAGTATATTGAAATCAAGTAAGGTTACTCAATTATAATTTTATTTATTTAGGTTTAATTATGCTTTTTTCTTCATTTATGCTATGCGGATTTTTCACGCAACCCTTGAAATCGCCAATAATTAAGTAAAATTATGACAACGATAAGTATATTGAGGTTTATGACGAAGATCATAAAAAATCATTCAGTATAACGTGAAGATGTCACGACTAGCGTTAGTCGAAATCTTTGAAGCGTGTATAATGTGTTTCCCAAATCTTTAAAAATTTAGAATCTAAAGTAATTTATAATTCCGAAAATAATCATCTGATCATTTTTCTACAAGTCTGATAAACATATCACCCTTCCAATTTGCCGTAAGATTTCACGGAAATTTCTCTCGGACGCTTTTGACATTAATTAGCCTTTTACGCATACCATTTTACTGGAGGAATTCCCTCCAGAAGATCATCGTCTCCCTCATTTCGAGAAACTCCAAGCACGGATGGATGACTATTGAATTGCGTGATCATATTCTATTTGTATCAACTGTCAGAAGTGATTCACTGATGCACGTCTCCGTGCAGATTCGCAAATTTTAAACTCTTTACCATACAATTTTAATTAGTTTTTATTATACTGATGAGCTTCGTGAATTTTTACTCCCTGCAAAGAACAAAAATATTTTTATTGTTTTTGCCAACTTGTCTGTGCGATCTGCCGGGAAGAATGTCTTTTTAGTTTTATTTTTTATGGGGCTTTTGCATATTTCTAATTTCCTATGCACAAAATGGCAAGGCTATGCACGCACGAAAGGGTATGTTAGTTTATTTGAGAAATTACCTTGTTTAATGCCGAGAGCACTAACGGTCTGTAACGTTTTCTGATTAGATTTTAAATGCAAATTAAAGATGTATAAGTATATTTGATTTTAGTTTACTGTCTGTGTCGCTTTTAGATTCTAAGATTATTTTTAAGACTCTACTAAAAATTAATTTTTAACGAATGCTTCTTTATTATCTCATTGTTAGTTTTCTTTTTGATGGCACTTTACAAATGAACACTAAAAAATTTTAAATGATTAGCAAAAAATTGAACCAAATCTGAAATCAAATCGAAAAAATCGAATGCTGGATCAGTATGCACAATATAATTCCTAATCCCAAATTCGAATCCTTTAGAGGAATTCTGTAATTTTCGTGGCATTGTCACGCGTGAGTTCGAAACCTGACAATGCCAATCGAACTTTTTTTGTCATATCATATGAGTTCGAAAATGCAATTCATTGATTTTTTAATGAAATCCCTTTAGTTAATGATTTTATGAAAATACAGTACGTCTTGGTTGATTTGTTCAACAAAATTCATTGTCCTTTGAATTGCCAGAAATCTCAAATATTTGACTTCTTGACAATGCCACGTGAGCTGAAATGGCAATGTCACGGGTACAGAATCGCATTTTCGAAAAAGCTCTCCTAAGATTCGAACCCAATTTATCATGGCATTGCCAGAGCGTTACAGAATTCCAATTTGGAAAATCATTCAGGGAAAATGCATCAACTTTTTCCAGAGCTTTCGGCTCAGTCTCCAAGCCTTCACCAGTGGTCGAGTCTTTACGGTCTTCTCTGAGTTTCAATCAACTTGGTCAGTCTTATTTGGACCGGGCATATGTAGAGAATGATAACACTTCCTTACTAATTTTAACAATTTTCTCTAGTCTAGGCAATAACAAATTTTATATTTTCCTTTCTTGGGATTTTCGGGGTATCAAGAAGCCAGTCTTTGTTCGCATCTCTGGTCTTTGTTCATTTCGAACAAAAACTGGCTCACTGACAATACGAAAATTCCGTGATAAAGGAAAATATAAAATTTTTTAATCACTCAAAATAGTGTCTAAAATATCTTTGTGAGTAATACAATTTAATTTTAGTTAAAAATTAATTATCAGTTCAGTCTTGTCAGGAATTCCAAGACCTTTCCAACGAGCCCAAATATGATACCATTCGCTTGAGAAATACGCTCTCTAGAGCCTTTTTATCCTTTGAACTTTTGAGTTCAATTAAAAAAAAAACACCTGCATATAATTGAAGTCAATTATTCGTCTGCAAATTGTAAGTGTTGATATTAGGAAAAAAGCTTTATGGAATTAATAAATTTTTTGTTGCTAGTTAACTTTTTTAAAGTTTTTTTTTGGGTTTTTTTTAAATTTTTTTAAAAGTTTAAATGGATTATTTTAAAGAGTTTATCGAAATTTGTAACATTTCGCGATAATATTACAGATAAATATTTTAAGTTGAGGTAGAATAGCCAATTTCAGAACCTGTTCCATTTAGGAGTTCTTCACAAATCCATACAGGAATATGGATTTTTTCTAAATATTTTACTTAGTATTAAATTTTTAATTTATTATCTCTGTCACAATCTTATTATGTGATTCTCTGCGACCAATTTCAATTGAAAATCCATTCATATTGATAAGTTTGAATTAAGATCTACTGGACTCTTTGGTAATAATTAGGAAAAAAATAAATGAGCAGCAAAAAGTAAAAAATAGTCAGCAAAAAATTAAATTTGATCAGCAAATAAATAGAAATTATCAGTGAAAATTTTCAATTTTGTCAGTAAAAAGTAAAGCTTTGGTCAGTAAAAAGTTAAATTTGGTCAATGAAAACTTCGAATCGATTAGTAGAAATATTCCAGTTGATCAGTAAAAAATTAAAAAGTGATCTGCAAAAAATTAAAAATGGTCAGTAAAAAGAAAATGTGTTCAGTAAAAAATTAAAAATTAGCAATGAAAAATAGAAATTGGACAGGAAATAAATTAAAAGTGAGCAGTAAAAACTAAAATATGATCAGTAAAAAATAAAAATTGGACAGGAAAAAATTAAGTGAGCAGTTAAAAAAACCAAAATGTGGTCAGTAAAAAATAAAAATTGGTCAGCAAAAAATTGAAAGTGAGCAGTAAAAAATAAAATATGGTCAGTAAAAAATAAAAAGTAGGCAGTAAAAAATTGAAAGTGATCAGCAAAATATAAAAAATGGTTAGTAAAAATTTAAGAAAGAGCTGTAAGAAATAAAAACTGTTCAATAGAAAATAAAAATTGGTCAGTAAAATAATTAAAAATGAGCAGTAAAATATAAAACATAGTCAGTAAAAAATATAGTTAAGAAAAAATTAAAAATGATTAGTATAAAATTAAAAATTTAAAATTAAAAAAAATATTTTTTACTTCTGTTTTTTATTTTTTACTGATCATCTTTCATTTTTTTGTTGATCATGTTTTATTTTTAATTTTTTGTTGATCAAGTTTTATTTTTTACTGTCCAGTTAAAATTTTATACTGACCGCTTTTAATAAAAAATACTGTTCTTTTTAATTTTTTGCCGCCTCTTTTTAAATTTTTACTGCCTTTTTTAAAATTTTTTACTGACCATATCCTTATTTTTTTTCCCATTTCGATTTTTTGCTGACCAAATTTGATTTTTTACTGCTCGTTTATTCGATGCCTTAACAATTTCGTTTGAATAATAATAACTCTTATTTCACAATATGGGTCTATAAATGTTCATTATAGGGGAAAGTGCCCATGCTTCGTGCAATCCCAAGCTTCGTAATGACTCATTTTTCTCCCGTTTGTCATTAAGTGTGACTCATCGCCCCCATATTCTGAAAACTAGGAGAATTTAAACAGTTTTTAAAGTCGGGTCGAAGGAATACCTTTTCGCAGGAAACACCTATTAGCAATTTTGTTAAAGTATTCAAATTTATTTAATATATTTAATAAAATTCAAAAAATATGAAGTTTTATCATTAATTTACTTCTTCCTATAGGGAGAGATGTTCAAATTTCATATCCCAAATGGTAAAAAATAAGCTACCAATGGGTCATGATACAAATTCTTAAAGTTCCAATAGGTGTTCCTTTGACCCTATATTGCGGAGTCACATTTATTCAGAAACATAGTAAAAATTTGGTCATTACGAAGCTTGGGGTAGTACAAAACATGGACACTCTCCCCTATAATCATTTATTCTACTCGAAAATTAATTAAATAACCTTCTAATAAACTTCTCAAGATGAAGATTTTTTTTTATATTAAAGCTATAAAGCAATATAACAGTTATAAAAGGAACTGAACCTTCTAATGAATTATATTTTCAACACCTTACATTTTGCAACAGTGTTTCCAACATCAGAAGAACCCTTTTCCTGTGCATTCCCAAACAGATATATTACATTTCTGGAGAATTTTGTGCTTCTTTTTACTTCCCCCAATTAAATTTTGACATTAATTTTCATATTATAGTTCTCTCTGGCGCTTCTTATGGCTGCAATAAGAATTGTTCCTGGGTCTCAGCAATTCCAACACAACGATCATTTAATGATATTTTAATTACGTGCCTTGAAGTGTTGTGTGTTAAGCCCAGTTGAACATTAGAGTGCGCACACTCGAATTTGAAATTATATTCTCCCGCGCACAATAAGTGAAATAAACAGCTCGCACATAAATAATTAATTAAATATGATTCTCTCAGTGCGATTGTAGAATGTGATAATCTGTTGGATTTTTTTTTTACTATCTCTTATATTATTTACTAAAATATGAACTAACATGATTATTGTTATTATGACCCGGTGATGAATGCTGTCAAAATATGACGTTACATTTCTTCGAGCATCTCTGCCCCTCTTTTTTTTCGTATTTTCTTCAATTAATTTACATTTCATTATGACTTAGAATTTCAAAGTGCCAAGAGAGTGGAATAGTAAGAGCACTAATTACATAATATAAGTCTTCTGAATCAGGCCACAATTTGCATGGTAGCAATTGTGTGTTAAATTTGTTGGAAGCTCGAGTTTTTCAGTTTTTTTATTCTTTATATTATGTTGTTTTTTTCGTCTATCCATCATTTCGCATTCCGGTTGCTGATTTCTTTCACACCACGAAACATGCAGATTACCGCCTTATTTTTAATTCATAGGAGAAGCATTAAATTTCTTGTGTCATTTCTTGCAAATGAGCTACATGTGTTTGTGTCTGAAAGTGAAGTACAATGTTGTGTTTTATTTTATTAATTAGTCTGATATAGCAAACAATTGTGCAATATCATGTTGTAAATGTTAACTAATCCACTATATTTTACTGAAAATTTTATTTCCTAAAAAAATATAGATAGGCATTATGAATAAATGAATAAAATGTAAAAGAAGACTCATATTAGTGAATATACAATTGAATTGCATGATTTAAAATACCTCCTTTCCATATTCATTTCAGTTACAATTTTTGTCTGAATGCAAAGTGTATAATAGAGAAATAATAAAAAAAAAACTTTCCAATTCTGCGTAAGGTCTAGAATTATTTTAACAATTTTTTATATTTTATGCAACAATCTGGCGCATCGAGTCCAAACACCATGATCTCAATTGCCTGATTTTACGCATTCATAGGCCAATTGAAAAGTATAAATTTAATTTATTTACTTCCTTCTCCCAACACTTTGCTATTTTTCATTTTAATTGTTAAACATTGATGTACAAGAGCCATCAGGGAGGGCAGAAACAGAACCTTCTGCATGGGAGAAAGAAAAAAAAAACATGATAAATTAAATGCGTTTTACCTAAATTTAATTAACTTCAAACAGATAACACTAGAATTATGAGAGGCTTTTAATTTCTTGTATTTATAAAGTCGTGTTTTACATGTTCTTTCACTGGCTGCATAATTCAATGCATAACATTTGTAGAAATAGATGAGAAAGACTATGAAAATATTAGAACAATAATAATAAAATAGTTAATTTGCGGTAGCACTTCTGGAGAAGGAACGACAAGATATAATGCCATGAGGTTTTCGCTAATTTATTTCTAATTATTATATTAAAATTTGATATAGCATATATGAACGGTCTTGTGACATGCTACAAGTCTTCATTATTGTGTTATGTGGTATAGTTAAAAACTGTTAATTTATTAAATTTATTGTTTTGTAAATTAACATCAAGACTTTCAATCCTTCCAATTAATTAGGGGAGACCGGGGAGGTTTGGGACACTTTTTCATGTTTTGACTTTGAGACAATATTCCAAAAAATCACGATAGTAATATTACAATTTTATGCTGTCTAAAGGATACTTACGGGTATTGACTTTATAAAAAGAACTCGATAGAACTTTGAAAACAACTGAGTTTTCTTGGAGAAGAAAAACATTAAATTTGACGCTTTGTCCCGAACCTCCCCGATGTGGGGCAGTATGGGACGCAAAAGGAATGTTTGGGACGCTTTTTTCTCGCATAACTTGCATTACTGGAGTACGTTAATTAATTTTAAATACTTATTTAAAAATATTTCTGATAAAAATAACAATGTTTAATCTTTTATTTCATACTTATAAATTAATATCATTTTTATTGTCAATCATTTATTTAAAGTATTTTCTTCTTGTTTTCCACCTACATTTCTTTGCCTTTTTTTATTCTAAATATTGCAATCATGATCATCAAATTCCTGCAGGCGAGTAGATTTTCTTTCAACTCTTAGTTTTGAACTCATTGACGGATACCGGCTTGATTTTACGACAACTGCATGGTAGGGTAAGTGTGCCAAATTTCGGCATAGTTGCATGCAAGCGCCAAAGTCTCGAATTTGAAATGTAATATTTTTAAAACAAATTAATTTTTTTTATTCCTTCTTCTTAAGGAATATTGCTTGGAACCTTGTAGACAGTTTATCGTCTTTATTTACTCTAAAACCATTCCAAATTCATTTTAAAATGAATAAAAATATAGACATAGCTTTGGTGCTCTATTTCGGCCACCTTCATTCTCATAGTTCCTTGCCCTCTTCCAATGTCTTTTTCACGTCATCTCGTTTGTCGAAGCCACATTTTGTGTTATTAATTTGCATTGTCTAATCTCTAGAGTGTGTGAAAACTAAAAATTCATGGAAATTTGAGGAATAAAAAAGGTGACCGGAATTGCAAGCTGGCCGAAGTTTGGCACACTTACCCTACCTATTTTTTCCTTATTTCTCTGAAAAAGCTCTCGCCTTGCCTTTTCTGGAGAACTTGTACGAATTGTAGAGGATACTGCTCGAGAAATTTTCGAGTAAATAGTTTTTAACAGGATTGGACAAAGGTAGAACATCCTCAGAAGAAGAACTTATTGATTTCCAAGACATTGATGGTTTAATTGTCCCTATAGACAACTGTCCAACTGGTAAAGTTTGCACAAGATGAAGATTTCTAGTAGAAACTGGGCATTACTCTTCATTTTGACAATAAAAAATTGCACGCCATCTACAATCTTGTCGAAAATCATTGTCCCATTCATCCCCGTTCAGGTGTCCCAAACATCCCCGCGTGTAGTTTTAGTATTTAAAACTTTTATGTAAAAAAGAAGAGCGTATAATCTCTGAAACTTTTATAAAAAATTGTTCCCAGATTACACTGCTACCTTATGAGATAAATAAGTTTTGATTATATATCGTTGATATAAAATACAATGAGCAAAACTGAGAAATCAAAAAATACAATTTTTATCAATTTTTAAGAAAGTGTTCATAGAATTAAAATAATAAATCTGAGGATATCGATTCTTTTAGTCAAGATACATCTTAATATTGCTTACGATTGAGTAGTGGTTAAATCCCATTTATTTCAAAAATTAATAAAAAAAATCACCTTGGCCCACACTACCCCTGTCCCAAACCTCCTCGATCTCCCCTAAATCTATGACAAATTTTATCTATGTAATTTTATTTTTAGTGACAAATTTAAATTTTTATTATTATCGATGTTTCACGGTTGCAGCTGGGCAGTATTTCGGTAAAAATAATAATCCGATTTTTTTTCAGCTTGTCACCGTTCTGGAGCTTAAGGCCTCTACACATTGGAAACAGATTTTGTCAAAAAGTAGAATTTCGCTGTAGCCGTGCGGGCTATTTCTTTTAAAAAAAGCAATTTTTCTACGAAAATTTCTTCCAAATTGTAGAGAATTTTAAACGGTATCAACATTCGGTTATCGGTGATCTCAAATAAAAAAAAAACATTATTTCCAGAGGTTTTGTTTTTCAAATACTTCTTCTGACCCCCTTCCTAGCCCACCAGAATAATGTTTTCGTTTTGGTTTTCCACAAAATTGGTTCAAGCTTTTTCTATAATTTTCAGATACGTTTTGGAGGTAGCCAGGCGAACATTTCATGTATTCTTACTTAGCTGTTACTGGAATTTTCGCCATTTTAAACTTTTGAATGTTAAATTTCGACCACTTTGGAAGGCTTATTTCTCAATTGATTTGCTTTGGTTTTTTTGGAAAGATATTGAAATTTTCAACCTGGCTTCACTGATAATGTACGAGTAATGAATCACTTATTAGGTCGTCCACTAAGTTTTAGGGTCGAAAGCTTTGGAGAAAAACCTGATTTTTTAATTTGAAAGGATTAAACTTTGATTTTTCTGTCGAACACCGGAAGAATTGAGGACAGTTAAGTATCGGCAAATGATTCATTTTGTTTGAATTCTTTCGACTTTGAAGCTAAAGAATAATTAGATACTGACTTCAGTTCTTCGATGACCCCCTTCCCTCCCCGATAAGTGGACATTATTATCTGCGGGCGTTTTTCCTTTTTTCTTCTAAACTCCTATTTCTACCAAAATCATATTGTTTTGGTTCATTTATAGAAACAGTTTAAAAATATTTATAGGTGAACATTTGTCCAAATAAGCCAATGACTTTAATTCATACCTTTTATATATTTTTAATTCCAAATATTTAGGCATTTTTCTCAGCCAAATGGATTAATGTTGCTTAAGATAAAATTAATAAAATATACGCTTGTCTACAAATTTTAATATTTGAGATGGTTTTATGATAAATTAGAAACTATTTTAATTCGTTAGTAATTGCGGTATATACTCAGAAACTGTGGGAGAAAAATATATTACGGAGAGCTCTCCTCTATCTCGTGAGTTCGAGCATTCTGCAAAGCTGACACGTTTTGTCATCTCTCTATGCCTAGCGCATAAGTGAGTTTGCGTGTAAATTTGATTTGTGACTATTTTGTGAATATAGACAATTTGATTCATTTTTATAGTTTTCTAATTATTTATGGGGCTTTTAACTGTTCAAATAGTTTTTTTTTATAATAGTAAATTTAACCAAGTCAAAAAGAGTTTTGATGTTTTGATAGTTTTCATTACGGAAACAATGACGGAAACAAGTGAAGCATAATTAGTCTTATTTTGACTTCTTGTGCTAGTTCAATGAAATATGAAAAGTGATCATGTTTTTTTTAGCACTCTACTGGTCTCAAGGGCTTCTGCATTATCGATTTTTCCTTGTGTTGATTTGATTCATGTCAAGACTGTTTGATAGTTTAAGATCTCTGCGGGGACTGGGCGGGGTAAACAGTCAAGACAGAAACCGATGCAAAGAAAAGTCGATAATGCAGAAGCACTTGAGAACAGTATGAGATCAGTAATCAGTATAAGATCCTGGGGTGACATGATAACTTATTTTAGATAGTATCGACTGTCGATTCTGAAAAATTTAAACAATATCTGCACTTTTTGTAGCTAATATAAATATTTAGCAACAGTCACATTTTCTTAAGAATGTCACAATAAATGGCCTAATTATGCGTAAAAAGTCGTCATTGACGTAGTCTAAGAGATATAGATTTATCGATACTATCAATTCGACAGTATCGAAAAGTTATAATTTCACCTCTGGTTAAGTTTTCCTTCAAGTACAGCCGGATCGTCCTCAGTGTAGAGCATGCTAACATTATATGCATAAAAAAGCGACAAGAATCTTGTCAGTCACTCTTATCAATTTTATAAATGCCAAAAGATTGTCAAGAAGAATTTGTGAGAACAGTGGTGTTAATTTCTCAAGTAAATTAGTTTTAAAAGCCTGTAATCGATAAGGCAACATTTTTAATAAAAATGCTCAGTAAAATAATTATAGGCAAGGGGAAAATTAAGAAGTTCCTTTTTACTTACGATTTTTTTTAATGTAATGACCCAAATTATTTTCTCCATTTTTGATAAGGGGCATTCTTTTGATAAAATTATTTAAAAATATGACAATATAATTTCTCCAAAAGATAGAATTCAAATTTAGCTAGATAATTTTTTTCTATTATTTTGCTTGAAAAAACAAGTTGATGTTTTTCTTTTAAATTTCTCTCTGAAACAAATAATAAAAAATAAGTTTACGCATGTTATAAGATTAATGATATATTTAATTAAATAATTGCCTTTGATTTTTTCCGCAACTGTTGAGAGTTTAAATAAATTGCTCTGTTGAGTGATATCTGTTTGGAATTGCTTTATCTCTAATCTGATAACGACCAGTTAATTAGTTAAAAAATACACAAGGCTGCTAGTTAATCACCTAATATCGTGCGTGAGTATTTTTGCTTGAAATCTAAATCGTAAATTCTGAAACAGACCCACTCAACATCACCTGAAAATTAAATGTGCGATCCAAGTCATAAATCTTAGGTTTATCATTACACCACGCACATCCGTACAAGTCAGTGGAAGTGCAGTTGATTTTCTTAACAGTGTATTTGTGGTTGAATTTGCGAAAGTTAATCATTTTCAATTGCATATTCTTTTCTGCATTGCAAATTTCACATTTCATTTGTGCGTAAAGTAATCTAATGCTCATATAAGCGCATATGAGATTGCATAAAAGGCACCGCTTCAATTAAATAATTATTAAAATGGTATTTAACTACAATTTATATTTGAATTGAGAGGACACGCCATTTCCGTGATATGCATATAAGTCTTATTTGTTGCACTTTTGTATGGAAATTCAGGCAACATTGTGAGCTACATTTTCTTCATTCTGGATTTATGCTCAGCTACATGTGGGATGAAGAATTTTTAAATATCATTAGAGTAACCAATTAATTGTTTAATTTTATTATAACTCACCTTCACATAAATTTAGTGTTTATTTTTCTTTTTTTGAAAAAATTACCCATAATGATGAGAATTTAATGGCTGAAGGTGATTTTTATTAATTGAAATATCAATGCGAAATTCAGCAAATATAATCGACGATGGGGCATCATTTGCACATTCGAGTGATTTTCCTCACCTTGGAGTGACAGAAAGTTGGTCGAAAAGATTTTGCACGTTGAATTTTTACACTTTAAATTCCAATCATAATTCCTCAAATGGCTTGACCAAAGAGAACTCATGACAATGGTAGCGCGAGATGTCGCAGCAAAAGTTTCTGCAATAAAAATTCTGACTTACAGTACTGTGTTAGAGATAGAAATGCATGCAGTGTGAAAGAGTCATCTACAAGTAAAATGTTCAAAATAAGTGTAAAAAATATTCTACAGTAACAAAATAAACAATTGCAATCATTGGTTTATGTTAAAAATATTTATTTTAAGTAAAGTTAATTTTTTCTCAAAAGTCTTTTGCTACTACAGCTCGTACACTGTAAAATTCACACAGTAAAATTTTTGGTTGATATAGGGTTGAAATTGGTGTTAAAAACAAGCACTGTTTTAACAACGGGTAATTTTGTAACAGTTAATTTTTGAGGGGAATTCTGTAACAGTATGACAATGTCATATGACAAATTTTCGTGGTAAATTCGAGAGTAGGACTAAAATAAAGCCCAGTGATTATTGAACAACTATTGCAAGCTCCTCTATGAAGCTTAAGATGAATTTTTCATTAGTTCTTCCGAATACATCCCATAAAAAAATTTAAAATTTGTCATATGACATTCTCATATTGTTACAGAATTCCCCTACAGGCCAGAGAACACACTGAGAAGCTCAGGAATTCACAAGGACCCCAGGGGACCTATGCTATTTTCAGAGATCCCGAGGTATTCATACATTTTTCAGAGAACCTAAGAACCTGGGATCCCATACAATTTTTCGGAGAATTCTCGGGGAACCCTCACATTTTTTTTTCTAGAAAACCTCCAGTGAGAGAAATCCGAAAAAGTTAAAATAACATTCCGGAAATGTTAATTTTACCCTGCACTATTGATCCGAAATCGGTGTAAATATTGTGCTTTTTAGGTGTATTAGGGCTTAAAGTAACCCTTTTTCATGGTATTTTTACCCTTAAAATTGTGTAAAATTAACATTAAAAAATGTTGATATATTTTAACACCTAAAAAGTGTTCAAGTTACGAGGAAAAAAAGTTAATTGCACCCCCGTTTTTTTCTCAGTGTTGGAACCTGGGACGTATACATTCTGAGAAGTCGACGGGGAACCCGTAGAACTCGTATGGTTTTTTTTTCAGGTAACTCAAGAGGAAACGAAACATTTTTTCAGAGATCCTGGAGAATTCATACATTTTTAGAGGGATTTTAATGAACCTGAAAATCCATACAATTTTTTGGAGTATTCACGATTAACCTGGGGAACCTTCACACTTTTTCAGGGAATGCTCAAATCGTTCCAACGTTTACATTTCTTCAGGGATTCCGGGAAACCCGTGGACCTTGTATATATTTCTTCAGGTAACACTAGGGCAACCTGGGGAACCCAAACACTTTTCAGAGATCCCGGAAAACTCATACATTTTTAATAAAATATAGAAACCTGTAGGGGAATTCTGTAATAGTATGACAATGTCATATGACAAATTTGAAATTCTTTTATGTGGTAAATTCGGATGGACAAATTAAAAATCCGACTCATCTCTGTTACAGAGAGCTACACGGAGCTACTTACAATGGCCATTCAATGCTCACTGTTCTTTAATGTTGTCCTACTTCAAAATTTAGCATGAAAATTTCTCATGTGACATTGTCATTCTATTACAGAATTCACCTATTGGAAACCAAAACAATTTTCCGGTATTCATGGAGATCCTCACATTTTTTAAGTGTATCCGGGGAAGCGTGCATATTTTCATGGAATCTGCGGGAAATCGCCCACACATGTTTTAGGGAATCCGGGAAGCCATATATATTTTAAAGCAATCCGAGCAATATGTATTTCTTAGGTAGCGTATTGGACCTTGGTGAACCCATACATTTTTTCGGAGAACTAGGAACTCTTAAGCCTTATTCACATGATGAAAAAGTGCATAAGAAATAATACATAAACCAAAATCGAGCAATCTGATTGGCTGAGGTTTACGCACTTTTGCATAGACATTTTTCATAAAGATGATTTTATTTCTCAATTTAATCTCCAACTGTTGCCAATTTTAAATCAAATGCGCGCGCAACAAAAATGAGCTGTTAAGTGTTCGCAGTTAACAAACAGTAATCGTAATTTCTTACTTGTTACAACTGGTGAGAGATCCTTCCCAAGGTTCTTCCGCTCAGGTGCAACTTCTGTCCGGATGCGATGCTGACACCACACAAGCTTCCTTCAAAATCAATTCCGGACACTTCAATTCTTGAGTTCTCGTGGAAAAACAGCACTTCTATTGTTGGAGTGGTTCTTCCATGTTTTACTGATGGTTTTGTCCTGATTCCTCTGTGTTGCTGGGTTATCTTTTGGGATAACATTGTGCTCCACATGACACATCTCAAACCTGAGTCTTTTTGTACAAATCCACATATATTCCACCAAGATATCACGCACGAGGACTATGCTTGGAATCCTTGGAATACTCTCTGTCCAAATATTCTGTATTTTCTCTCGTCCGTGAATTTTTACTCACGAAAACAAACAAATTTGCTTCACGCACACCGCACAATTGATTTGACAGCTGATTTTTGTCGCGCGCGCATTTGATTTGAAATTGGGAACAGTTGGGAATTAAATTGAGAATTACAATGTAAAATTTCTCATGCAACTTTTCATCGTGTGAATCCAGCTTTACTACTCTAATTCCTTTAGAGTTACCTCTTGTGCTTTGAGCCTTTTTTAAACTTAGATTTTTCTCAGTGTGCAGACTGACTGCAGTTCCAATTTTTGGAGTTTTGTCATACTTTTCCAATCGATGCAATATTGCTTCGCTATTTATCAGACCACTCTGTCACCGCGGCTTTTCCACTTTTTACTCCATTTCTCAGATGCTCAATCATCCGGGAAAGATGTGAGACTCAGAGGTTCACCTCTTGTGAGATTCCCCCTTA
The DNA here is from genome assembly GCF_024763615.1 of Phlebotomus papatasi. Taxonomy (NCBI): domain Eukaryota; kingdom Metazoa; phylum Arthropoda; class Insecta; order Diptera; family Psychodidae; genus Phlebotomus; species Phlebotomus papatasi. Next base: position 23,452,509 of record NC_077224.1, read on the forward strand.
CTAATTCCTCCACTAAGTAATGTCATGGATTATGTTCGTCTTCCCGAGGAATTGATGGTGTTTCGCTCCTATTTGCAGCACAGTGAAAAGTTGGACTCATCGCGAATCAAAATGCTGTTTCTGCGTGACGAAAAAACTTGTCTCGGCCCCGAAATGGCATTTATCATTTATGCAGTTGAATTTTTTGCTTATTTAAGACTTTGTCTTTCGCATAAGAGTATATATCGGGGATGAGGAGCTGGGAACAAATAATGCAAAACAAATATCACCGAGGCAATTGTATTCAAGCATATTTAAGATGTGGAGGATGGTGTTTTCTTCTACTTTGTTTTAGAGTGAGATCGTTAGTGGCAAGTGTAGTTCCGCCAGCGACTATTAAGGGATTCAGAAAAGGAGCGAGATGCGGAGGAAAGGAAACCTAGTTTACAATAACAGAGATTCTATATGGTGCCTACGGTGCCTACAAGACGCGAAAATCTTAATTTTGAATTGGCAGGTTTTATATTGGGTTGCCGGTATTTATTATAACTTTTTGTGTGCTTTTGAAGAATCGAGCACGGACAGTACTCCGAATGGTAATCCAATAGAGAAATATTAGGATTATAAGGTGGTTGTATAAAACCCCTTATTAAGCCCCAATGAGCTTCTGGCTTTATACCAAATATTTGTGAAACTCACTTCCTATTAATTCTGTCCAATTCTGATTTGAGATTTTCGTCAAATGGCCTGACAGTGCAATACACCGTTGAATATTCAGTGTTTCCCCCGATGAAAGCAGGTCGTAATAGATGATTTCCTTTCAATCCCACCAAATATCGATACTTACTATTGCGATTTAAACACTTTCTAATTTTTCAATTTTTAATTAACTTTTGATAAAGAATTTTATGTGTGTTTCGAATCTGGTTTTACAAAATAAATGCCCTGAATCGGTTTCAGTCAAAATCCCAAATAGCCAAAATTCCAAAAATTCTGAAAAACCAAAAGCCCGAAATTAATATCCCAAATGGATCTAAATTCCGAATAACTTAAATATCGAATTGGTCAAGATCTCTAAAAATTGAAACCAGAATATGACAAAATCCCGAAAGAGCCAAAATACCGAATGGGTCAAAATTCCGTAACGCAAAATCCCAAATGGATCAAAATCTTAAATAGGCAAAATTCCGAAAGACCAAAATACCGACAACTCAAAATTCCGCATGATCTAAATCCAGAAAAGCCTAAGTCCCGAATGGGTCAAGACCCCGAGAAATTGAAATCTATAATGTACAAAAATCCTGAATGGATCAAAGTCCCAAATGTGCCAAAATTCCGAGAAACCGGAGAAACCAAAATCCTAAATGGTTCAAAATCCCGAATAGGATAAAATTCCTAATGAGCCGAAATCTTGAATTTTGGCTTTTCAGGATTTTGTTCCGAAAAAATTAGATTTTCTTTAATGTAAATCTTTTTCTATTAAATTTTAATTATAAATCAAAAAATTAAAAATAAATAAATTAAAATCCATTAAATAAATAGATTAAAATATTTTTTAAATACCCAAAAATTTTAAGTATATTAATTATTTTGGTATAAAGTAAATTTGGGATGTTGCGGTGGTTTCTGTAAAAAAAATCCTGTTTTCATCAAAATTTTCAAGGTTTTTTTTTTCATATTCTGCAAATTCTTTGTTCTTTTGTTTTGTTTTATAAAATCGTATAGAACAAAATTATTTACATTTAGTTTTGAAAATAACATGGACCAAATCTGAAAATCTGAGGAAAATCTATATTTTTTTATTTCATAAAATCTAAATCTAAAATCTATGGGATTGAATTGAATGTAAAGAAATACATAAATCTAAGTTTAAGTACTTTTACCTAAAAAAATTAAACTTTTAAAGTGCTACTAAAATAGCTACAGTGCGCAATATGTAAGCTTTGAGTTTAGTATTACATGCTTTATTAATAATCTGTATTTAATCACCCATTGTACCTGAGTGAATTTTTATTTATTTCTTTAGTTTTTTTTCTCAAAAAACGGTACCGGGGCTTTTTACGGTACAGGAGGGAGTTCAAAGAATATTGAAAATCTGGGAAGATCTAATTGAAGTATTTCTTTACAAACAATGCATAAAGAAATATTTCAGAACCCGGTATATTTAAGCCTTACATCCCCTATATGGGCTTACAAAATATTTAAATCTCGGTCATTCAATATTCCTAATTCAGTAATTTCTCTTAGTATAAGGTTTTGGAAGTGATATCTGATTTTTTTCTTAAAATTTCCGTAACTCCGGACAATAGCATATAGCTAGACGTTGCGAACGATCATCCATAGGCAAGAAAACAACAACATTATCCGGCCTATAATTCCACGAAACACCTGAATTGAAAGTCTGTGTCGAAAGCCAATAGTCGTTGTTGTAAAAATTTATTATGAATTTTGGTTAACCACCATCAATTATTTCATACGTAAATCACCCTCCAATTTTCATGTTTCACCAATTTATCCACTTTCAGCAGTTGCTTGGCTGGGAAGTTAATTGCTTCCAACTTCACCATCGATTTGCTGTCCAGACAATTTACTTTTAGGGAAAAAAAAGGAGAATGCTCACCATGGCGAAAATTTACGTACTATGCGAAATATTGTTATTCCCAACGATGCTATTGGGGTGGTTGGGAGTCCAGGATTAATTTGCCAACCTCGGGAGGAAACTAAACATAACTATGCGGAATATTCTGCTGAAGCCATTTACACTGTACATTGCTCTAATTAACCATCCCACCTCAAGGAAGTTTCTCCTTCTGGGCGAGAGCGCGGACTTTTGCTCAGGATGAAAGAGGAAGTATCAAAATTATTCTAAGTTCATAGAAACAATTCATAATAATAATGTCCATCTCATTAATACTCCAAGCACAGACGGAACATGAGCGAAAAGCCCACACCATTTCTTCCACCGCCCTGGACAACCAAAAACTCCTCCATGGAAAGAAAGTCCAGTCAATTCAACTATGTGGAACTTATACAGATAATGGAAAATGTGTTTGGGATACTGAAAGACAATGTGAGAGAGTGGCATATCAATTTTATAGACGACAAACACGGACGACAACCGGTGTATTTGGTGAGATGGAGGTCAGGATGAAAATGCAACCAAAAGTGGAAAAAGTTCTTCAAGTGAAAATCAGCCAAAGGTGCGAGGGTGGAGTGACCACAAGGAGAAGAAAAAAATGACTTGTCTCTAATGAAACAATGTCTACCGATTTCTAATTTCACCCCGCAATTCATCCTATCTAGGAGCCTCCTCCGAGTTCTAACCCCCTTTCCAGGAATCGAACTTTAGCACATGAACTCCACCATTCGTGGTCTGAATAACCAATTAACACTGCAACCCTCCACATTTATAACACATCTCCTCCCGCTCACACGCTGGAATCGGTGAGAAAAGATAAAACGATGTTGGGCCATAATTCAAGAGCACAGAAAACACTGAGAAAAAACACTGCAAATTGATATAGTACTCAGATGAATTTTTGTGTAAAGTGTTCCTCAAAAGGTTGGAGAATACCCCATCTTTTTCAGTCGAATTTGTTCCTTTTAGAAGTCTCCTTTTCCCAGAAAATTACACAGGGTGAATCAGTAGTGAATTTGGTTAGTAAAGTCACCCATTTAAAAGTCTCATTTAATCTATTTGAATGTATGATAAACTTAAAAAGGAATAGAGAGATAATTAAAGATATCCTTCGAAATTTGATACTTTCACAATGCATCAAAATAATAAAAGAACACACTGAGAGAAATCCGAGAAAGTTAAAATAACATTTCGGAAATGTTAATTTTACCTTGCAGTATTGATCCAAAATCGATGTAAATATTACCCTTTTTAGGTGTATTGGGGGTTAAAATTACCCTTTTTCATGTTAATTTTACCCTTAAAAAGGTGTAAAATTAACATTAAAAAATGTTGATACATTTTTACACCTAAAAAGTGTTAAAGTTATGAGGAAAAAAATTAATCGCACCCCCGCTTTTTCTCAGTGTAATAAAAGAGCACACTGAGAGAAATCCGAGAAAGTTAAAATAACATTCCGGAAATGTTAATTTAACCCTGCAGTATTGATCCAAAATCGATGTAAATATTACCCTTTTTAGGTGTATTGGGGGTTAAAATTACCCTTTTTCATGTTAATTTTACCCTTAAAAAGGTGTAAAATTAACATTAAAAAATGTTGATACATTTTTACACCTAAAAAGTGTTAAAGTTATGAGGAAAAAGGTTAATCGTACCCCCGTTTTTTCTCAGTGCAGAAATAGGACATCAGCCTTTTTTTAGATTCTATGGTTTTTTTATTAAAAAATTAAAAAAAATATTATTTAGAGAAATATGTGATACTTGATTTTTCGGCAAGGAGTAATCTATACACTGAAAAAAATATTTCGGAATATTGTTCGTAAATCGTGTAATTCGCATAAAAGTTTGTATTTTTTCACGAAATTTTTTTGTAGTTTGATCACTTGACGAGAATTTTTTCTCTTACAAACATTTCGCACCTTGGAAATTACAAGGGGCCAACTCACTTTTTGGCGATTTTGAGGTTTTAATGCACTCAGACAGAGAATTTAATAAAATTTCAGATGATATGAGTCAATAAAATTCGTTATTAGAAAAGTTTTTCAAAATTTTACTCTTTATGATTGCTTGCGCGGTGTTGTTTGAAGTCAAGGGGCACAAAATAGATTTATCGTTCAATTTTTTGTGAAACAAGGGACTAACTCAAGCAAGTTGATCCCGTGTCATTCTAATTTCATGAAAATTTGCGCATAATTTAGAATGACAAAGAGCTAACTCATAAATAAACTTATTTTGAAAGGTAAAAATATGTATGTTTCGATGTTTATAATAATGCTCATACAAATAGAAAATAAATAAATTGTTTTTATTAACATACATAATTGAGATAATTATTTATACAAAGTTGAATCTTTCATGCTGTCTCCTAAAAAATGGCTCAGATTGAGTTGACCCGTTGTAATTTCCAAGGAGCGATTTGTTCTTACATTTTTGTTTATATAGCAAAATTTTACTATTAAGTCAATAAAGGACATTGGGCAAAAATGTATGGGAGTTGGTGTTTGTGGCGACCACAGATGGGACTAGGCGCATTTTATAAGTAATGGTGTAGGACGAAAAACTACCGAGACCCAGGACGATATTCGCCGGGAGTCCTTTTCAAAACGCCTTTATCCTTTCGAAAAAATACTATTTTGACATCGAATTACTAAAGATCGGCTAAACCGATTATGATGAAATTCGGTATGGAGTCAGTGTATGACTTAAGCTATTTATCCATGGATACTAACCCCCTCCCCCACCCCTCCTTCCAGTATTCCCCATACAAAATGTGGACTCTTTTCATTTTAACTTTCCTCTGAGAATAAATAGAAAGCTGAAACTTGGTATGAGATCTAGGTTTATAAAAGGTTCCTTAACCATGTATATAGGCTCCTCCACTCTCCACTCCTTCTTGTAGCTCCCATACAAAATAATGACATTTTCCATTATAACTCCTCTGTGAAAGGAAGTAGAAATCAGAAACTTGGCATAGGATCAAGGGTAATGGAAGGCTCTTTAACCGTGTAAATATACGTTTCCCCCCGCCACTCCTTCCAGCAGTCCCCATACAAAATGAGGACTTTTTCCACTATAACTCCTCTCTGAGAAAAGGTAGAAAGCTGAAACTCGGCATGGGAACAAGGTTTATAGAAGACTATGCAGTCATATAAAATCTGATTACAGTTTCAAAAGAAAGAAAATAAATAAAAACGTAAATCACAGTTAGAAAAATAATTCAAAATATGTAATGATTCTACTTAAATCAATGAATGCAATGAGGTCATATCTCTTTCTATAACACATTAAAAGTATCAGACCTACATATTATAAAATCATTAAAATCGGTTGAATAGTTTCGAAACTTAACACATTTCTTGTTAATTGATTACTTTGATAACTTGGAGCTCCTCTTGTTCTCGACTTGTGAACTTATCTATATCATCATTTTGTAGGATTTTTCGAAACCTTTCATTTGAGTATTCATTGATTATATTCGGTTGATAAATCTCTGAGAGATATAAGGTTTAAAGTTTTGACTTTGAGCTATCATGTTTAAATGTCCTCCGTTGCATGTCATGCATTGTAAAGACATAGGGGAAAGTACTCTCCCTTCGAACGCTCATGCCTTCGAATAATGTGAATTTTCTTTTATTTTTCCTAAGACACTTACACATTTCTATTAACTATTAGTTAGTTTGTCATCAATTATTGATAATTATATCACAATCATGTGGAAATCTTCCAGGAAACGTAACAGAAATTCACGTTATTCGGAGGCATAAACGTTCGAAGGGAGAGTACTTTCCCCTATGCTTTTATGTCCATTTTGCGAATATGCAGTCATTTAATATATTTTAGGTTACAATTTATTCTTTCCCTTAAAAAAGACACTATAAATGCGCATATTTCATATAAGAGATTATTTTTCGACTACGAAAATAGTTTTTTGCTCTAGAACTTTTCCCCTATGGTTTAGAACTTTGGTCCCGGAACAAAAGTTGTTGCCTATACCATGACCTATTCAATAATATAGGTCTCATTGGTCGTCGCACCATAGACCACTTTTGCCCATTGTCCTTTAACAATCAATGAAACGTTTTATATCTGACTGGAAAATTCTACAGAGTCTGATTCGGTGCATTTTTTACCTCTACGAGCTATAGGCACAAAAATAGCCTAAAAATTTAAATAATTTTTCTGACTATACCAATGAAAAATGATTTTCAGTCTAATGAAAAACATTATGTATGAGTATTGTAGTTTCTTTTTCCAAAACGGTTTTGCTTAAAAAAAATGGAAGTATAAAAAATAAATTAATACTATTTTTCAATGTGAGAATTTAAAAATTCGTCATTTATAAGCTTAGGGAAAACTGGAGCCCCATCAAACGCGGGGTACCATCAAACACTAATTTTTTATTTCTAAACTTAAATTGCCTATAAATTTCTATAGGTCTTGTCCTTAGAAGTCGAAAATCTGATTAAAAAATCGCAGTGTTTGGTGCTACCCTGTGTTTGGTGGTGTCCCAGTTTCCCCTAAATATTTACTATATAGCAAATACCTGGAGACTTGCAAGAAATATCCTAGATTCATTCATCCTTGTACTTTGCAATTGCGTACAAACATGAGAAAGAAATAACTTTAGGTAGTCAGGAAAAATTATTTTCTTTATGGGACACTGGTGTTCCAATCGTCCTTAAAGGATTAACTGTGCTCGCTGGGTTCTAAAAACTTAAACTGAAAAATTCAACATTTAAAATTCAAAACGTTATTCGTTACTTTAGTTTTTTTTGTATATCGAGGTTTCCAACTTAAATATCGTGTCAATTTACCGAAATTCAGTAGACGCTGCTAATTTCTCTGAGTGAGTGCCATTGCCCAAGACAAAGGATAATTCTTAGGCATTTCCATCCACGCCACTCTGGGGTGCTGGGCTGGATCTGTGAGCATTGCAAATGAAAATGCATAGATGGGAGATCCAGAGTGAAAAATGTGCTTTTTTTCTGCTGAATTGAAATATGAAGAAGCTTCAGAGTGTCAATTAATTGAAGACTCAATTGAAGATTTCTCATGGGAGCCAAATGTGAAGAAGTGACTGGTGATCCCATCAATGGAATGACCAAAAAAGGTGATTATTTCATTAAAATTTTCATCCATTTGTGGGGTGCTATTGAGATGATTTCTCTCTCATTGCCATCGAAGATGCACTTTTTCAGGGAAGAGGCGCATCTCACAATTTGTCGGCATCAATTAATTCACATTGAGACGCCAGAAGGAGGCATCAAGAGTGGTGGGAAAATATGCTACTCATTCATCCCATTCATTTGTGATATTTTTCAACTCGACAACTTCTTTTTTTTTTTCTTTCTCTCTTTCTATTTCAAATGACACTATCCTCCGTGGCCATTCAACGGCATTGTGCAATTCAAATTTCTCTCCCGCATATTGTAAAATGTTGATCGAGATGTAATAAAAAGACGCGGAAAAGTGACTCAATGCGGGATTAATTGCATTTTAGATGACACAAGAAATAAATTAAATATTTATGAAGAATTCATCTTTAGCATTTTATTTATTTACACACTTTTTATGCCATTTCTCAGGGAACAACTTTGGATTAGATTGAGCTCAAAAAGCGCGCTAAAAGATTTTCACGGAGATTTTCAATGAAATTGCAAGGTGAGAAATTCAGAGGTAATTTCCTCTCTTTCCATTGAAATAAAAACAAAATTTGGTTAACGTGAGGATAATTTATGGCTCAAAGAGGACAGTCGAGGTCCGAAAAAAAAAACGATATTGTGACACGCGATTGAACACAATTCTTCCTTTTTTTTCACTATTAACTTCCACCCTCATTTCCACATCCATTGATGCGTGAAAATAAAATTAAAGCAACTTGTGAAGTGCAGGAAAAAATTGTCAAATGTCACGTTAGATATGGGAGTTAATAAACTAATTGAATAATAATGTTTAATTATTTAATAGGAATAAAATGCACAAATGTATTTTCAATTTTATGTATTCCCTTTCCAGTGGCATTTGCTATTGAATGTGGGAAAACAGATGTTCTAACAATAGCTTCATTTTAAAACCAAAAACATTGTTGCAATATAATGTAAATGCGGTAAATTAGAATGTCTAAATCTGGGCATTAAATCTGTTTTTCTTGGCAATTAAGATTCTTGCGATTTTAAACACTTTTGAACATTTGGGAATATAGACCAAACGGTTTTAGATAGTAGCTTAGGGATATCAGATGACCCCCTGTTCAAACAAACTCTTAGACATATCCTTGCTTCTCTTTTCTTTTTTCAAAAAAATACTGATTACAAATTCTCTTTAATAAAACATGGTGGAACCTTTACGGGCAGTTGATCTAAGCACTAAATTATGCTTCCAGACAAATTGTTGGCCAGAATTTTGAATCTCAATTTCAGTGAAAATTTACATGATCTCGTGTACGGGCATTAGCAAGTCTCAAGGAAGTATATTTTATTTTAAACTTAGAAAAGATTAATTGAAATATCCATAATGACCAACATTCCATGTGGTCAGAACAGCAGCAGAGCTCCAATTTGCGATGCATGCTCAAGTAAATCACGTTTTTCTCCTGTATAATTTTGCTGTTGATCCCCCAACACTGTCTCTGGATCATACCACCACATGTGAGAGAGAGGAAGGCGATTGGACGATAAGATAAGGGAAATGATTAAATCTTAAAACCTTACTTCATCCAACACCACAATTGACCGTTCTCCCCAATTCGAGGTGCACGAAGTTATTCTTTAGAGCTCTCTTGAGCCGGATTGGGCGAGGGAGAAAGGGGGAGCTCTTGGTGATCGTATGCAATTTATTGTGATGATGATCGAGGTGGTGTGAGGTTAGGGTGGGTGTACCCCTTAATGCTGTTTTCATTAAAATAAATCGTTTTAGATCTGATTTTATCATAATTACAGCTGCTGTAAAGCTGTAATTCAGTAAATTAATCTCTCAAGTCTGAGAGAAATCTTAGAGTTGTTAAAAGTCTAAATCGGTCTTTAAAGGCTGATACTTATTCTCAGATAAAGATCTCTAATGTAAGTAATATCACAATAATTAAGACGAAACGAATTTGTCAGAAATATCGGAAATATCATATTAATTTAGAAAGTTTCTCATTTTAAAGCTGATTGCAAGGACCTCTGAAAAATGCGACCGGTTTTAGTGTAAAATTTTTCCTGTTTTCGTACACATTTCGCGAGATATCTCCAAAACCTCGTAGGTTGTCAATTTGGGCTTTTCGGTTACTTATTCACTATTAAGTTAGCTTTTATTTTGTATTTGTAGTTTTTGCTAATTCGTTCTACAGTAATAGAAAACAGCTAACTAACTCAAGAGTCTTTTCGGCACGCTAGAAACATATGGTAAACATAGGAAATGTTATGCCCCTGCCCTAGCCACACTTACGACTTGAGCCGAGAGACGACTTAACGTAATTATAATTAGAATAATGATTTGATTAAATTCCCATCAGTTTCCTAGTGAATAAGCCGTTTCTCGACTTAAGTAGTAAGTGTGTCTAGGTCATAAGATTGGAATACATAGAACGTCATTTGCTTATAACCAAGGGGGTAATAACTGGTGAGTACAGACCAATTATTTTGGTGAATAATGAGTATTCCCGTTTTGGTGAATATGCGAGTATTTTCACAATTTTTCCCTGAATTTCGAATTTTATTACAGTGGCAAACGGGCTTTCTAACAGTGAAATGTCATTCGCTTTGTGGATGAATTCGTCCCATTAAAAAAAGCATCCCAGAAGAAATTTCCCTATTAATTTTTTAGTAAAATTTCACAAAAAAAAACTGTAGAAATTTCCCAAGAAAACCACAAGGAATTCTTAATTAATTTTCAGTCTTAGAAAATTCATTAGCTTCTTAGGAAATTTCCAGAGAATTCCTAGAGAAATTTCTGTGGATTATTTCCTCTAACATTTCTTGGGATTTTCCCCAGAAATGCCAATGTTTCTGTAGTGAATTTTCGCCTAAATATCTGCAAGAATTCGCTTATTGGAAATTAGAAGGGAATAACTGAAGAAATTACTTTTCTAGGATGTTGAAATTTTCCAGCGAGATCGCAGAAAAACCGTTCGATTTTTTGTAATTAGAATTCCCAGGAAATTCCCAAAGAATTCCTTGAGAGTTTTCCATTGATTGTTTCCTCTGAAATTCCTTAGGATTTTCAACAGAAATTTCTTTATTCATGGATGGAATTTTGTACTAAAAATCCCCGAGAATACGGATAAAATCACTACTGGAGAAATTACCTCGAGAAATTACCTCTCTTAGAAGTAGAAATTTCCTATAGAGATCACAGATATTTCCCAAGGGGATTTTCAGCTTCGGAAAAATCTGTAACATCTTAAAGATCTTTTGATGATTTCTTGTGAAAATTTCCCTTGGTGATTTTCAAAAGAATTCCAAAAGAAATAGACTTGAACATCCTTAATCCTACTTTTTAATTATTATAGCTTATTATAAATATCCATCTTTTAAAAATTGTTTAATTTAGAATATTTCGTGTTCAATGATATTGAGATTGTACAAGAAAGGCATATTCCATGATATTGTTCAAGGGGGATAGAAAACAATCTTCTCTCTGTGTGTGTCACCGATATTAACTCTCAAACAACAAAACACTTCATTAAATATTTAAATAATTATTTATTGTTTTTTTTGTGGTACCCAGAGCTATAAAAGAGACGAAATAGTTAAATAAAAGTAGAAACTGCAAATTTAGTAGATGTACAACACCCTGTGTGGTGAAATAATCTGAATATTTATTCACTTTTAGGTGAATATATATTCACCTAAAAGTGAGTAGTGTTGTACAAAAAAGTGAATATGTGAATACAGACCATTTTTTTAGCTCAGTTATTACCCTCTTGCCTTTAACTCAGAAATGTAAATCTTTAATTTTAACACTAATTACATAAATCTTTAAGATTTCTTTATCTCAGAAATGAGGGTATCTTCGAACAGTGGGACTTCGATAGAGTCAATCCCCGATAGAGCCAATCTCCAAAAGAGTCAGCAGTCAAGCAAATAATCAGTTGACTCTATCGGGGTCCCACTATATTTTCAATTCAGGAAATAAGAGTTGTTTAGGACCTTTTTTTTTACTGTTTTAATTTTTAAGGTTTTGTATAAAATCTCAAGACACTCTGTAAGAATTTATTGATTATTGACTTTCTCAAAAGGATTTCTCGGAAAAATTATTTAATTTTCTCATTGTTAAATATAAAATTTTGGTTTCCCAAAAGTTTAATTCTTATGCCTCTGGCATAACTTTTAGGTCAAGAAAATTTCCTAAAATAAATATTCACATTCCTTTCTTTTTCAGTCGTTTAGCATATATTTGTCCCACTCTTTTTTTAAGTTTGTTCCCAAACTACAGGTCAAACGGTACGAGGTATTGACTTCTGGTCTTTGGTGGCCCCTCATAAAAGGAAAGCAGACCGTGCGAGATGTTTTTTTTTCCTTTTTCCCGTCATCTTTCTTTAGTCCCTCCAAACCCTCGTATATCGGTTTTTCTCACAATTGACCCAGGCTTTTTCAATTATTTTCGGATAAGTTTTAGACGAATATTACGTCCATACATATCTGTAAGCGGAACCAAATTCGAGTTGCAAGCCGTTTTAGACAAAATATTGACAATATTCAAGATAATTGACTAACCAAGAAATACTAAAGAAGACACGATACAGTGTCTTCTTTAGTTCTTCTTTAAGCTCTGGAACTTTGAGTATTTTAATTTTGAATTATAACCGGAAAATTTGTCATTTTGAATTATTGATGGTCAAAGTTTCTGAAAGCTCTGGAACTTTGAGTATTTTAATTTTGAATTATAACCGGAAAATTTGTCATTTTGAATTATTGATGGTCAAAGTTTAACCATTTTGAAACTCTCATTTTTTAACCGATTTGATTCAATTAGGGGTTTTTACAGTGTTGGCAAACAACGTGTCGTATATAATTGCAGCGAATCATCTTGCGACACGTCGACGTCGCACGATGTGTCGTAGGATACTAATCTTCTTCTAGAAATATAAATACAACTTCTTATGTTTGAAAAAATGCTTATTTTTCGATCATTTTTTTGTGGGTTCAAGAGTGCTAAGGTGGCACTAAGGAGTGCCCCGACGCTACATAATCTTGTGGTATATGGAGGCTCGATTGGCTGCGTAATGAGCTCTCTCCCAATAAATCGCGATCCCTAGGCTAGTTACTTTACCAGTTGCTCTATGTTAATCATTCTGATTGCAGAGTTCAAGCAGGAGGGCTCAGCGGGATCAAGCAGGGGCCACATCATTCTTGAAAATTGAAGTCTAGGAATGAAAATTGCTCCCAAGAGAGTATTTCACCTGTTCACATCTCTCCCCTCTTTAGTCAGGAATTTTATTATGCAACACTGTGCCTAGAAATCCCAAAAAAAAAATACTAAAAGATTCAGCGAGATAGGACGTAGAAAAAAAAACTGCGCCTAGCCCAGAAATTATGAATGAAATTTACCTGGTAGAAGAGGGGGCCAATAGGCATCAGGATGGAAAGATGAAAGAAAATAGCGCTTCTGATAATGATTATTATTTTGGGTAGTGGCCACGGATCCTAATCGCTATTATCTACCCATGAGAATCTCTCCCTTCCTTCCACCGTATAATTTGATTGTTGTTCCCAGAGACAGAAGAGAAAAAAAATCCCTCAATGGTGATAATTTTGTCCTTCAGACTCACATTAAGTTCTCTGTCTTGGGATCAGGAAGCACGGTTCTTCAGTGAAACATTTCATATTTTTCTGCTTCTCTCCCATTCTTATTATTAAACATTCATATTAATCTCTTCCCATTTGGTTAGTATTTCCTCCTCCTCGAGACTGTTGCAGTGGCATATGTAGATTAAGTTTTGGGCCTCAGACGGAAGACTGGAAACCACGCAGAGAGAATGGAAGGTCGTGAATTTTCAATTCTCAGCCCGCAATAAATTGGTTTTAATTTTGAAATAAATATAGCCTGCCAATTGTGATAGATTACACTGTACGAGGCTCAGAGATGCTTTTCATTAGAATTTTGCATGTTTGGGATTTATTGTAAATAGAAATTATGCCAGAGTCTGCTAGCAATCAAATTTGGGACAAGGATCCATTTAAGCTATTAGCTTTTTGCAAAATTTAAGAAGTTTGCGCAAATCCGTGGATAATATCCATAAAATTTATAATAATGCTAATTTGTTGCAATTCAAATGAGCAAAGATAAGTACACAAAAAGAAAGACCAAAGTTGCAAAAATTGTAGAATAGAGATCTTTTAATATTAATGTTGAGAAATTCAAACAATGCAATTTGAAGTGTTTATTCTTTTAGGCCCGAATAGGTTCAATTGTGATTTAAGTCACCGAAAGGATTGCTTCCTTCACGAAACTCTAGGCGTCATCGACACCTCTCATGGCTTGGTTCGTTGCGTAGACGTTCCTCGATTACTGTTTCATAGTGTTCTCTAGGGTGGCGGCATTACTTGTGGCCCTTGTGACCTCTGTCGTTATATATGGCCTCATCTCTCAAAAAACTTTACAATGTCACAAAATGATTCCGAAAAACCTTAAAAATAAAAATATTTGATTTGTTGTAATGGCAAATCACATTTTTTTGTTTTCGGAATCATTTTCTGACAAAAATTGCGACGAGGCCATAGGGGAAAGGCTCATAATTTTGACCAGTTTCTTATTTTGGACACTTTGAGGATAAAATTGGACGCTATAAATAAATTAATTAAAATGATGGATTTTTATTCCAATATTTGATGAATAATGAATTCTATCTAAATATTTGTTCTTTTTGGAAGATTTTAACACTAAATACGTTAAATTTTGAATATGAGTTGAGTTGAAATTGCTTTGTTGAAAATTCAGTGTGAGTAGCATCATCTCTACGAAAGAGATGTAGCAAAAATGCATTGAAAGGCTCCCTGAAAGGCCAGGGAATGAGCGAATACGCGAGTACTTGGGGAGTACCGAAATCAACTCACTTTAATGAATGATATGGAAAGTTTTCGGGCTTCTTGTGATATTCTACGTTTGACTTACATGAACAGGAAGAGGACTTGGTAAGATTGGTTCATGAAATGAAGAACAATGGACCTCCTGTTGAGGCGGATTAGCTGACCAAATATACAGCCAAATTGTCCAAATTAATAACCAAGTTGTCTAAAATAAGAGTCAAATTCACCTCTACATATCAATTCATTTTTAAACGTATTAAAACTAATTTTAGTAAAAATAAGACGATAAATAGCTTGCCAAGTTTCTAAACAACCCATCTGAAAAGAGAATAACAAAAAAAGTCAATTAGTATTGAAAATATCGCACTTCGAAATTCGAACATCGATACTTATAAGCAGACTGGACAAAATTATGAGCCCTTACCCTAATTAAAGATAGGCCACAAGTAATGCCGCTAACCTACGCTTCGGAATCTCTGGCACTCGAAGTTCTACTTCTCAACAATTTTGGACCTACTCTCCCGAATCAATGAGATTTAACAGTCGCGACAACCAAGACGTGATCCGTATCACTATTCACTCCTCTCTGTGACATTACACCCATTATTGATGACCTGTGCCTTTTGGCCCCTAACATACGGTCGATCTGGTTTTACGTAACTTGGTCCTTGGATTTCCAAGCGGCCTTGTAGATGGCCTTTCAAGGAAAAGTCGTTTCTAGGCATCGTCATCCCCCTGACCATAGCGAAGCTCACCGGCCATGGTCCATTGTTATTGTACTTTTCGTGTAGATTCATTTCCAATCTTGGCGTTCAAGTGATCAAGCATTATTTTCATATCGTACGCTAGTAGTGTGTCGTATACTTTGCCTAGAGTCTCATAGAACTCCTGTTTACCACTACTGTCCGTATGATCCTTCGTTATACAGTATACAGTGAAGTCAATGATACGTTTCGGATCTTGCCTTTCACTCGGATACAGCAAATCATGTCATTAAAGGGAGTGAAATCAACAACTTAGAGCTTATAATGAAGCCGACACAGCATTCCCTCTTACCGGGGTGTCCACTGTAAAACAGAGATGCCCCCTTCCTTTTGAAAACTTCTCTTATAGCGTTCTAGTGGTGTATGCATTTACTGTTGCAGGTGGATTAATATTTACTCATGTCATTCCATGTTCCAATTTGTAAGTTCTTTATAGGGTGCCTGGGTTGTTACCGTGAAATCCGCCCAATCCAAGGCTCGGTGTTCGTGTTTGTAGCAATTGTCCCAGGGTGGGGTTTCTAATCTTCGTCTGACCTTCTCTAGAAAGACCAGATCCCGTTTTCGTTATGAGGTAGACTGTCTAGCCTAGACAGACCGACGATTTAAGCCCTTAGACGGCTCAACGCCATTATAATTAAAATCATGAAAAACTACATTTCCAACAGTTTCCTATTAAGTTGTTTCTCGGCTTAAACCGTAATGTCTAAGGCATTAGCCTCAAGTTTGTGACTTTCCACTGGGGTTGGTTACCCAATCTCCCATCGCGCATCTGAGTATACCGGGAGTACCGGGCCTACCAGGCGCGTAGCTCGCCATTCCATCATTCTCTTTTTGTACAACGAGAAGAGTTCCAAAAGACCTAGTGCAACCCCTTGGCAAGTTGCCTGAAATTTGAAGTCACTTTCTCATACTTCGATTTAAATTTATATGGGAATTTTTGCACTCGCTAACGTTACGCTAAATATCTAAAAAGTGAGAAGTTTTTCCGTATTATAAGATGCCTTTCCGTATGAAGGGATAAATGTACTAAATTTTTGTTTAAATACATTTTTTCCTCGGAGCACTGTGAGCTGAGTCCCAGATCAATTTAGGAATTGGCTTCAAATAGCTCCATATAAAAAGGCCAACTTGCCAGGCTCTTGACCTAGTGAAATCCTGATCCGATTTTTTCCGGAATGTCTTCCTGAATAGTATTGGTCTTGTTTTTCGTGCTATTTGTTTAATTATCGTTTTCATTCGGGAAAAGTGAATTACAAAGATTCTACTACTTTTTAAAAATTTATTTTATGGACTTCCTAATAAAACATTATTGTAAAACAACATGTTTATGCTAATTTAAAATCGGACATATTGAGGTTAGCCTAACCAAAATAATTCGCAAATTTCCACAATCTCTTATAATTCGTAATTTGTAATGTGAATTATTAATTGTTGTTGTTGATTAATGTACAGCTATTTGTTTTTATACAAAACTCTTCCCCATCGTGATTATGATCTTCATTTCATATAATTCCATGATCAATTCACATACTAAAGATACGCGATTTCGAGTGATTTATTCGCATTACATAAATTCATATTCAATTCAAAGTAAAATGGTAATGAAGTGTAGGAAACAAATATGCTTCCGTTAAATGAAATTCAATTATAAGTTTTCCAACTGCAAACCCAAATAATAATTGTGCTTACAAATATGTATCTCAATCTGTTATTCGACTTATCTGCAATTTCATCTCAACTCTGTATTCAGGTATTCACAGTGAATCTCCTCTACGTGTTTTTAACCAAAATTAATTACTTGATTTTTTTTTCATTTCTATTTAAAATAATTCTGAGTATTTAAGTATGCAGATTAACACGATAGTGTCAGTTATTTTAATTAATCATTAACTGATTGTTTATTAATTAGTACTCGGCATACCAAAGAACGTCTCAATGTTGCCTTATTAATTCTCGGAAGTTATTTTGTATATTAAAGTGTTCTATTTTCTGGCTGCGGGATTTCTACCTTGGGCAATGTTGTTTTTTTTTTGGGTGTTTTTACGGTGTCTTGAAAATTTTGAAATAGACGCAAGGTCTTCATTTCATATTCTTTCGCGAGAGATTTAAATAATTACCTAAACGATGTGATTTTGTAAGGATTTATAGCTCTTAAGTAGAGGGATCCTCTTCGTTTTGCTCACCACCTTCCACCTGAGTATCATCTCTTGTCCCCTCGAGGAATATGGCTTCTACATTTTGGAGCTGGGGCAAAGAAGAAGCTGCTGGTGATTACCTCCAGTGCACTTGGTTGTAGCCAATTCTCTCCTCCAAGTCCGTTCATTCAAGTGAATCATTCGCCTTCTTCTCCTCAGGATGGTCTCTTGGTGCCCGAAGAAGAAACCTTGGTGGCTTTGGCTGAGATTTTTTTGCAATCGCAGCTTCTGCAATCCACTGTGAAATTCGACCTAGACCAATCTAGTCTCTACGTTAGAAAACGTAGAGACTACGTTTGAACGTCCATAAATTAAAAATATGTTAGGGCTGAAATAGACTCAGGCTGATCCTCGAGAATATTTAGCTTTTAAAATTTGTCAGTAAAAGGTCAGATAAAGGACATTTATGCAAAGGACCTCTAATTGATGAACCTGAGTCCTCAATGTATGATTGTTTGGGATAAATCTTTACCTCTACTATCAAATTTTGCATGCTAAATATTCTCGAGGATCAGCCTGTGTCTATTTTAGGTTTACGCGTTGAAAATTGGTTTCCATATGAACGGCTATTTATCCGTTATGGAAACGCTTTTGGAGAGGAAACAGTGAGAGATAGGTAACTAGACTCATCTAGACTATACTTAATGGATGGGACAGTCTTAGAACTCATTTCAAAATCGTCTAAAAACGAAAAATCGAGTTTTCGAAATTTCGAATTCGAATATTTCGAAAACTAGGCCATCCATAACCAAGGAGACTCACTTCTTTCTGTGCCAAGTTGGTTAGTTTTCCTTAGAGAATCCCAACTACCATAAGTTTATCTTGGCTTATCAGTGAATTTTATTTCTTCTCTCACTCATTCTGATCATTTTCTTGGTTCACGGGGAATTCTTTTGTCTTTAAGCCATGCCACCACAACACCCAAGTGAAAGAAACGAGCACGGCAAACGACGAGGTGAATGTTATATATGTAAGTATTTCGCATATTGGCGATATCTCGACCAATTTATCAGATTGGGATAAATAAAAAATTCATAAAGCACGCTGTGGTGGTAAGTAACAACTTTTTTTTTCTTCTCTCAACATCTCCACTCTTTGCTGCACTAAATATTGTTACAAGCATATCGGTTATGGTCGCTTTTTTACTTTGCTGAACTCTCATCCTCCCTCTCACAGTCTTTTGCTCACACAAGATAAGCTCAAAGAAGAAGTTGAAAAAAAAATGTTAATGTGAATTTTGAAGAAGAGGTAATATAAAAAAAGACCAGGGAGATAGAAAGAAAAGTATTTGAACTTCACACGCACATCCTGCCCATGGATGATACTTGTGACCACTTTTGGTCGTTTGCACTGAAATGGTAATATTAGTCAGTCCGATTGTAGGCTCTCGTACAGTCATATTTATTGTAAAATGGTGAAGCTGAAGTATAAAGTAAACTTGTTATTATTAACTCATATTATTAAATCGATTTTGTATTTATTTCTATTTAGAATTTCTCAATAAAAAAACACTGTTTGAGATAAGAAATCAAATAGATTTTATCAGTAGAATAAGTTCTCAGAAGCTTGTGGCGCCATCTAAGTTTAATCAAATTTGGTTTTCATTAGAGAGAATAATTTAAATTTAAATAATTTAAATAACTGATTTAAAGGGACAGATAATCCTAACCGGCTTATGTAGGTGAGATTCTTAACGTGAGCTAGCTCGGAGTGCATGCAAATTTGATTTAGAGCTGAAATTGTGAGTCGCCATTCAGTTATCTTGAATCAAATTCGTGAAATTATACAAATTTTGTATTTAAACCAAAATATCAAGGATTTGGATGGAGTTGCAGAAAAGTGATATATGGGTGAAATGTAGACCAGAATGTTCTCTATAATTTTCCTATAGAACATGATCTCATCGATTACTCAGAAGCCAAGATAAGCGAGGTTTTTTGTTTCTTAACTCGTTTTTTCATCCAGAGTGCCCCAAGTAGTCATTTGTTGCACTTCAACTATATCAAAGAATTGTTGTATATTGTGGGACTTTCCATTTAAAGCCCTATTAGGTGAGATTCTTAACAATCTCACCTACTATAATCCTAACAAAATTTCATGTCGTCCGATCGACCTCAAACTTGGCCAAAATGTGTTTCGCCACTTCCTGATCACGAATATATATGTGGCTATTTTACGTTCCCGGTCGGCCGGCTGGCCGCTCTTTGGAGCTTAATAGCTCCTAAACTAAAAGAGATATCGACTTGCGGTTTTCGGCAAAGGTTATATATCGGGTGAAAATTGCAACTTGGTGCATTGACCCCCCACCCCCCACCCCTCCTTCCGCCATTTTGAAGACCCCCCTTTTTTTGTTTTCTCAATAGCTCCGCCCCTATGGCATTCAGCGGACTCAAGTTTTAGTATGTTATAGCTGGGCCTTAGAGCTTTCCATCAATACCAAACTTAAGGTCCCCCGACCCCCCTGACCCGAGCTATAAGGGTCCAAAAAAAATTTCTTAAAATGACCATAACTCCGGTTCTAATTGTCAGAATTTAAAAAGTGAGGGCTTTTTGGAAAGCTCTCGTGAAATGCCACTTCCCCTTCTAACATTGCAAGTTCATAAAACCACCGCTAGGGGCGCTATTATTAAAAAGAAAATTTTTAAATCTTATAAGTTAAATAACTCAAAAATTCCATTGTGCATCAGGCTGAAATTTTAGTATGTTGTAGCCGTTGATTATACCTATCAAACAAAAAAAACCTTAAGTCGATCCATAACCCCTGACCCGAGCTATAAGGGGTCAAAGTTCGAACATTGACCGGCCTCTATCTCCGGTTCTAACTAACATAGCGACCTAAATTTTGGCTTTTTGGTTTCGTCTCGATGAGCACTTTCAGATGGAAGTTCAAAAAGTCACCACAGGTGGCGCTGTGATAGCGTCAAAATTCATCGAAATTCAAAGTCACTTTTCTCAAAAACGGCATTGTGCAAGTTAATGAAATTTTAGTATGTTGTAGTCCAGTCTAAGACGTTTCCAAAGTGGTGCGTATGTGCGCTGTGGTTTCAATAGAACGGAGATATGAGGGGTCAAAGTTCACGAAATTCAAAAAATCATATCTCCGGTTCTATGTGACCGATTTTGATGAATGAGGGCTTAAACGAAAGATCTCATGAATATTTGAACTTCGTGGGACTCGTGGTTTTTTGATGATTACAATAATTGAACCGGAGATATGATTTTGCCGTTTAAGTGTGAAAAAATTGATTTTTCCAATAATAACGCTTTGAAATCACTCAGATGCCAATTTGACTGCCTCTACTCCAAAGACACTCATATCTCCGGTTCTGTTTTAACCACAGCGCATAATTGCACCATTTTGGAAACGTCCTAGACTGGACTACAACATACTAAAATTTCATTAACTTGCACAATGCCGTTTTTGAGAAAAATGACTTTGAATTTCGATGAATTTTGACGCTATCACAGCGCCACCTGTGGTGACTTTTTGAACTTCCATCTGAAAGCGCTCATCGAGACGAAACCGAAAAGGTAAAATTTAGGTCGCTATGTTAATTAGAACCGGAGATAGAGGCCGATCAATGTTCGAACTTTGACCCCTTATAGCTCAGGTCAGGGGTTATGGATCGACTTAAGGTTTTTTTTGTTTGATAGGTATAATCAACGGCTGCAACATACTAAAATTTCAGTTCGATGCACAATGGAATTTTTGAGTTATTTAACTTATAAGATTTAAAAATTTTCTTTTTAATAATAGCGCCCCTATCGGTGGTTTTATGAACTTGCGATGTTAGAAGGGGAGGTGGCATTTCACGAGAGCTTTCCAAAAAGCCCTCACTTTTTAAATTCTGACAATTAGAACCGGAGTTATGGCCATTTTAAGAAATTTTTTTTGGACCCTTATAGCTCAGGTCAGGGGGGTCGGGGGACCTTAAGTTTGGTATTGATGGAAAGCTCTAAGGCCCAGCTATAACATACTAAAACTTGAGCCCGCTCAATGCCATAGGGGCGGAGCTATTGAGAAAACAAAAAAAGGGGGGTCTTCAAAATGGCGGAAGGAGGGGTGGGGGGTGGGGGGTCAATGCACCAAGTTGCAATTTTCACCCGATATATAACCTTTGCCGAAAACCGCAAGTCGATATCTTTTTTAGTTTAGGAGCTATTAAGCTCCAAAGAGCGGCCGGCCGGCCAGCCGGCCGGCCGGCCGGGAACGTAAATTAACCACATATATATTCGTGATCAGGAAGTGCTGAAACACATTTTGGCCAAGTTTGAGGTCGATCGGACGACATGAAATTTTGTTAGGATTATAGTAGGTGAGATTGTTAAGAATCTCACCTAATAATAAATGTTGTCCACTTGTAATGAATTATTTTATTATTTAATTTTTGTTAAAAAAAATATTTCTGTTTTTAAATAGTAAAAAGTAAGTTTTTTACTTGTTAATTGATACTAAAATTTCGATATAGTTTTGCCTAGAATTTGCATAGTTGAAACTCGTAAGGTCGAATAAAAATTGAACTCTAATAAAAAAAATTATAAATCCTCAGAAGTTTGTGGCGCCATCTAAGTCTAATTCAATTTTGATTTTCATTTTTTTTTGTATCCCCCCTTCCCTAACTCGCCTTATCCAGGTCTTAGGTCATGAGACCTATTTTGACCAGTTCCCGATATACAAATTTGTCAACAACAAAACTTTAGACGTTCAACAAAAAGCATCTAAAATCATATCTTCATAACATTCAACACATTCGATACCTTTTTACAAAACTTCTATTTAGTTTAGTTTAGACACCACTGGCAAAAAAACTTAGCACATTATTTGCTGTACTCTTTTGATTTTCATTAAACAATAAGAAAAATATAATATACATTTAAACACAATTTGAATAATAAATTCCGTTAATTTGCAATGAATAATTTTGTAATAACAGTATTTGTTTAAAAAAATTGAAAACTGTTTTTTGTACTTTAGGAAATTAAGAAAATTAAATTTCTGTTGTAAATCTATAATAACAATTCTATGTGCCCTTGTTTTTATTAAAAGCATACAGAGTTGAAACATAAACAAAGTTTAAAATCACGTAAATTCTCAATCCTTAGTTTAGGTTCCCAGATGCTTGTGGCGCCATCTAAGTTTAATGCGAACTAGATTTTTATTAGAAAACTGAAACGCAATAAAGGTAATAAATATTAAAAATAATAATGAATTTATTTCTTTGTTTCATCTTCGGTTGCTGCCGACTTCACAACCGACCTCATCGGGTAAGACTAGAAAAGTAAAATTTAGAATCATTCGTCGTATAAGCTGTTACATAACTTGTACAATTCTTCAAGATTCTTATAAATTGAATTAAAAAAATACAATATTCAAATAGTAAATTATAAAAATAAATAGTGAAATGCTTTGCAGATAAAAAAAAGTGAATCGCACCAACGATTCCGAAGAGGAGTAGAGGGAAGTGGGGCACTTTTGAAATTAGAATTTTTTCATCTACTTTTAAATAGAACTGAGATTTATCTTAATGTAATTTAGCTTAGCAGTTGGTTCGTGAAGCTAAATAATATCATAGTAAGATTCAGTTCAATTTCAAAAAAGGAGAAAAGGCCAATTCCAAAAGTGCCCCAATTCAAAGGTGCCCCAGTTCCCCCTACATATTAGTTGCGATTTTTTTATAGACAGGACGGGGAAAAGGAACAAAATTTAATTTTAGTTCAATTTACTAATCGATTACTATCAATTTGGCAAGATTTTGCCTTTATTTAAAGTTTGGAATGTTAAAACATATATGAAAATTTATAAATCCTGAGGTATCAGAACATAGCAGAAGTTTTCGGCAACTTTAGTCACTACGTAAGTACAACAATAAACTATTTCAAAATTCTTCTATTACTACTGTACACAAAAAATCGGTAAAGACTGAATAAATTCAATGATTTATGATGTTTGAGCCTTCTGAAAAAAAAATGTATTAGCATGGGAAGGCTTAGTGTAAAGCTTCAGATGACGTAGGTTTCGCACAACCCGATTTTTTTTTATGTTCGTTAATGAATTTTACTCTTGATTCTTTTTAGGAAATGTAAGGAACTGAACCAACTAATTAATATAAATATTTTCATAGATCAGATTCACTAAGGAACATAAAAAAAATCAAGGGGCACGAAACTTTTGTCATACAAAGTCTCAATGCCTTCCGGTATGTTAGGAGATACCATATCGAGATTTTAAGACAATTGATACTCAAATTCAAATAAAATCGTGAGAAAGAAGAGAAAAAGATATAATTGTTTGAATGTAAAATACACTATTATGTATGATTTGTTACAGAACTTTCAACAAAACTTGATAATTTTTATTACATTTATTTTGCGGGTCGTTCATTGTGCTATTTGAATATATTTAAGCACCCAATTTGGCAAATGAAGAACCAATTTACATTCTTAGGTCTCATGAAAAGATATTAATAAAATTACAATTCCACATTATTATATTCGTAGTATTCCAAAAGATATTTATTCATACTTCTTCACCTCATTTAAGACAATTTACCTGTAATTAGATGTAATTAATATGTGTACTATACAACAATTTAGAGCGATAAATAAAGCACCATAACATGGTCGTTAGGTTAAGACAGTGAGAATAAAATTTTCATTTTTATTGCTAATTTACTTAAAATTATCAATTAAGGAGGTACGCTTTGACGCTCTACCATCGCTTTTCAATGAGTCTTTTACTCCCACCGCCACATATCTCAGCACGATCTTAATTTAATTTAACTATGTAAATTCCATTAGGGAATAAATGTTGCAAATAAAATTAATATACTCTGTGATTTTCAGCATAAACTTTGCTTTTCAAAAAAAATACAAAATAAAAGAAGGAGAGTGTTGGTAACGCATTGAGGATTTTTAGCATTTTCGCTCATTTAACAATAATGTTTTTCTTGCTCTCGCTTTTCAAGTAATACCATAAGAGTTGGTGGTTGCAGGAGTCAGCTGAAAAACAATTGTATTTCATATTTCATCCATGAAACACCTACACAGTCAATTTGATATTGTGAAGTAATAAATAATAATAAAATCCATGGGCACAATGATAGTGAAATAAAATCACAAATAGAAGACTATGGAGAGCATCCAATATCTTGGACTTAGGCTCACCACCTGAAAGGTAAGGGGAACTAGGGAGTATAAGAAGTTGGTGCTTGGCGCGCTTTTGTATGGAATTCACCCGTGAATCGGACATTGCGCGCCAGAGATTAAATCTCTTTCTCACCTTATTTTGTTGCTCACTTAAGTGATTTTCTGTTAATCGACACTGCAATCAATGGTTCGGGGATACATTTCACGAGATCGGAAAGGGCTCCAAGATGATGCCAAAAAAAAAGAAGAACGACATACAAGATATGATCCCAAAGAGCATCAAGTAAATAAAAAGTATTTCACTAATTAAAATGTGATGATTGGAGTGTTTAACACCTTTCTTGACACACTCAGTGATTTAGAGAATTGAAGGGAAAATTTATGGCCCTTCTCATAAATTCCAAATTCAAATGAGATGATTAACAGTGTATTAGCGGTTTCTTCTGCCTTACACCATCGCCAGCATTGGAGACACTAAAGAAGCACGCACAAGACCTCAGAACACCCAACAACCAGCGGCTGTGATATATTTTAAATGGTCAAACATTTTAGCAATCGTCATCAGATAACACCTCGCGCTTTGGGTAAGACAGTAGCTGCCTCGAGGCTGTTCCAGTAGCCCATATAGATCAGACCCAACACGCGGATAATGCGAGAGTTGTACATTTGCGTTTTGCTCGAAGGTAAAGAACAGCTTCACAAGTTTGTAACATCTGGCACGAAGATTTCTGCACAAGCCTATGCAATGCTTCAATGAGGATCATTAAGAAATCCCATCCCAATTCATGAGTTTATCTTGGAATGGGAGTCATCAAAAAGGACGCTAAAGTAATTAGAAATTTAGTACCGTAGATACGGGTGACTTTGTACTGCTTTGGTGGCTGGGGTAACGTTGCAAATCCAATTTTCGAAGGCTTTTCTTTAATTCAAGAACTTAAAGATACTCTAAAAACCATGAGGGTACTTAGGGATGGTCTAAAATACCATCCTTCAGTGCTAAAATTAAAGAAAAGCTTACGGAAAGGAGAACTGCAAAGTCAACCGCAATTGCAGTAACCGTAAGTGCAGGTAACTTTGTCCTTGCGGGTCACTTTGACACCCTCCTATTCGTAAGCTTTTCTTTAATTATAATATTTAAGAACGGTTCTCACCGATCACACATTCTAGATTGAATCGGTAAAGAGAGACCATCCTTAAGTTCTAGTACTAAAGAAAAGCCTACGAACAGGAGGGTGTCAAAGTCACCTGAACATACGGTACTGTATTTTGAATAACTGCCAAAAAGAAAATCTCATCCGATTGAGCTGAAATTTTAGTATGTTCTAGCTGATGTCAAGGCCTTTTATCGAGCTTCTTTTATCGAAACCATCACAAAAAAGGCAGCACTATCGTTAGGCGATGAGATCTAACAAACAAATAAAAAGAAAAGTAATGTTTTTGTTTATAACAGCGTATTATTTTAGTATCTGAAAAACTGTTATTGCAAAGATGAAAAAATAAAAAAATAAATAAATGCACTTTTCGCTTATTTTTTTCAATTATGTAAGAGTAAATAAATATATAAAATAAAAGCCTCAACCATTTTTAATGGTTACTAAAGCATCTCGTTTAGGTTTTAAAATTCAGGACTAGAAAATAGATATAGCTAAAATATGAATATTTCAAAATTTTAAAATTTGAGCCTCTGTATCTAGGTAAATGCTTAATGTACACTATAACATAGATACGTTCTGAAAAGGTCTTGACATTAGCTACAACATACCAAAATTTTAACCCAATTGGACCAGTTTTAGGTTTTGACAGTTATTCAAAATGGCGAACAGAAACGTCAAATCAAGATGGCGACCACGTCATCTTGTAGATCTCGTGCATCGCATCCTTAGATGTGAAGATCTTCATTGTCATTAGTAGTAAGGGTGAAGCAGAGTACTGTTTTGTGGGCGTGGCTTTCCATGGAGCACGAGACTGTTTTGTGACGCCACATCGATAACTCTGGTGGGTGGGCTACCTGCAGGTCGGTTTCCCCGCCCCCGCTCCCCCTTCCTGGTCCTCTTTTGTGTTTAGGTTAATTATTTTAACTGAATATAGAGCACGATACTGATTTATGGGCTTGGCTTGCCCGTGGATAAACTGTTGCAGGAAGCATTTTGATTGGTTATGAAGCACGATACTGTTTTGGGGGCGTGGCTTGTCTGTGGATATGGAGTACAATACTGCTGTAGGAAGCATTTTGATTGGTTATGAAGCACGATACTGTTGTTGAGGGACGCATTTTCATTGGCTATGGAGCACGATACTGTTGAAGGAAGCGTTTTCATTGGCTATGGAGTACGATACTGCTGTTTGAAATGTGATCCGTTTCAGACGCCATATTGATCTTAGCTGTAAGCTTTAGGCGACCATCTTGAAATTTTTGGAACTTTAAACTTTTTGAGATTGCGCTTTTTGATAGTCATTTTGAATATTTGAATTAACGGAAATTACTTTGGTGGACTCTTCCTCATGTAATTTTTTTTCTCCCTATATAATTTATATGAGAAAAGATCTGCCATCCATGGGAATTGATCACCAGACCTCTCGGTTGCGAGTCCAGCACCTTATCCATTGTGCCATTGTGGCATGATAGAAGGTTTGTCAGAAGTCTTTCCTATGCATTAAGCGGGATTCTCTATAGTCTCTGGCCTATATGCACTGTCCAAGTGTGGAAAGATGCAAATGTAATATGAGACCTTTTCGCGCGCTCGAGACCATATGGGAGAGACTATTTGTATGAGTCTTTGCGCGACAATTTGATTCCTTCAGATGAATGAAGCAAAATGGAAAAAATGTCTTGCAGTGCGCAATATAATTGTAAAATTGAGTGAAATTTCGCAATATTCACTAATTTTACTGGCGATAAGAACTATCAATAATTTTCATTGGTTATTGAACAGCATGATGTTGATGCCGTCATGCAATTTAAACCATTTCCATTGGATATTGATCAATAGATATTGAAACGTCATTGAGTTGAGATTTGCATGTAAACAGTTTTTTTTTTCAAAGTTTTTTCGCAACTTTTGAGCTTGCGTATTTCAATATTGTTTGCAATATTTGTCTTTTTTATTTAAATTGTAACATAAATTACCGAAAAATATCATACTTTTCCACTTACATGATTGTATCTCACATCATTCACATCTCTTGATGATATGATCAAACGATTTTTATGCAATTTGTCTAAAAAAATATTTTTCGTTCAGTGATTTCAGATTACAAGTGATAAATTTCGTGAAATTTATTGAATTTCTGCTTATTGCAGATGGTGACTGCCATGAAATTTCAAGAATCTTAGTTTCAGATCCTCAATTTTCAAATAAACAAACTGATGATCAAAGATGTTGGTATGCATTTTTATGCAGTTGTGCGGGATTATTCGAAATTTGCACTCCTGTATCATGCATAAAATAAAAGAATTAAAAGATGAATGAAAAAATGTCAATGTGGGCAAAATTTCTTGTCTTGTGTATGAATCATTTAACTCTCTTGATCGCAAGTGGGAAAGTATGTAAAAAGTGTTAGATTTCTCATAACTTTGTATTACAATGTTCTTTTTCTCTGACATTAGAGAATTTTTACAACATTACAGAACAAAATTATTCAAAGTGAATTATTGATTTGTGTTTTCTCTTATTATAATTTAGCAAATATGAAAAAATCTGTAAATATATGTACAATATTTACCTAAGAATTTGATTATGTGGAGAAATGGCAGCAGAGTAAAATAAAATAGGAACCAACTTTTCATACAAAATTGATTTTTATGAATGAAATGTTGTATACACTTCTATAATTCGGTACCTGGGATGCTGAATTAACTTATGCATTTTTCATTGATGACTCATTATCAAATTTATGTATATTTCTGTGACACATATCACAAAATAGAAGATGAAATCCTCTTTCTTTAGTAGAAGATCAATTTTTTTTTAAGATGACTCTCAGTAGAATAGGCATAAAAAATAAAATTCAAGCGATACTCACTAAAATAAAGTCAAACATTTGTGTTCTTACACTGATAAAAGAAATTTAGCTTTGCACTCACTAGCACTTCATCACTGAATACTATTAATTTTAGTTCTTGACCGTAAAGCTTCATCCTCCCCTGAATAAATGTTAACAAAATTTTATTTATTATATTGAAAAACAATTTAAAAAAAGTAACTTCACTTGTTATTTAGAAAAATGTTCTATTTGCCCCTCGCATCCTACCTCTAGACTTTATTCTGAGACATGAACATGACATGACATGTCCAAACATGTTTCATCGTGTATGAAACAAACATTTTGCATACGTTTGCATAATTTTCTCGGGAAATTTCGTCAGTACGATCAAAAGATCCTAAAATATTTTATAGGAATTTGAACATTGGAAAAAAAGTCTCATTTGTATCCCTGATTTATTGATAAGTGGAAGACATTTTCTTAGTGAAAAGTGATAAATCACAAAATAACTTATCTGAAAATATGGAGACAAAAGAAAGATCACATCAAGTTCCAAATGTAATGAAGGCAAAGCAGCACTTCAACAAATATAATCTTGATCCTGCTGTGGAACTTCGAAAGGATGAGGAACAATATGCAAGAAATCGACAACAAAATACAACTCCTGAACTACTGAATGCATACACCTACTTTCTAAATCGAACATGTACATTGTTTATTACGATCGGGTTTTCTCCAGAGAATTTTTCACCAGTTGCTAAAATATGTGCCGTAAGTTACTGGGATGGAATTGACGCTGTAGAATTCACCCAAAATACATGGACAACGTTCTGTGCCAATGAACAAACTTTAAGAAAATTATTGGGAGAGGATGCTGGAAAGGATGATGCCAACATGAAACTGGTGTTGCTGAATATTCAACTTGACAACTGCGTGAACATTCGTAGTTACTGTGCTGTGGAAAATTCTGAACTACTTATTCTCAGCCAAAATAATGGAATTGATCGTTTATCTCTAAATATTGCAGAATTTGAGAAATTAATGTTACTTTCTGAATTTATAAATGCAACTTTGATTTACAATAGTTCTGTACAGTGGTATGTACAAGAATATTTTGAGAGATACAGCAATGTTTGTAAATCTTTAGGTGTGCAAAGATTGGAAAATTCTAATTTTTCAAACAGCAATACTTTTGATCCACCAGTCAATTATTTTCGCCTATTTCATGAAATCCCTTTTGTAGCAAGTAAATCAAATATTTCTTAAAATGTAACATGTGTATAAAAATCAAATGATGTCAAATAAAAAGATGAGAAAACGTAAATGTAAATTGTTTTAATCTTGTATATTTGCAATCTGAATCCTCTTAAGATAAGAAGAATGAAGAAAAAAATGAAACTTCAATTGCACAGGGTTATGCATTATGCCAATATTTATCTATACCAACATTCCCTTTTCATCTCAACATATTAGGTGTGATTCCTTCATAATCACACCTATTTGCTATGTGAGCAAGATTAAAGTCAATGAAATAAAATTATTTGTGAGAATTTTGTCTTGTGAAAAGAAATTGTTTTACAATCAATTATTTCAACATCACACAATGTTTCATCTGTGCATCAAGAAAAACACAACATGTTTCATTGATGCATCATGAAAAAAATCAATATGAAAATGCACTGAAAAATTTTACCAACATAAAAAAATCTGCAGAGAGATATCATATTTTTTATCATCTTGCATTTTTTCTGCATCAAAATATTTTCTTCACGTGAAAAAAAATCTTCAAAGTGGCGTCTGTCATTTTTTCTCAACGTAATCTGATTTTTTCTTTGCAGCATTAGCAGAATTGTTTTAATTACATTTTATAGCACAATCAAAATGATTGTATCGAACTTCTTTGACAAAATCTACTCGATTGCATGCAACTACTTTTAAACAATTCACATGATTCCTCATGTTGATGGCAACATAAAAACAAAAAAAATAATGATACTTTGATCAGATGCGAAAGAAAACTCATTTCATTGTTTTACAATCAATTTTATTTATAACTTAGTCGGTTGTAGTTTTTCATTACACAAAAAAATCTTGACTTCATTTTTGTTTTCTTCACGAGAAATATATTCTTGTAGTCTCAACGTATGGCTCTCGGCATATAGGGCAATGTCTTGTTTTTGAAGCACATCCTTGACAAGCAGCAACGTGTCCACAAGGTAGGAAAGCGGTATCGTATTCATTGTTGTAGCATATTTTGCAGATTTTATGTGATTGCTGTACAATATCGTATTCTGCTTCTACATTATCACAATCCAAAATTTGATCGCCAAAGAATATCTCGAACAAATTATCAATTGTATTTTCATCATTAGTGTTAAAGAATTGTACCATCAATTGTTTTTTCTCCAAAATAGTCATGCTTTTTCCATTTTTCATTTTTCTTGAAATTTTTTCCACTACACCGCGACGTAAAATCTCATTGTTGTTTTCATGAATCAGTTCGATCATTTGGGCAATTGACTTTTTATGCAAAATGAGGTGCACCAAATCAGACTCTGATTTATCTTTTGCCAAAGCTTCGGCTAACTGTCTCAAGCTGTACGTACTCATGGCGATGTAGATTTCTTCTGATTGATTTTTTAAGATACACCATGTTAAATAATTGTGAAAAATGTTTGTAATGAACAATTTTCAATGAAAGAAAGAAAGGAGAGAGGGATTTTTGGGTTAAAAACGCTCTAAATTTATACTTTTAACTTTTTATTGCAAATGATATAGAAAATTATACATCACTACTAGAATTTTCAGATGAATATACATGATCTGAAGCAGGTTTCCTAGAATAATATAACGTTTGTTCCTCAAAATCAGATAAAAAATCTTCTGCAGGTACTTGATCTCCTTCTGAATCAGTCACATATTCTACAAGGTAAAGATTTTTCTCATGTTTTTCAAAGTATTTTTCTGTGAGCTTATCTTTTATTTTACACATGAGTTGATCTTCAACTTCTTTGTTAGATTCCTCTACCTCACTCCTTTGAATTTTGTGTAACTTCTCAGAAGCTATGTCACGTTCCATTTTATTTAAAATTTCTTCTATCCAAGATGGCGGGTCATCGGAATGTGGTCTTTTTCGTGTAAATCTTTCCAAAATTTTCTCAGCGTCTTCTTTCGTAGGATTATGATTTATCAAAAACTGCAAAACAGTTTCGTCAAATATAATTTTTATGAATTTCTTTATTCAAAAATATGGAACTCACCATGTTATTGTGTATCCGAAATATGTATTCTCCGTGAATTAGGTTGGCCTATCTTTCGTAAAACAAACTTATTGGTTTGACTGTCGATTATAGAATAACAACAATTTTATACACTTGGTTGAAATATCCAGTTCAAGTTATGCATCACTTAAAAAATTATCCAATATTGCGAAATTTAAATATTATTTTTCACACGTGCAATGAAAAATGTCTCATAAAAGTTTCAAAATTGTACGATATTTTACTGGAAAAACACCATACGTGATAAAAAGATGAAATTTGAGATTTTCCTTCTTTGTATGCACTAGGACATGTTTCGAACAAGACTTGATGGCCCTAGTAAAATACACTTACACGATCGCAACTTTTCTTGGAAAAAATCAATTCCCAGTTGAAATATGATCCTCTGCACACGTGCAATTAGGAATTTTTAATAAAAATACTAAATTCCGGAATGATTTCCTGGAAAAGCATCATTTGCAACAAAAAAATGAAATTGGAGATTTTCCTTTTGCATGGATATGTTTCAAACCTCTCCTGTAGAATCCACGAAAATCGTTCTTTTTAGCGCACATATTCTTGATTTATGAGTGTCAAAAAAGTGTAGATCCAAAATTTGGGCCCGACCTGAGGAGGTCGCATTTCATCTCGGACAAAATGCACATACACCAATTGTACTGGGCACCCCCCCCCTCCCATACCTCTATACCCCCCCCACCAACCCCTTCTCAGAATCCGATGACGTCATATTTAACTTTTGAATTAAAATTTACACATTACACTCATTTTTTAACGTTATTTTCCCACTTGACTTGGATTTTTTACAAATTTTTATTGCGTTTGGTTCTTTTGCCACTAGCAAGTGCGAGAGCAACTGCGGGAGTAGTTATGATATCTTTATCAACCAATTCGGTATTTTCGAGATATTCTTTGACGATCAAATTTTGGATTGTGATAATGTAGAAGCAGAATACGATATTGTACAGCAATCACATAAAATCTGCAAAATATGCTACAACAATGAATACGATACCGCTTTCCTACCTTGTGGACACGTTGCTGCTTGTCAAGGATGTGCTTCAAAAACAAGACATTGCTCTATATGCCGAGAGCCATACGTTGAGACTACAAGAATATATTTCTCGTGAAGAAAACAAAAAATGAAGTCAAGATTTTTTTTGTGTAATGAAAAACTACAACCGACTAAGTTATAAATAAAATTGATTGTAAAACAATGAAATGAGTTTTCTTTCGCATCTGATCAAAGTATCATTATTTTTTTTTTGTTTTTATGTTGCCATCAACATGAGGAATCATGTGAATTGTTTAAAAGTAGTTGCATGCAATCGAGTAGATTTTGTCAAAGAAGTTCGATACAATCATTTTTGATTGTGCTATAAAATGTAATTAAAATAATCCTGCTAATGCTGCAAAGAAAAAAATCAGATTACGTTGAGAAAAAATGCCAGACGCCACTTTGAAGATTTTTTTTTCACGTGAAGAAAATATTCTGTAGCCGAATTTTACAATATCAAATATGAGAATAAGATTTTCAAATGTGAGAATCCTATTCTCAAACTCACACTACTCACATTGATTTGAGAACGTTTTGTTCGAAAAATCGCATGCAACTTGCACAATGAGATGCTCAGAGCAAAAGTAGACCGTTTTAATAGGGAATGGCATACAATGGAGACCACTCTTTCTCTGAGCGTCTCCAATGTGAGTTGAGTTTCAACTCAATGTGAGTAAAATTGTGTGAGTTTGAGCAAAAAAGTTTGAGTTTGATAATTAAGTAAACTCAACCTTTTCATCTTTCACAATTACTAAAAACAAATATGTTCAAAAACATCTAAAATGATACTATTTATTATTTTTTATGAATGTTGCAATATGATTGAGCATCTTATTGTGCGATTTGCGTGCGATTTTTCGAACAAAACATTCTCAAATCAATGTGAGTATTCTGAGTAGTGTGAGTTTGAGAATAGGATTCTCAAATTTGAAAATCTCATTCTCAAATTTGATATTGTAAAATTCGGCTACTGATGCAGAAAAAATGCAAGTTGATTAAAAATATGATATCTCTCTGCAGATTTTTTTTATGTTTGTAAAATTTTTCACTGCATTTTCATATTGATTTTTTTCATCATGCATCAATGAAACATGTTGTGTTTTTCTTGATGCACAGATGAAACATTGTCTAATGTTGAAATAATTGATTGTAAAACAATTTCTTTTCACAACAAGACAAAATTCTCACAAATAATTTTATTTCATTGACTTTAATCTTGCTCACATAGCAAATATGTTGAGATGAAAAGGGAATGTTGGTATAGATAAATATTGGCATAATGCATAACCCTGTGCAATTGAAGTTTCATTTTTTTCTTCATTCTTCTTATCTTAAGAGGATTCAGATTGCAAATATACAAGATTAAAACAATTTACATTTACGTTTTCTCATCTTTATATTTGACATCATTTGATTTTTATACACATGTTACATTTTAAGAAATATTTGATTTACTTGCTACAAAAGGAATTTCATGAAACAGGCGAAAATAATTGACTGGTGGATCAAAAGTATTGCTGTTTGAAAAATTAGAATTTTCCAATCTTTGCACACCTAAAGATTTACGAGCATTGCTGTATCTCTCAAAATATTCTTGTACATACCACTGTACAGAAGTATTGTAAATCAAAGTTGCATTTATAAATTCAGAAAGTAACATTAATTTGTCAAATTCTGAAATATTTAGGGATAGACGATCATTTCCATCATTTTGACTGAGAATAAGTAGTTCGGAATTTTCCACGGCATAGTAACTACTAATGTTCATGCAGTTTTCAAGTTGAATATTCAGCAGCTCAAGTTCCATATTAGCATCATCCTTTTCAGCATCCTCTCCCAACAATTTTTCTTAAAGTTTGCTTGCTGGCACAGAACGTTGTCCATGTATTTTGGGTGAATTCTACAGCATCAATTCCATCCCAGTAGTTTACGGCATATATATTAGCAACTGGTGAAAAATTCTCTGGAGTAAACCCGATCGTTGGTAAACATTGTGCATGTTTGATTTAGAAAGTAGGTGTATGCATTCAGTAGTTCAGGAGTTGTATTTTGTTGTCGATTTCTTGCATATTGTTCCTCATCCTTTCGAAGTTCCTCAGCAGGATCATGATTATATTTGTTGAAGTGCTGCTTTGCCTTTATTACATTTGGAACTTGATGTGATCTTTCTTTTGTCTCCATATTTTCAGATAAGTTATTTTGTGATTTATCACTTTTCACTAAGAAAATGCCTTCCACTCATCAATAAATCAGGGATACAAATGAGACTTTTTTTCCAATGTTCAAATTCCTATAAAATATTTTAGGATCTTTTGATCGTACTGACGAAATTTCCCGAGAAAATTATGCAAACGTATGCAAAATGTTTGTTTCATACACGATGAAACATGTTTGGACATGTCATGTTCATATCTCAGAATAAAGTCTAGAGGTAGGATGCGAGGGGCAAATAGAACATTTTTCTAAATAACAAGTGAAGTTACTTTTTTTTAAATTGTTTTTCAATATAATAAATAAAATTTTGTTAACATTTATTCAGGGGAGGATGAAGCTTTACGGTCAAGAACTAAAATTAATAGTATTCAGTGATGAAGTGCTAGTGAGTGCAAGGCTAAATTTCTTTTATCAGTGTAAGAACGCAAATGTTTGACTTTATTTTAGTGAGTATCGCTTGAATTTTATTTTTTATGCCTATTCTACTGAGAGTCATCTTAAAAAAATTGATCTTCTACTAAAGAAAGAGGATTTCATCTTCTATCTTGAGATATGTCCCACAGAAATAGACATAAATTTGATAATGAGTCATCAATGAAAAATGCATAAGTTAATTCAGCATCCCAGGTACCGAATTATAGAAGTGTATACAACATTTCATTCATAAAAATCAATTTTATATGAAAAGTCGGTTCCTATTTTATTTCACTCTGCTGCCATTTCTCCACATAATCAAATTCTTAGTTAAATATTGTACATATATTTAAAGATTTTTTCATTTTGTTAAATTATAATAAGAGAAAACACAAATCAATAATGCACTTTGAATAATTTTGTTCTGTAATGTTGTAAAAATTCTCTAATGTCAGAGAAAAAGAACATTGTAATACAAAGTTATGAGAAATCTAACACTTTTTCCATACTTTCCCACTTGCGATCAAGAGAGTTAAATGATTCACACACAAGACAAGAAATTTTGCCCTCATTGACATTTTTTTTTCATTCATTTTTTAATTCTTTTATTTTATGCATGCTACAAGAGATCATATTTCGAATAATCCGCAATTGTATAGAAATGCATTGCAACATCTTTGATCATCAGTTTGTTTATTTGAAAATTGGGGATCTGAAACTCAGATTCTTGAAATTTCATGGCAGTCACCATCTGCAATAAGCAGAAATTCAATACATTTCACGAAATTTATCACTTCTTATCTGAAATCACTGAACGAAAAAATATTTTTTTAGACAAATTGCACAAAGATCGTTTGATCATATCATCAAGAGATGTGAATAATGTGAGATACAATCATGTAAGTGGAAAAAGTATGATATTTTTTCGGTAATTTATGTTACAATTTAAATAAAAAAGACAAATATTGCAAACAATATTGAAATACGCAAGCTCAAAAGTTGCATGTTTTTAAAAAAAGCTGTTTACATGCAAATCTCAACTCAATGACGTTTCAATATCTATTGATCAATATCCAATGAAAATGGTTTAAATTGCATGACGGCATCAACATCATGCTGTTCAATAACCAATGAAAATTATTGATAGTTCTTATCGCCAGAAAAAATTAGTGAATATTGCGAAATTCCACTCAATTTGACAATTATCTTGCACACTGCAAGACATTTTTTTTCCATGTTGCTTCATTCATCTGAAGGAATCAAATTGTCGCGCAAAGACTCATATAAATAGTCTCTCCCATATGGTCTCGAGCGCGCGAAAAGGTCTCATATTGCATTTGCATCTTTCCACACTTGGACAGTGCATATAGGCCAGAGAGTATAGAGAATCCCGCTTACTGCATAGGAAAGACTTCTGACAAACCTTCTATCATGCCACAATGGCACAATGGATAAGGTGCTGGACTCGCAACCGAGAGGTCTGGTGATCAATTCCCATGGATGGCAGATCTTTTCTCATATAAATTATATAGGGAGAAAAAAATTACATGAGGAAGAGTCCACCAAAGTAATTTCCGTTAATTCAAATATTCAAAATGACTATCAAAAAGCGCAATCTCAAAAAGTGTAAAGTTCCAAAAAGTTCAAGATGGTCGCCTAAAACTTACAGCTAAGATCAATATGGCGTCTGAAACGGATCACATTTCAAACAGCAGTATTGTACTCCATAGCCAATGAAAACGCTTCTTTCAGCAGTATCGTGCTCCATAGCCAATGAAAATGCGTCCCTCAACAGTATCGTGCTCCACAGCCAATGAAATCGCTTCCCTCAACAGTATCGTGCTCCACAGCCAATGAAATCGCTTCCCACTCAACAGTATCGTACTCCACAGACAAGCCACGCCCACAAATCAGTATTGTGCTCCATATTCAGTTAAAATAGTTAACCAAAACGCAAAATAGTAGCCGGAAAGGGCGGGGGAGAGAGGAGGGCGGGGAGAGGAGGACGGGGAGAGGAGGGCGGGGAGCGGGGAAAACCGACCTGCAGGTAGCCCACCCACCAGAGTTATCGATGTGGCGTCACAAAACAGTCTCGTGCTCCACGGAAAGCCACGCCCACAAAACAGTACTCTGCTGTCCCCTTACTACTATTATAACATTAAAAAATTAAAATTGTCATATGAGAATGTCATATGGTTACAGAATTGCCCTATTGAAGACCGCCTTAGTGTTGTTGGTCAACCTCCAGAGAAGAACGATTGAAAATTTTCTTCTTGGCTTGCAATAGTAAAGAACAGTAATAATAAAGTAGAAATAAGTAAGTATTATAATAAGGAAGTATTGAAGTGTTTTTTATTCCCTAATAAATGTGATGATCATGGTTCAATAGCTTCTACAATAAAGACAGATTTGGTCAAAAGTTTAAAGTTTTGTGCACTTGTCTTCTTTATAATCTCAATTAAAAGCCAGTAGTAAGCTTTGGTGTATGCTTTAATTGACCTAGGGTAAGTGTGCCAAATTCCGGCCACCTTTTTTGTTCCCTCGAATTTCCATGAATTTTTAGTTTTTACATACTCTAGAGATTATACAATGAAAAAGAATAACAAAAAATTATAGCTTCGACAAACGAGATGATGTGAAAAAGATATTGGAAGAATTCCTGAAGGGCAAGGAACTATGAGAATGAAGATGGCCGAAATAGGGCACCAAAGCTATGTCTAGATTTTTATTTATTTTAAAATGTATTAAGAATGATTTTAGAGTAAATAAAGACGGTAAACTCTTTACATGGTTCCAAGCAACACTCTTACAAAAAAAAGAATTAAAAAAAATCAATTTGTATTTAAAATATTACATTTCAAACTTGAAACTTTGACGCTTGCATGCAACTATGCTGAAATTTGGCACACTTACCCTAATCCTCTTATTTATTTACAAAGTTACTTAGGGTCTTTGGAATGTGAGGTTATGCTGAATATAACCTTAAAAAAAATAAATAGAAATATAATAGGAAGAAAGTGCAGAAATCTCTGAACGTAAGTAATTATTTACAACAATTGTTCATTCAAAAGACAAATAGAGCGATTTTAAATAGAATTTAGAAGATTATGGAGTCTTTAAGAACCTAAGTTTTTTTTTTTAAATTTAAAATTAATGAAAATCAGAGATTGAGACCTAATAATTCAATTATACTACAAATAACTGATCTGAAAGTTCATTAAATTTTAAATGTATTATTTTATAAAATCTAGAAACATGACCGATCATGGCCCTTTGGAATATTATTTCTTCTTTTTTGATAAAATATTTTACATACGGTAGTTAGGTCATACATAACCTCAAATTCTAGACCTAAAGTAACTTATTTACCAATTTAAAAAAAAAACAAAATCATTTAATGCAGATAAAATTTTACTCACGTGCGAAAACGATTTCTGACAGATAGTTTGAGTCTCTCTTGTTGATCTTTTCTCATGATTATTGATATCAACTGGTGGTCCAGTTTGTGAGAAAGCATGATGAAACTCAATTCCAGTATTTGAATTTCTGAAACCACCCAGGAAAGGCTTGACAATAGATCGATTCTCAATCTCAACTAAGATTTCTTTGACTCTGGGTTCTCCTTCTTGTGGATCATCATTGGGTATAAGCACAGTTATGATTTCTGGTAGTGTAAAGTGACTGTAGTAAGTGCTCAAATCCAAGAGCATTTTAGCTTCTCGGGCAGTTTCAGTGAGCAGAAGGTGTACCTCAATGATGCCAAAGTCATTTCGCATTAGATCTTGCAATGTGCTCTTGTCGTCAATTGTAAGACCTTTCTGCTTGATTGCCAGACAATTGGATGGAATGTTGAATTTACTTCCCATATCACGCTTAACTTCACCAATTGTAATGCGTATGTCATAGACATGGGCGACAATTTGGCTTTCACTTATTTGAAATTTCACTGTAACATCGCGATATGTGAGACTTGAGGCACGTCCTTCTGCTCCATCTCCAGCTAAATCCTCTGGAACATCTGTCGATTGGGATGATTTGGAGGTGGTACTAGTGGATGAGGAGGTGGTGGTTGATGTCTCAGTAGATGTTTCTGATGTTGTGGACATTTTTTTTCCTCTGCAGTGACCTGAAAAACTCACTGTGTGCTGACTAAATTGGTTGCGGTGACTGAGGGTGAAGTCTTCAGGGGCTTTTTTCCTATATTGATTTAATTGTTGAAATCGATATCATGGCAACGGCTTTTTTTCCACCTCAAACTCTTTCGCCCTCTTAACTTGTACATATTAGTTTTTGGGGTATTCTTTCATGAGGCACAGCTATTGAATATTCTCAAGTTTCAGTTTTTTGATGTTACGTTCTTTGTCCATACGCATTAACTGTTAGACGAAATCACTTACACGAATTTGTTCCCGACAATGGGAACAAAAAGATTCCCCATATGAGTAACAATGACGTTCCAAAAATTATCTCGTCCACGGACACCGAAAACTTTTGAAACAAATATGTTACAGATGTAGCAATAATATTGTTATAAAGAAAGTGTACCAATTTGTTCCCTACAGTGGGAACAAAACAGCCGTGTGCAACAAATTCTATTCCAACTTTCAGGAACAAATTTGTATAAAATAAAATCAACTCAAATTTATAGACATTCCACATTCCACCGTATCAAAACCGTTCCAAAAGAAAGCTCTAACAAAATTGTAACTATATTTC